>NW_022146945.1:470769-488178 GCF_002938485.1 Sitophilus oryzae | reverse complement strand
TAATAACGAGCCCTTTTAAAAAAGCCGCCCGTATTTCCTAGAATTACTTGGTTTCATTTGGCCTGAAAGGATGCCAGATTAGTCTCAAAGTCGGAGTTAAAGAAACAAAATCAGCACAGTTTAAAGCAAAACCTATGGAAATTTTATTTTCCACATGAAATTATACACGAAAATATTAAATATTAAAAAATGTTTAAAATAATTATTTATTTTTATTACAATATTATTCTCAAGTCATCCAAGTACATAGCAACAGTGTGTTAAAAACAGCAAGCAAAATCACTCACACCCAGCGCCGAGGATTATTCAGGTTTCGATCGAGATATTATAGAGAGAAAATCTTATGACCGAGAATTTCTCGGATGATCATTCGATTATTGGAATCCTCGAGGATTGAAATTATCCGATTTTTCCCAACACTATCGTAATCATAAACTGCCTACCTTTTACTTTATCAAATATGCCCTTTGCTTTGCTATTTTTAGTTTCAATTTTCTGCATATCCGATACAATAGTGTTGATAGAAGCCTCAGTCTCAGTCAATTCACTTTTCAATTTTTTCAGCTCCTCTTCACACTGTTGAATTTGTGCGATCGTTTCTGTTCTGTTCTTTTGCATTTCCAGACGTGACCTGGATGTATTAAAATATCCGCCGGTTAGAGATCCTTTAGAAGAAACTTGGTCACCTAAAAATTAAAGATTACGCCTATTTTGAGAATACGGATTCCTGTTAAAATATTAACCATCCAAAGTTACACAATCCAAACCAGTAATTCGTGCTAATTTAGTAGCGGCATCCAAGTGTCGACATATCAATGTTTTTCCGAATAAATATCTCATTGCCTTGTCATATTTTGGGTCATAGTCTAGCTTAGAAACCATTGCAATGGCGTCCTAGAAAACATATACTATATGAGTAAAATGTTTTATGACCAAGTAGATTTTGACTTTAACAGTTTTTAAAAATGTTGTGTTATTTCCCGTAAAACATGTTTATCTGGTAAACAATACAATACACTTTTGCTGATCATTTATTTGGTCATGCCATAATGTATGTTTTTGCACGGTAAGATATGGTTTGGGCATCAACCCAGACAAAATTGAACTCATTCTGTTTACAAGAAAATACAAGATACCCAAGTTCACGCTACCAAAGCTGGAAGGGAAAACACTTGTGCTTGCTAAGGAAAGAAAATATAGGAATCATTCTGGACTCGAAGCTTTCCTGGGAAAGGAACGCAGAGGAAAGGATGTTAAAGGGACATAAATTCATTCTATGCATGTAAGAAACTGTTTGGATAGATGGGGTCTGTAACCGTACATTATACAATGGATGTACACTGCTGCAGTTAGACCAATCATCATTTATGGAACACTAGTATAGTGGGAACAGGTACTTAAAGAGACTAATAGAAAAAGCCTCACAAAAGTACAGCGATTAGCAGCTCTAGGTACAACTGGAGCAAGGAACAACACAGCGCAAGCTGCGCTAGAAGTAATTCTGGACTTGCATACAATCGACTGGCTTGTGAGGCCGCTAAGAGTACCCCAAGATTAAGGGAATCCAATCTGTGGAACCAGACTAACTACAGTCACTCGAGGATATTGCCAGAGATAGGAAAAATCATGGCGAACACGAGTCCACAACTCCTAGACCAGAAAACGGACTATATGCTCACCAAACATGATTTTGAAGAAAAGATAAGGATTCGCATCCCAACAAGAGAAGAATTGGAAAGCAACCGAGTAATTAACACTTAAGAGATAGCAGTCTATACAGATGCTTCCGAACTTCAAGCACAGGTATAGGTATCTTCTCAGAGGAACTAGACATTCGATGATCTTTAAGGCTAGCGGATGGCTGTAATGTTCTACAAGCAGAGGTTACGCTATAAAGGAATTGTGCTGGACAACCAAGAAGCAGACAGACTCGCCAAAGAGGGGGCCAGGGGAGAGGCCGTGACAGATGACCCTCTATTTGTGCCGGCACTGGAATACTGACGCTTTAAAACATTAGGGCAAGGTTTTTTGAATGGACTAGAGGAAGCAGCAAAAGCCAATATCTGCGACATCGGGAACTTTGCAAAGAGCTGGGAGTGCTTTAACGCAAAGAAAGAATGAGAGGAAGGTTTGGTACGTCAATAACAGGGAGTATCGCAATGGGCCCAAGGCCTCCGAGTGAAAGATCAAACATGATCCCAAACCCCAGCAACCTAACCTAACCTAAGGATGCGGGAAGTGACTTGACCTAATAAGGTTTGACAAAACTAATAAATAAAAAGACTAATGAAGAAGCCTATAGTTTCTCTAACGAGTCAGGAAAGAGCTTAAAGGGTGCATCTACCAGCTGCTTTCAGTGATAATCTGACTGAAATATTGTATACTATATCAAAATTAAGGACAATGCCAGTTAAAAAAGATGTATTATCAAGACTTGAATTCAGCGGCGGCTGAAAACCAAACCAAACTAAAAAATATTAAACAAATAAAAAATTACCGCGTCATTTGGATAATTTTGTTCTCTCACGTTCAACCTGTTCAAGGGCATAAAAGTAACTTCGCCCGGCAACGTCTGCCGATTCATTTCTTTAAGAATCATCGTTCCCACTTTGTCATTGTCGATAACGTGATGGAATAACCTATTTCCGGCGGTTACTTCTACAGCAATATAGATACTCTTCTCGCATTCAAAGTTTTCTATTACCGGACCATAATAACATTTCGCTATATCTGCTTCTTTACCTCCCCGAGCTGAAACAAGTGATTGACTAATATTATTTATTAAATATTATACAAGTTGGTCTAGTGATCCAAAAAGCTCTATATCAGGTTTTCTATTTAAGAATTCCACTCCTTTTTATAAAATATGCTGATAAAACATTAATACTAAAAATATTGCTCACAAAAGATGATTCAAGCATATTTTTATATTAGTTATATTTCTTAAAAAAAAATATTTCGTGACTTTTTGGGCCGCTAGAAGAAAATCTACAAAATAAAAAAATATAATTTTTGGTAAACACCGCCTTCGTTGAATCCAAACGGAAACCAATTTGTCAGTGGTATTTTACTTTTTTTATGCTTTAAGCATTTTTTATCCTAACCCAGAATTCGTTTCAAGAGATCTGTTGCACTGATTCTCTACTAGCTTGTCTCTTTGAATAAAACACTCGCGAGCTTTTCAACTTGTTTAATTCTTGAAAAATAACTTATTGTTGTGAATAAAATATAAACAGTGTTCAGTTGCCGGCAGCCATGACAAGAAGGAAGTATTCCTACAGGTGGCGCAACGTTGCCAAATATCCAAATTTTAAATTTTTACAATAAGACATTTTTAACGTAACATTCCGGCCGCCTTGAAATATAATTTCAAAATTAACAGCTTAACTTAATAACATTTTCTTGCTTACAAACTACCAAATTAACAACCAAATTCTTAATTGTTACAAATTAGCTTTTTACGCCATAAAGATTCTCAATTTAGGGTTTACAGTTTAGTTGGTTCGCTGCTGTCACAAGGTAATAGGCACAATTTTGTAACAGGCCTTTTATAGACACCATTCTTAAACTTTACCGACACCACTCTCCTACACCGTCTACCCTGGATGTAACTCCTGCACGCACCCCATAGGCCATTGCAAAGGAGGACTGTTGGCTTCGCTCACAAGCACCATGGATCCTACTTTAATAGGACAGGGATCACCGTGTTTCCATTTACTCCGGGATTGCAGTTCATGGAGGTATTCTTGGTGCCATCGCTTCCAGAAGTGTTGGACGATATACTGAAGTCTCTGGAACCTTGTTAGGCGATTTTCTGAGGTTTCAATGTAAGACTTTTCTGGGAGTGATACTAGACTTCTCCCAACAAGAAAATGAGCTGGAGTTAGGGGATTAAGTTGATCTGGGGAGGGTGAAATTGGACAAATAGGGACGTGAATTGAGTATTGCCTCGATCTGAATGAGAACCGTCGCGAAGTCCTCATAAGATAAGTGAGCCTCACCGACAACGCGTTTCAAATGAAATTTTAAACTCTAACCCCTGCTTCCCCAGATCCCGCCAAAATTCGGTGCACGAGCAGGAATGAAATGCCAACATATTTTTTGTTCTGTAAAATAAAATTTGACATCTTCCTGTTGATATTGATTATTAATGAAATTAAATAGTTCCTTTAGCTCACGATTTGCTCCCACGAATGTCTTGCCATTGTCTGTGTAAATATTTAAAGGTTTCCCGCGTCGACCGATAAAACGTTTGAAAGTCGCTAAAAACAAGAAGTAGTAAGATCAGTTAAAACCTCAAGATGCATAGCTTTTGTTGAAGACATACGAATATGCATACATAGCCCCTAATTAAATTTGGCTTTCGAGTCATTCGGTCTTTAAGCAAGAAAGGTCCGGCAAAGTCACAACCAGTGTTATAAAAAGGTAAGTATTGATTGACCCTATTCTCAGGTAAATCGCCCATAAGGTAAGTATTAAATTTAGGATTTAACCTGCAGCATGTAACACAATTTCTTATAACCTTTTTTACTTGATTTCTGCCCGAAATTGGCCAAAATTTGTCTCGAACTGACGATAAAAGAAGTGTATGTCCTGCATGCATAAGACGCCTGTGTTCTTCTGTAAGTATAAGTGTAGTTAGTAAGTTATTTTTAGGTAATATAATCGGATGTTTTTTGTCAAATTCATGGTTTGATTTCTGCAATCTACCTCCTACCCTTATTATTCCATTATGCATTAAAGGATTCAACGATAACAATGTACTTTTTCTACTTATAGGTAAGTTTTCTTGCATTCTTTGATACTCTGTTGTAAATGATTCTTTTTGTACTATTTTAACTAACTCATTAACAGAATGATCTAACTCTTCTATAGACAATGTACCGCTTCTTTTAATTAAATTCTTTTTCTTACACTGAACATTCCACAAAAAACGTAAACAATATGCAAAAACTCTTTTTAACTTGGAAAACTTAGAAAACCTTGAAATTATATCAAAGTGTTCAATTGTTAAATTTACAATAATTTTTTGTTCGGGTAACTCGTTTGGAAAATTAAAATCATCCTTACCTTGAAAACTTGTTGGCTCAAAACTTGGATTTAAAAGCCATTCTGGCCCTGACCACCAAAATTTATTATTTAATAATTCAGTAGCAGCCGTTCCACGCGTAATCAAATCAGCGGGATTGTCAGCTGACTTCACATAATACCAATTCGTAGCATCGGTAAGTTGTTGTATCTCACTCACGCGATTCGCCACGAAGGTTTTCCACTTATTCGAAGGCCCTTGTATCCAGTATAAAGTTATCTGTGAATCTGACCACAAGCAAATTTTATTAAATTTAATATTTAAATGTTGAATAACCTTTTGTGCCAATTTTGCAAGCAACAACGCAGCACACAGCTCAAGTCTCGGCAGTGTTACCTGCCTAATTGGAGCCACTCTCGACTTTGAACAAAGTAAATTAGAAATACATTCGCCTTTTTTATTAATACTCCTTATGAAAATACAACAACCATACGCCTTTTGACTCGCATCACTGAATCCATGCAGCTCTATAATATCATAATTCAAATACATTGCTCTTCTAGGGATTTCTAAATCATTCAGGTAAGTTAAATTATTTTTAAATGTCAACCAATCTGACTTAATAGAACTAGGTATTTCATCTTCCCATCCTATCTTTGCCTCCCATAGTTTTTGCATTAATAGCTTACCCACTATAATAATCGGACTTACAAGACCTAACGGATCGTAAATCTGCGAAATCATTGATAAAATACTACGCTTATTTATTACATTATATTCTCTAATATTGACTGAAAATTGAATGTTATCTAAGCAAGCATTCCAAACAACACCTAAAGTTTTACTTGACTCATTTTCCCCAAATGTCATTATTTTTGAATCAATCTCTTCGTTTATTCTAAATTTTTCACATAGATCTTTCTTGTTACAGAGCCACTTTCGTAATTCAAATCCAGCCCCTGCCAAAATATTAGATACCTCACATTGTAATTTTAGTAATTCCATTTCGCTATTAGCGCCCTCTATGTAATCATCCATGTAAAATGACTTAAGAATAGAATCACTTGCCTCTGGATAGTTTGTTGAGTTTTCTTTGGCTAATTGCCACAAACAACGCACCGCAAGATAGGGAGCAGACGCCGTACCGTACGTCACTGTATTAAGTTTATAAATCTTGACTTCTTCAGATGCATCAGGCCTCCAGAAAATTTGCTGCAAACTTCTATCATTCTCATTCACTAAAATCATACGATACATTTTGGATACGTCCGCGGTCATAACATATTCATACTTCCTAAATCTTAATATAATTGCTAATAACTCGTCTTGAAGAGTAGGACCACAATATTGAATATCATTAAGTGAAAGACCTGACTTAGTTTTCATTGAAGCGTTGAATACCACACGCACCTTAGTGGTCACACTGTCGTCACGTACCACAGCATGATGCGGCAAAAAATATGAAACAGTATTATCAAATTCACCTTCTTTCACTTCAATCATGTGACCCATGCTTAAATATTCATTCATGAACTTAATATATTCCCTTTTTAACTCTGGCTTCTTTTCTAACCTAACTTCCTGTGAATAAAAATATTGCAAAGCCCTCTCCCTAGAATCTCCTAATTTCTTAATACTCTCTTTAAACGGTATGGAAACAACAAAATTTCCCTCTTGAGTTCTTTGAAAATTCTTAGTAAAATGATCTTCGCAATATCTATCACTTTCACTCAAAACTTTCTCTAAACCTATCTCTTCGATTTCCCAGAATCTTGTGATCATTTTATCCAAAGACAAACCTACCACCGTATTATTAATTTCTGGTGTAAACCTAGACAATTCCATAACACCGCCTACTACCCAACCTAAACGGGTCTCTTGTATAATAATTCTCGATTTTTTCACATGTAATTTTCCCTCGCATAAAAGATCCCAAAACACGGAGGACCCAATTAACAAGTCAATTTCTCCTTTTACGTTAAAATTAGGATCGGCTAATTTTATTTCCCTAGGTATCTCTAGCTCAGTTTTGTCAAAAGAAATTGTAGGTAAATTATCTGTTATTTTTTGCATAATTAAACATTCGATCGTCATACTAAAAGTCTCATCGCACGAAAACAACTTAACACTTGTTTTATTTTTTATCTTTGAAATGCCATTGCCTATCCCTGATATGCAAAAATTCCCTCGAAATAATTCCAAGTTCAAAAGTTTACTCATTTTTTCACTAATAAAGTTGCTCTGCGCACCACTATCTAATAATGCCCTACACTCGCGTAAATTACCAAATGAATCAACCACTTTGACAATAGCCGTAGGTAGCATAACCTGACTACCAACATAATATGTGTTATTATAAACACTACTCATCGCATGCATAGTCTCATTGTCTTCTGATTCCATTTTTCCCTCGCGCGAAACCAATTCCCCTGTATCGTGAAAAATCTCGGTATTTAAACTAACCGTGGCAACGCCGCTTACTTGAGCCTCGTGTACGTCACCATCGGTATCATGCGTGACTCTCGCGGTTGTCTCGCTCCCTCGCTCGGTCGCTTGTTGTCGTATAGTGGTGGCATTGACGCTAGGATTATGCAGTAATGTATTGTGATATTTTCCGCATTTTTTACAACCGGAATGTCTGCAGTCTTTCAGCTCGTGTGATCGCCTGAAACAATTGCTACATAAATTCAACTTGCGTATTTCAATAGACCTTTTATCGATTGTCAAATTCAAAAATTTCTCGCATCTAAATATAGTATGATTTTGTTTACAATAGAAGCAACTTATACCCGGTTTTTCGTAGCTACTGTACGCATTGAATTTTTGCTGCACCCTAGGACCCCTTTCAATATATTTATTTTTATTTTCGTATTCTTTTTGAGGACCTTTATTTGTCACTTCCAGTTTCTCTAGAATATCACATCTTTGCTTTAAAAATTTATTTAAGTCAAACATCGTCGGAAGCTCTCCCTTATAATCAAATATTTCCCATTCTTTTCGCGTATTCTTGTCCATTTTCGTACAAAACAAATAAATTAAAATTCTGTCCCATTTATCTGTTTCTTCCCCTAAAATTTTTAATGCCCTAACGTGTTTTGTCATAGAATCAAAAATGTGCGAAGATTGGCATGACTTTCCTGTCAATTACTGGGTATTCAAATAATGATCTCAAATGACTATGAATTAATAATGATTTTTGCTCATATCTGTCATGCAACAACCGCCATACATCCTGATAGCTAGAATCTGACACTGGTATAGACTCTATTAAATTCAAAGAATCATCCTTAAGGGACGACCTTAAATAATAAAACTTTTGCACATTAGTTAATCCGGAATTTTCATGTATTAACGCTTTAAATGCATCGCGAAATTCGACCCAAGCATCGTATCGGCCGCTAAATGTAGGTAATTTTAAGGCAGGCAATTGTACAATTTTGCGGTACTACCGAAGATACATTTTCAGTAGGTACCATGCCATTGCTATCATTCTGGGAAACATTTCTTGTCTCAATACTATTTAAATCTCTTGAAAATCAGCCGCTGTACTATAAAATGAAACTTCAAAATTTTCCTGTTCCTGCTCTTGCGCCCCTAACTGATTTTCCTCAACTTTACTCTCAATTTCATCTTGAATCTCATAAATGTATCTAATAAAACTTCTACCTTAGAAAGCCTTAGTTTTAGTTCCACGACTATACGTTCGCTTATCTCCTCGTCTTGAATTTGCTCTAGATATGATTTTTTGCCGCGTAAGATTTCCCTTAACAGCCGCGCGCTGCCGGATTAATAAATCTAGCTCTGCCATCGTACGACAGTTCTCATTCAAACAAAAACAATACTAACAAAATGGATATACAAGGGTAACGGTTAAAACAAATGGAAAATTAAAGGAACTAACCTGCTCTCTTGCGCTGCCGACAACAACCTTGAGAACTTTTATCGCCCGAATGTAATTATCCAGCTCGATTGGACCATTTTATTTATGTTGCACTGATTCTCTACTAGCTTGTCTCTTTGAATAAAACACTCGCGAGCTTTTTCAACTTGTTTAATTCTTGAAAAATAACTTATTGTTGTGAATAAAATATAAACAGTGTTCAGTTGCCGGCAGCCATGACAAGAAGGAAGTATTCCTACAGGTGGCGCAACGTTGCCAAATATCCAAATTTTAAATTTTTACAATAAGACATTTTTAACGTAACAAGATCAACCTGCTACTCAAACTAATCAAACTTTAGTGAAACCGCTACAAAAGTAAAGACATTATTTACTAAAGTTATAGTTTCTTTAAATGGAATGCTATATTTTTATGAGACTGTATGATGAGTTATAACTCGTTATAACTCAAGAAAGGGGAACGCACAATAGATCTGTAAGGTCGCATTCTACATGTCTTCGGTGAAATGTGATAAACTGCTAACTCCATTATTCCTAATTTTACAGGAGAACAAAAAAACGGTACAAAAAATATGTACACATGTAGGAAGTATTTTCATGCGTTAATATGATGAAGAGATAAGAATTCTATTTGCTGGAGAACAATAAAACTCAATATTTCGTGTTACATCATTTTTTTCAGACACAATAGGGAGATAGCAGATATTCGTCTTGCAGAAATAAGAAATAAAAATATACTTTTGGAGATAGCAACCTTTATTGTTTGAAATTTTGAAAATGGAATTGAATATTAATATTACCCAAACAGATTTAGAAATAATCAATTAAATTTAAAAAATATGATATTCATAACCATATATTTAGAATATCCAAAAACGAATAATTTTTAAGGCATTTTTAAAGAACTGAAGTTGCTTATCATACTTTTTATACAACGGTACTTGTACAAGTAAGTAATGATTATTTCAATTATTTATAGCACGCCGATGAATTGCTCGTATATAGAGAATTTCGTTTTTCCCCTTACCCTTTACGGATACCCCATATTTACAGAACGGATCGACGCAGGGTTGGACTGGCCATATTATGGCCCCAGCCTTCCCGAGCCCCCTTTATAGTTCATTATTTATTCTTTATTTGCTTTTGCATTGCATTATGGCATTTGCATTGCATTGGTTTACCTTGTATTAGGGTAGTTCCCCGATTTCTATACAGGGTGAGTCTTAAGTAAGTGCAAATATTTTCAGGGCTAGTAAATATCGATAAAAGAAACATAATATTTTCTCTTTACCGTTTTTTTTCAAATAAATCCAAAACAACCGAGTTATTTCACTTTTAAAATTTCCAATTTTTTGCTATAATTTTGAGAATCATTGGATCTTTCTTGTAAATTTAATCTACTACCTATGTTGCCATATTACAAAGTATGTTTTTAAATTAAAAATTAAAAAAAAATCCAAATTTTCAAAAAAAAAAAAATTCGCGGAAAAAAACCTCATAATCGTGTTTCTTGGGTCGAAATATACTACCCCTAAAAATATTTGCACTTATTTAAGACTCACCTTGTATATAATAGGGAAAAATTGACCAAAACGTAAGACGAAAAAATAGGCAAAAAATCCATTATAGGCCCCTCCTTACATTGACACTCGGGCCCCTTTGGCCTAGTGCGACCCTGGATCAACGTACTGTACTAAAGAAACATACGAGTAAAGAATCCGTGTATTTGCTTTAGCGTGATCGTAACGGAAATAACGGAGATAGCAGCATTTCGGTGGCTATTTCAGATCATTAGGAGTTAGCAAATATTATTGAGTTAAATAGCAAATTTTCTTTAATAGGAAAAAATGTATTTGCTTTCCCTACTTATAGAGTATTTTTTCTCTTTCAAATGGTATAAAAAAACTTATTAAGGTAAAAAATGGAGTTAGCAGGTTATCACGTTTCACTGACGATATATTTTTATTGCACACACTAGATTTATTATAAAACTCTCGGTCTAAAAATAAACCATAAAGTATATAATTTATATTGAATAGTTTTTGAAATATAACCATTTTAAGATTAAATTTTCTAGTATTAAAAGTTTTTCAATGTTAAATAAACGGTAATTTTTGATAGATTTTGGTTTGACATTTTGTATTATAAGTAATCACGAAAATTTGAATATGAATTTTTCGATTATCCTGTACAAGTAAAATACGATTGAAGAAAAAAAACACGTCAGAGATAGCTTTGAAATGAAGATCGCTGTCATTTTATATGCAAAATTATATCGAGAATGTCACTGGGAGTCACTGAAGCCAAATAGACGTTTTTTTCTCGCTCATAGTGTATTTTAGATTAGAAATCAAGTCATCACAGTTTTTATCTGGCTATTATAAATTATAGCTTTTTATCCAGTCATTATAAATCAACACAGATCTTATCAATAAAGCACATTATTTGCGTTTTGCTTATTTTACTGGTAGGCGTTTGTCATTAAGAGGGACAAACTTATAATGAGTTCTTTATAGGGCAAATTAATATTATATGAATTATTGTGCTGATGCTGCTGAAAATAATCATTATAAAACCGAAAACCAGGATATATACATATATACATCGCTAATGAATATAAACATTATTTATCAAAACAAAGATGGATAAAAATTATGACCTTTTTTCGTGATAAAATAGGGTCGTTACATTCAATATAGTAGAAAAAAAAATACAACAATTAGTTTTGAGCCTTTATACATGCACAGATACAATTAAAAAATATAAAGAATTTGTAATTTTATAATTTAGAAAAATCTTTAAATGATTTTTCTAAATTGTGAAATAACTAGGTATACAGGTTGTTAATTTGTTCATTACTCGCGGCAAGAGCTTTATGGTTGAAATATGGCAACCCTGGCCGCATATTCGGAATTCGCCGACACATTAGCCGCTCGGGATAGTTCGGGTGCTTCGTAAAGTACCGACGTATTAGACTAACACGTCGGCGATTTACGATGCGCTCAAATTATTGTTTCTTTCTTCGCAAATTTGTAAATCGGATTAATTTGATCTTCATCTGTAATGGATACTCGTAATTTTTTATGATCTATCAGTAATCCCCTGTATTGGTTTTTATTGTTTTTCAGTAATTAGCACATTTTGAGCAGATTGCTAATTCTGCAAACCAAATAAATAATCACCAATAAACTGATGTTGCAGATTATTGATAAAAACAGATTTTAGATATGTTGCTTTTTGCAGAGAAATTAAACAATGACAGTTAATGTTATTAATGTATCATTAATACAAAATAAATAGTAATAGCGCAGATAACATGCTTTCATGCGAATGCTAGATATACCATACGATCGAAAAAAATGGCGTCAGAGCTGGCTTGGAAATAAAGATAGCTGTCATTTTGTATCTAAAATTATATAAGGAATGTCAGTGATCGTCACTTCCAAGCCAACTAGACGCTGTTTTTTTTTCGATCATACGGTACTTGCGATAAGTCTTAAAACTTAACTTATCCTTTATTAAGGCTCCAATCATTGTATTATCGGTATGGAAGCTTAAACTGGTTAGCGAGCAAATTTTAGTTTATTTTTATTTTATTATAGAGTGGATAACTGCCTTGGTAAATGTTAGAAGATAAATTTTTGAAAGAGTTTCAAAAACGTTTTAAGATTGGCTCTGAGACTACGTCTAATAAGTATTTTAGATATTTTATCACTGCCATTTTGATGCCAAACAAAAGAAAAGTAGGGAAGCTAGCCGCAAAAGAACTTCGCGAAATACAGACTGTCCAGTAAAATTAATAGTAACTCGGAGGATTAGGAGGTAGTAAATCCAAAAAATAAAAATATGTCTTAATTTTTTTCTATTTCATATATTTTTTTGATAATATATTATTTTAGACTTACGTTGTTTAGTAATTTCTATAAACAGAGTAATCCACCATCATTTCGTCATTAATAATAATTTATCTAACAGAAAGGATTTTTTAATGTTAACAAAATTTTAGTTAGAATTTTGTACTAAAAATGACAAATTGCAAATTGCTTCATAAAATTTTTGAAAATCATATTGCTTATTTTAAATGGAATACACCGTAAAGTTTAATTTTAGTATTAAAGATAATTTCTGTTCAAGTCTGTTTTGTATAATTTTCTAACAGTTCTCGATTTACCATAACCTATACTGCAATGCAATATGCAGACAACAGTATTTTGCTTTCGTAAATCACCGACGCATAAGGGTTGAGACTAGTCTTAATACGTCGGTACTTTAGCAACCGTCCGTCGCTGTACCCGACCTAATCCGAGCGGCTAATGTGTCGGCGAATTACGAATATGCACCCCGTTCCGCTCGTCGATAGACGACGCCACGGGACGAGTCGGCAGAAAAATCAATAATGCATGCGTTCTCAATAGGCATTGTTGCCATTCTGTTTCCCTATAAGTAACTGTCGAGTTAACAACCTGCATATTATGACTGTAGTCTTTGTTATGACGGTACGGAATTTTTGAAATGAGAATTTTTGAAAACAAATTTAGAGTATGCTACATTTAAAAAACTAGAACTTTGTACAGTTTGTACATCTACGAAATATGCGCTACCATTGCATAATAATTTGTAAAAAATTGAAGTGAAATTTTCAAATAGAAAACCTGATAGATATAGAGGTTTTTCGGAATACTAGGTCATCCTGAATAAGAACATAAAATAAGTAAAAGTTTACCTATAAAAGTGTTTAATACTTTGCGAACACTATCGCGACCATTCAATATTGGCTTGCCCACCATCGACCTTAACTGTTGGTCAGCCTTGGCCAAATCTTCTTTAAGCGATGTCAAATTTGCTTGAACATGATTTTCTTTTCTCCATAATTCCCTATGATAGAACATATTTATTTAAGGAATACTATACAATTCAAAACCGGTTTTTTGTGGCCATTGTAAGAAAATTTATTAAAAATTGATACAAAACTTGTTAAAAATAAATATTTAAATAGAAAAAAGATAAAACATTCCAGATACACCAATCTATTTAGTAAAAATATTTTAATTTCAGTTTGGCTTGGTTGAAAAATTCAAAGGCCATATAATTATGACGCATATTGCACATACTTCCTGGTCGTTTGAAACTGATCCTTGCTTTTCTTTAGGTCATAGCATTGTTTATTATACTCATCAATGTAGTTCTTTTGCCGTTCTAGTTCTAGTGATTGTTCTTCAATTTTTTTCTGTAAATCAATTGCCTTTAGTGCATCTCTTTTCAAATCTGCCTCTAGCTTGTCTCTGTGGTCCTTTTTATCTTTTAGTTGTTTACTTAACGATTTTAATTCAGTTTGGATCCATCTAAAAATTGCAACCATAAAAGTTAACCTAAAGAACTTAATACAATTTTCGTATAGTAATTGAGTTGTCGAGGAAGGAATCTCGAATAAAAAACCTGGTCCTCCGAAATGGGGGCTGAGGTATTTAAAACTACAAATGTTAAAAAACCCAGTCCAAAGCCTCGGAACGAACAGATACCTATAAGACAAAAGCAACGAAAACAGATAACGAATTTTGGAATCTGGAATGTACAGAGTGGGTCAAATTCGACGCTTTTAAATGGAAACACCCTTTTCTATAGGAGATAGACAAAAACCAATATCGGTATCTGGAGCTCAATTTTTGTCAAAAACATGATTGTGAAAACCGCATATCGATATCTGTTACCGTTTCGGAGTTACGGGGTGTTTTTCAAAAATATGCATTTTTAACAGATTGCTATAACTTTTTTGCTATGGGAAATTTTGTATTTATATGGAAACATTTCCAAAGTACCTTTTTACGTAGAATTTAATGGTTTAAGTATAATTTTCCTAAAATTAATAACTTAAGAATTATCAACAGAAAATTTGATTTTTTATATGGGACACCCTGTATATTTTTATTTATTTAAAAGAATTGAAAAAAAATACAAAATTGAATGCCATTACAACATTGAACCTTTCCAAAAATATAACACACTTATACAAATTTTCACAAAATATAACACGATATTTTGCCGATTTCCTCTTCGAGATATAGAATATATAAAAATTCGCCCGCTTTAAATAAGTAGGCTTTGAACGGCACCGGCTGTAATGCAAAAAAATTCTAGCTGTGAGAATCAATTAAAACGAAAATAATATTTGCTATGAGAGATGCAGAATTTTATAACAATTTAAAAATATATTTAACCAACCTCAACATTTTAAACTATATCTAATAACAATAAAAATAAATAGCCAAACCAAGACATGAGATTTTGCTACAAGTGTTCGATTATATCGACCGTCTTCTGTTATGGACAGACGGGGTAGTTTTTGAACATTTCTCGTGGAATTCATTAACTCAGTGGGGTGTGAAAGATACCCTCTCATAACTGCTAAGTATTTCTAATTCTTGTCTAGGATTATACGGAAGAATAAGGAACCTTTATTCTTCCGCAAATATATCCATAGGATTAGATCCATGGGCACTAAGTCAGGCGGCCTCGACGGCCAACGGCTGGGATCTTGGTTAGCTAGTCAATTATTCTTTGAAATTGGCTGCAAAAATTTGTTGATAACTTCAGGGTTCAGAGGCGGTGCGTCGTCCTTGCTGGAAAAATATGTTTTCCAGTTCCATTAAGGATTATATCATCAATAAAGGGGTCCAAAAGCCTACTAGTTAAAAAGTGGTAAACTTTTTAAAATCCTGTATTTCGAAGGGGATTATAACAAAATATCAAATTGTGCTATATTTTTGGAAAGTTAATTTTAAATTCTTTTCAGTTAATTAAAATATAGAGGTGTCCCAAATAAAAATCAATTTTTCTGTTGATAACTCTTAAATTATTAGTTTAAAAAAAAAATTATACTTAAACCATTACATTCTACGTAAAAGGTGCTTTTGGAAATGTTTTCATAGAAATACAAAATTTTCCATGGTAAAAAGTTACAGCGACAGTTACATTGTTAAAAA
The DNA here is from genome assembly GCF_002938485.1 of Sitophilus oryzae. Lineage (NCBI taxonomy): Eukaryota > Metazoa > Arthropoda > Insecta > Coleoptera > Curculionidae > Sitophilus > Sitophilus oryzae. The sequence goes on along the minus strand of NW_022146945.1, from coordinate 472,269 downwards.
TGCACATTTTTGAAAAACACCCCGTAACTCCGAAACGGTAACAGATATTGATGTGCAGTTTTTCACCCGTCATGTTTTTAATGAGAAATTGAGCTCCAGACTTACCCGATATTAGTTTTTCGTCTATCTCCTATAGAAAAGGGTGTTTTCATTTAATAGCTTACGTCTAATTTGACCCACCCTGTACAGGGTGGGGTCGAAATTGGTCTGTTTTAACAGAGACAACCTATTTCCTGACTAGATAGAGCAAAACCGACATAGATGTCATGGGCTCGATTTTTGAGAAACGTTTAATGGCCTAAACCGACTGTTCATATTTTCACTGCCAACCGAGATACGGAGTCTTTTGGAATTTTTTACCATTTGGAAAATTGCCCATAACTTTTGTATTTCCCGGAATAATAAAATTTTGTAAAAACTTTCGTAAGGCACTTTTTTAAGCACAATCTAGTGGCGTAATCAGTTTTTTTCTATACGTGCTTTTTTAGTCAGAAATAATAAAAAATATAATTTTTTAAATGGAAATCATAGTTGGCTATGAACTTAAAAAAATGCTGGCGTTTAACCCTTTCCAACAATATAAAGTTATGTGTATTTATTAATAAAAATGAGAGAAATATTAAGTTTTTTATCTTTGTATCGAAGCGGGCCTTGATTTTTGTGTTGACCTATAGTTGCCTAATTATTTTTTATTACAATTTAATATTCTATATCATTATTTATCTGCATAATTAAAGACTTTTGAAAAGGTAAATCAACATTCTATATTAGTATTACCAATTACAATTAAAAAGCCACAGGGTTACAACTGCACTATTAACTGGAGAATTTAGAGAGAATTGGATTGGAACAAGGGATCCCATATATTGGCCTGCTAGGTCCTGTAATGTAACTCCTTTCGACTTTTTTTATAGGGGAAATTAAAAGGCCTTATATATAAGGGAAGAACCATTGGGACGAGAGAATTACAGAAGGCTACTAGGCAAGCTTTTGGACTTATTACACCAGTTCGCCTAATAAATTGTTGTGACTCTGTGCGCAAAAGATGTTTATTGTGTATTCAACAAGGGGGTGCTCAGTTGGAACATCTTTGATGATTTTTTTTTAGAAAACTATATTCGTCACTCAAAAAATACTTTTTTTAGTTTTATTCTCTGTTTATTGTATCGATTTCAATTGTAATTACTAATACTAATATAGAATGTTAATTTACCTTTTCAAAAGTCTTTAATTATGCAGATAAATAATAATATAGAATATTAAATTGTCATAAAAAAATAATTAGGCAAATAGGTCAACACGAAATCAAGGCCCGCTTCGATATAAAGATCAAAAACCTTATATTTCTCTCATTCTTAGAAATAGATGTCCATAACTTTAGATCATTGGAAAGGGTAAAACGCCAGCATTTTTTTAAGTTCATAGCCAACTATGATTTCCATTTAAAAATTTATATTTTTTATTATATCTGACAAAAAGAGTAAACATAGAAAAAAAACT
>NW_022146945.1:277063-470752 GCF_002938485.1 Sitophilus oryzae | reverse complement strand
TAAATAGTAATATAAAAGTAATATAAATAATTTTGATTTCTAATTTTTTATTTATATTTTCCTTCCATTACACTGCATGCTTAAAAAATTAATAAATATTTATATTTCATGATTTTAAAATTTGTTGTTAATATAACAAATTAGTTATGTAATTATTATTATTTAATAAACCAACGTTGCCAAAAATCATGATTTTTTAAAAAAAATCAAAAAAATCACTTGATTTAAATCATGATTTAAATCATTTGATTTAAATCATGCCAACCCTGGTTTTAAATAGGATTTGATATAAATAATTTTGACTTCTAATTTGTTGTTTATATTTTGCTACTACTTAATCAAATAGTTTTCGACGAATGTTTTCTTACTAGCTATCGAATTATTCGAATGAATTGCAACTATCGAAATGTTTCGATAGTATTCATTTGATAGTTCCCACTACTAATAAATATCAATTTTAGGTTTGAAAATTGCTTATCAAAGCATAACGTTTAATATAGATAGCCATATTCACTTGTTTATTATAAATTACATAATATTCCATTTCAAATAGTTACAAAAAGACCTTGTCTAGTTTTGACGCACCTTGTATTATATTACACCTATGATGCTATACTACAGCATGTGTAGTATAGCATTTTAGTAATTTAATTGTAAAAAGAGTGTTGTTATAGAATATTTCCTATTAAAATATCAATGGTGCTATGTTCAGAGAACACAGTAGCTAACTCGCGCTTTCACAGGTGTTATACTATACCGAGTGCGCCTCAAAAGTGGCTCACCCCTATAACTTTTTTATTTTTACAGATTAAAAAATACGAGATTTGGTATGTTAGTATATGACATTAATTAGGACTGACTGACTAGAATTGAATTATTTTTGGCCAGTTCCTGCTTCACCGGAAATGACTACAACTTTTGATTTTTAAATGGCACCCTAGGTATATTTCTACTTTATTCAATAGAAAATGACACTCTGAATAGAATAATATATCATATGTCAAGTTTTGATATTGATATTTAGCTGAAACTATAGGGGTGAGCCACTTTCGAGACACAGTCGGTATACCGTATGATCCAAAAAATAAGGCGTCAGCGATTGCTATGAAATGATTACAATGAAATGAAGATTGCTGTCATTTTATATGTAAATTTATATGGGAAATGTCACTGAGCATCATTTTCCAGCCAACTGGACGCCGTTTTTTTTCGATCAGACGTATTATTTTTTAAAAAAATATTATAATAGCTGATTATATTTTTAATGGAAAACGAAGGTACCTAATGAGAAAAAATAAAGTTATTCCACATACAGTTGACTACAGATAAGGATATAAACATAATAAAGTCATGTCATCCCATCTCACGAAAAAAAATTGGCGCCGAAAAGTTGGTAGGCAGTTCTTTTAGTTTCAAAGTAAAGGAATTTTTCCAATTTTGGTCCGCGGTTATTTCCCCTATCCGCCACCTGGGGTCGCGTCCGATGGGAGTTTCGAGTTCTCCACATGGATTTACTCAAAAACGGACTACGGAAACACGGAATATCTCAAAAACTGAGACTTTGACTGATTTTGATGTTATCACAAATTTTGTTGCAATTATTGTTCCTAATCTTAAATTGAAAACCGCGTTTCGCTAGCTACTGTAATTTTGGAGTTACGATTTTTTAAAATTTTTAACCCCCCCTTATACCCCCTTACCAACCCCCCACCCTCCCAAAAACTAATGGTCAGATTCTCGGGTGCCACAGTATTTTTGTGCCAAATTTGGTTAAAATCGGTTTAACGATTTTTGAGTTATCGTGTTACAGACGGACAGACAGACAGACACCATGAAAATATTTTGTATTTAGGTCATTTATCACCCAAATAACTCATTTTGAGTGAAATTAAATTTTTTTTTTCCCGATCTTAATAGCCTACCATACCTGTTGGTATGGTCGGCTAAAAAAAATGTGATCATTGGACTAGCTGAGAAATTTATTTTTCCAATCCGGAGTTTAGAAAAAAGCCTATCAAAAAAGCAAAAAAATTCTTAAAACTAAATAGCTACATATATCAATTAATAAATATAATTTAAAAAAATCGAATTAACCGTTTATATAACTCATCTAAAATCTAAAAACAATAAACCTGATAACCAAAAAATTTGCCCTTTATAAAAGGCTTATTACTAAATTTAAAAAACATATTTGGACAATTATAATATTAATGTTTGACATAAGGTAAAGGTGTGTAGTTCGTGAACGAACTAGTTCCAATGAACTATTCCGACCCCGGAATGAAAGGAACTAGTTCCTGGTTTCTCAAAGGTGTCCGATATAGAATAATATGCGACGGCGACGGATCGACTAGCGCGCGTAGCCCGATGGTAGGCAGGAGTGGGGAGTGCGAGACGTACGTTATCGGATCCGGACCTAGAGGAACTAAACTAAATAAAAGACTAGTTTACGTACGAACGGATCGGGCCAGCGCGACGTATGCTAGGCAGGAGTGCGGAGTGGCAGCCGTATGCCGTATGTTATCGGATCCGGACCTAAAGGAACTAAATAAAAGACTAGTTTACGTATGGATCAGCCAGCGCGATTGATGCTAGGCAGGCGTCGGGAGTGCCAGCCGTATGTTATCGAATCCGCACATAGAGGAACTATTAAAAGACTAGTTCACGGGAATCTATTCAGTCGGCAGATCCGAGAAATAATACAAGGCGACGACGATGGATTCGGCCTTGTCTATTGCCACAGCCGGCGCGGCGTAATTACCACAGAAAATTGTCGTGGATACTGTTTTTGATTTTTAGTTTGTTTTTTAAATATTTTATGGAAATGTTTCTCTTAGGTCCCTAAAATTAAGAAATATCTTATAAAACGAAGTAGATATTCTGAATTTTTAGACAAAAACAAAAAGCTTGACGTGAGGAAAAATGCAATTTTTCGTAAAATTTTTGTAATATTTGCTCCATGATTTGTGATATAGTTTTTGAGTTTTTTTTTATTTTTTTTATCTGCTATAAAACTTCCCTATATGTTTTTAACATACACAATTACACGTCTCGTTATATCTCCGTACATTATAAAAATTATACAGATCATACTGTGAATAGTTCTGACTGACAACGAAACGCATTAGCAAGCACGGGGGATGTCAATGTTAGTCGGGAACTATTGTGAACTAAAGACCTAGTTCAAGGAACTATTCCTCTGGAGGAACTAGAACTAAGGAACTAGTTTCTCCCAAGGAACTAGAATTCCCACCTCTAACACAAGGCACATAATTCGATAACAAAAAAATTCAGTAGTTTAAAAATGAAAACGCCAAAAAATTTAGTTTAAACATAGACATACTCGAAAAGCTGCAGGGAACAGGAAATCAATTATAACAGTATTTTTGGAATATGTTTTTTATGACAAACCCACTGCACAAAAATGCACAGCGTTCCATTTAGAAATATGTTTAAGGAAAAAAGTAAATTAAGTAATTAATTTACATAAAAATAAAAAATCATAATTAAAAAAATAAAACTAAAAACTTAATATTGATTTTTTTAGTAAGTTAATTTAGTACAGGCAAGTAGTAAAATTAAGTTACCTTTATCTGCCTTAACTTCCTCCTTGGGCTTTTCCTCGCTTTCCTTGTTCTCCGTTTTGTCCAGTCGCGGCCGTTTCCTGCCCTTGTAGCTCCTGTTGTCCCTCCGGCCGCCCTCTCCCTCGTCCTCGCTGTCGGAAAACTCGTTGTCCGGCACTATCCTCTTGTCCAGATCCTTTTGCGGCAGCCTTTCGTCCTTATCCACCTTGTCCTCGTTATCGCTTTCCTCGTTGATCGCGTCCTCGGGAATGGCTTGCACCTGGACACCCGGAGCGTGCGGCAACATGCGCAGGTTTTCGAACAGTCGCGTCTTGATCTTTTCCAAGTATTCGGGAGTGTTCTGATTGGCCATGTTGCTGGGGCTGATGTGGAGCTTGAAGTCGGGGCCGAAGTACTCGAAATAGTCGTTGTAGGGCAGCTCGTTGGCGATCTCTACGCCCAAAGCGACGGACGTCTCGTACGTCCACGCTCTGGAAACGTTTCGGATGGTGTAGCCTCCGCCGCCGACCATCATGAATGGGAGGTTGTACTTCTTTACGAATTCCACGCATTTTCCGTGGCCTTTCACCGTTAGATTGAAACAACCCAGTCTGTCTCCAGTTAGAGAGTCAGCGCCGCATTGTAGTACCTGTAAAAAGAAAAATTTTAATGACAGGCAATTTTTTCCTTAAAGCCAAATCAAATTACCACTGCACTGGGCTGGAAAGTTTCCATAACCTTGCTGATAATAGGTACAAAAATACTCTCGTATGCTTCGTCGTCCATTCCATCTCTTAAAGGAATATTGACAGCATAGTATTTACCTTTACCAGCTCCAATATCCCTTAAATCACCAGTCCCTGAAAAAAAAACAATTTAAAATTTAACTGAATTAAAATCTTAATCATTTAGTATAATAAATGTCGCAAAATATTCTAAAGTGATGACTCCTTGAAATATACCTGGAAAATATTCTCCATATTTGTGGAAGGATACCGTCATGACCCTATCAGTTGTGTAGAAAGCTTCTTCAACTCCGTCTCCATGATGAACATCAATGTCAATATACAGTACTCTCTGATGATACTTTAACAACTCGAGAATACCAAGTACAATGTCATTAACATAACAAAAGCCTGAAGCTTCTGACTTTTTGGCATGATGCAGACCTCCTCCCCAATTTATACATATCTCTGAAGCTTGCTTATTTAGTTTAACAGCAGCAGCTACCGAACCTAAACAAATAATTGTTAATTTATATTATTTGAGAAAAAGCAACCAAGTTTACCTCCAGCAGATAACTGACAGAATTCATAAAGTCCATCAAATACTGGGCAGTCCTCGCCAACGTTAAACCTTTGCATCTGTTTGTTATATTCAGCCATGTTATCAGGTCTGATTGATCTCAGAAAACGAATATAGTCATCTGAATGAAATTTGGTCATTTCTTCAGCTGTTGCTTTATGCGGTCTCTACATTAAAATCATAAGATATTAAAAAATAGATTAATATTTTTAAATAAATTATTTACATAAATTTCCATTTTCCTATAAAGCCCATAATTTAGCAATAAATTATGCGTCATCCTTATCCTATGAGGCTTCATCGGATGTCCCTGACCATAGTAGTAATTACCAATATCACCTACAAAATTAAAATAATGAAAATTATAAAAATATATATTTTTCATAGAAGTATCTTTACGATTTTCTTTAAATAAGAAAAGTACGGCGGACTGTCAATTAAGAGACGGTCGACCGTACTTCGTAGCATCATCCTTTCCTAACATATCGACCCAGCCAATCAGATTCCGAGAAAAATACGGTTGACTGCTAGTCGACCATGATGCTCTTGCTTTAAATTTTCGAAAATCGTCAAAGCTATGTGTATCAAACCAAGCAAAGAAAACTAAATTAAATTTACGGTTTCGATATTAGAATCTTTAAAAGAAATTTACTAAACAACAAAATAGCTTCATAACATCTATTTCTATTGAAAATTATCTACAAACCAAAGAATTATAACAAATTAAATTCACTTACTGTCGTAATAATAACACACTCTCTTCCGACTATGAGGTTGAGTAGCCATTATTAGTCCAAAATTTACAACAAATCACTAAGAATACTTTTTATTTATTAAAAACTTATTTATAGAAACAAACTTGCTGAATATTCATCCGACCCCGCGCAGTTAAAGACGTTTGTTTCTTGCAAATGGAGGATTTTTACTTTGACATTAATGACAATTCATTTGACATATCAAGTATCATCGCAACAGGGAGGGGGAAATAATCTTTATCGATAATTATTAGGGATGGGTAAGGTTTAAGATCGATTTGCATATGTAAGACGTCCATCATTTATATATGATCAATGTTTAATATTTATTATATAATCTATGGTCAGTGGTCAGTTTGATTTGACAGAAATGTGAAATTTGATCTGAATTTGATCAGAGAGAGAAACAACCGATTTGATATTTGATTTGATTGGTTTCAGCTGGTTTTAGAAGGGTTTCAGAGTTGGCAGTTGTTGGTTTGTTATTTTGGTTTTGATTTTTGATATAGTAATAGCACGGGTAATAGTAATTTGCCGGAATTTGCTCAAAGGGATTGCCTCTTAGGATTGCCTAGTTCATAGATAATAGATACCCTCGGTATTTTTTTGAATTTCAGCGATATTTAGTGATATACAAAAATTGTTTTTTGTATCATTGTATAAATAGATGGATGTATCAGCCATCAGCCATTAACTGCAGTAATATCTCTTTGCGTGGAGACTGTGAAGGTATGTCTTTAGGTATCTCGTATTTATATGTTTCTAGATTTAATTTATCTCATTTACTAGAGAAGAAATGGATGGTATTAATGATAAACAGGAAGAAAAATGCAAGCCATACAAATGCACGGAACCAAACTGTAATGCAGCTTTTATGAGACCAAGTAGATTACACAATCATCAACTTACTCATTTGGCTATACGACCCTATGCATGTGATTATCCTAATTGCAACAAGAGCTACACGAGTCAGTCACATTTAAAAAGACATGAAATTATAAGTCACTTAAGCCCACAGCCACCACCCATAACAGAAGTTGCTTGTACTGTAGAGGGCTGTCGAAAATATCTTGCTAATAAAGATTCATTAAAGAAGCATATTAGAGTAGTTCATAGTGATAAGAGGCTCCAGTTTGTATGTACAGATTGTCCCAAAAGATTTAAAACAATAACCCAGTTACATTTTCATATGATAGGACATGGAAAGGATGTCCCATATAAGTGTGACAAATGTGATATTAGATTTATTGAGTATCATTTATTTCTCAGGCATAAAAGAAATCATAAAGTTTATGTGTGCGATTGTGAGAAATCCTTTGATCGCTTTGCCCTTTATCGTAAGCACAAGACATTAGACTGTGAGCTAAAATCAAATGTCGAACATAAATGTACTGTTTGTGATAAAAGATTCATTCAGAAGCAGCATTTAACTCAACACACTTTAATGGTTCATGCGGATGATTCTGAAATTGAAACTTTTAAATGTTCATACTTGAATTGTAATAAAGAATACAAATATAAAAAGAACCTTATGGTTCATACTAAAACTTTTCATGAGAAAATTTTTAATAGGGTACAGTGTCAAGAGTGTGGAAAAGTGCTTAAATCCAATAAAAATTTAAAACAGCATTTGAGAATATGTGGTTTGCCACCTAAAGAGAAGAGGCTACATAAACCGAGAAAAGATAAAGGTATACCAAGGAAAAGCATAGCGTCCGAGTTGAGTGGTCTTAATGTTATTGATAAACATTTATTAAATATTGAGAATTGCATGGAAAATGAATTGCTAGAAACACAGCAAGATATTGAATCTACTGAGGAATCTACTACTGAAGAAAATTCAATTGAAAATTGATGTAACTTTTTTTTAATATTATTTACAATATTAAGTGTAATATTATAATTCTATATTTAGTAAGAGTAAGGGTAATTCGTTTGTACATTATATAATTTTTTAAATGTGTTATAATATTAAATAAAATTTTCTTCTTTTTTTTTCTTTAATTTTCAGTGTTTTCTTCCCTGTAAATAAAAGCATGTAATATTATACAGGGTGTTTCAAAAAAGATGTGCCATCTCTCGTGGGGAGATTCCTCATGTAAAAATAAGATTTATTTTTGATATCGACATAGATCCGATTCTGCTTTGTTTCGTAGATACAGGGTGTTAACAGTCTTAGTAATTTCGAATAAAATTTTCGCATTTATAGTAATCAAATACGTTTAAATAACTTTATTTTAAACGTATTTGATAGTAATAAATGCGACATATTTTAAAGCTAAAAAAGTGTTGACATATTCACCAAGGACGTGCATATGTATATTGCTTATCACTGGAATATTTTTCTAAAAAAAGCATGTACGCTACTGACTTTTTCTCTTGTTAGCGAAATAGTATAAGCAGTTTAATGCCGATTAAAGTTGTCTCTTGATATTTTGTCGATTTCGCCCTCCTTGATGAGATAAACGCAATTTTATTAATTTGCCTTGATCCAATTCTGATAACATTTAAAAAAAATTAGTACCATTAACTTGCAAAAGTTTTAAATAAGTACTCATTGATTCCTCATCAAAAAATATGAAAAAAAGTTCTTATAAACATGGGTTTGGAAATGCATAGTATTAGAGTTACAGGACACAGGATGTTAAAACTTTTTAAAATTAGATTTTTTTTGTAATTATCTGAAATACCATATACAGGGTGGTCCGAACTGGGTAAAGGTGTGGATCCGGTGGCTGACCTTGAAGCCCATATTTGCTGCATTTGATCATCGATACTACGCAAGCGCACATGGTCGATGTTGCCAAATTGCAGTTTATTTTCGAATTATTTGCAGTTGAAAATTTTTTTTTGAGTGTTAATCAATTATAATACAAATTCTATAATTAATTTTAGAATTTCAGATTTATCTTGATATCCAGAATTAAGGTAAGAAAGATAATGAAGATTGTGAAATGAAAGTATTATGAATATATAAAATTGTAATAATAATAACATTTATTTATATATTTACATTAGAATTAAAAATTATCATGTACGGATTTTTTTCTTAATGGTTTTAAACTTATTAGAATTATTTTAATTCTTTCAAGTTATTTAATTTCTAGTTATTTACAGGCAACAATAGTTTTGATTATATGTATTGATGTTTTGAAATACCGTATGATCGAATAAAAACGGCGTCAACGATGGCTATGAAATGAAGATCGCTGTCATTTTATATGTAAAATTATATGGGAAATGTCATCGATCGTCATTTCCAAGCCAACTGGACGCCGTTTTTTTTCGATCATACGGTACTACCATGACGAGTCTTATAGAACAATACACGTCAATGGGAGATAGAGGTAACATCTTACCTATAATGTTACTAATATAATATACTTTGATTATAATGTTTGTATCATAATTTCTTAAAAATATCAAGTTAGTGGATTAATAGCCAATTTTAGACATATATTTTATCGAAGAGTGTGTTGATAAGACTAAAATAAGCTTTGTTTTATCTTTTTCTCTTTAGAAGGGAGATAGTTTGTGCCGTAGAATACATTACAGTATTTAATATCGTGTACTTTGATATTCTTTTCTTAATTTACTGTAATTTCTTGTTTGCTATAATGCCAAATCTTGACAATATGGTGAAGGTTGAGTTTTGATCTTATTAGTTTTATACCTGTGTTTATACAAGACCAAATTAAGATTAGTTTGTAATTAGTTTGTGATTTATATTAAAATCTTTCTTATAATATTTGTTATGTCTTAATCTTAATACTATATTATGCTTTGTCTGGAAAATAAATGTTAAAATATCTTAATTTTGCATATCCTATTCCATCCTTCCATTAGGAAAAATATGGTCTATAAATCATATTATGCTAAGAAATTCATATAAATTAGGTGTAAGAATAGAGAAATCTTAAGGTAGCAGAAAAAATAATGCAATATATGTATAAGCAGAATTAAACGAGGTAACTGTAAATGTTGCTGAAGCTGATTCTACAATTTTAATTACGGAGGCTAAAATGCCTTTTAAGGCCTCCGTAGTTTTGATGGAATGTTCATGACATGACATGGAGCTACAGCATTTAAACGTTAAAAAAAAGAAAAAACTTGGACACATCCCTTTTAATTTCCCGAAAAATATCAAGTTAGTGGATTAATAGCAATCTTAAACATATATTTTATTGAAGAGTGTGTTGATAAGACTAAAATAAGCTTTATGTTTTATTTTTTTCTCTTTAGAAGGGAGATGGTGAGTGTCGTAGAATACATTTCAGTATTTAATATCGTGTACTTTGATATTTTTTTCTTAATTTACTGTAATTTCTTGGTTCCTATAATGCCAAATCTTGACAATATGGTGAAGGTTGAGTTTTGATCTTATTAGTTTTATACCTGTGTTTATACAAGACCAAATTAAAATTAGTTTGTAATTAATTTGTGATTTATATTAAGATCTTTCTTATAATATTTGTTATGTCTTAAACTTAATACTAATATTATGCTTTGTCTGGAAAATATATCTTAATTTTGTATATCCTATTCCATCCTTCCATTAGGAAAAATATGGTTTAGAAATCATATTATGCTAAGAAAATCACATAAATTAGGTGTAAGAATAGAGAAATCTTAAGGTAGCAGAAAAATTAATGCAATATATGTATAAGCAGAATTAAACAAGGTAACTGTAAATGTTGCTGAAGCTGATGATTCTACAATTTTAATTACGGAGGCTAAAAGGCCTTTTAAGGCCTCCGTAGTTTTGATGGAATGTTAAAAAAAACTATTATGAACATGACATGGAGCTACAGCATTTAAAAATTAAAAAAAAAAAGAAAAAACTTGGACACATCCCTTTTAATTTCCCGAATTTTTAATAAAGCACTTTTTAAACGTAGCATTATAATCTAGAGCAATTAGATTAATTATAGGAATCTAGAATTTTATTTCTATTTAATTTTATTGACTATGAAAATACATAATAAGCATTCACGTTTCACGTGTTGTGCGAAATATTAAAATAATAATAGAAATATATACCGCGTACTATGATTGAAAAAAATAGCGTCAGCGATGACTATGAAATGAAGATCGCAGTCATTTTATATGGGAAATGTCCTCAATCGTCATTTCCTAGCCAACTAGACGCTGTTTTTTCGATCATACTGTATATATTGACAAAACACACTGAAAAGCACATATTTGTTTTCTACTGAAAATAATTCCAAAATAACTTGCAATCTGGCAACATCGAAGATGTGCGCCTGCGTAGTGTCTGTGACTATATACAGCAAAAACTCATTTCAAGGTCAGCCACCGGATCCACACCATTACCCCGAACTGTATTCCGGAAACTTCGGCAGCATATTCTGCAGATAAAAATAAGTAAAAAAGTTCGTATAAATAAATGTATGTCCTAAAATGCTTAAAGTTTCGGAGATACAGGATATAGAAGTTTCATCTTGATTTCGATTTTTTCCAAATAATTTCTGAAGTAACGTCAATATGTGGATGAAAATTAGTGTCTAAGAGTTTTTTGACATGAGAAATTTGATTTTGACGTCAATATGACTCCTACTTGTGAGGGCGCCCCCTACATATTTTTAACTGATTTGAAGAGTAATAACTTTTCGTTCGTACCTGTATAAAACTACTTAGTAGAAAAATATAAATGTACGATGTTTTTTACGTAAAAAAGTATCTTGGAAAAAATCGCTACGAGGAATGGTTCTCGAGATATTTGGAATCGAAATTATCAATACCTGTCATGATTGACATAAATTGAACATGTTGACTAAATAGTTATTAGACTGAAATCATAAATTTGAAATGTGTTTGTTCCAAAAGTTCAACAGAACTTGTTTTGTCATTTTTTTTTCGCCGAAAAATTTATGATTAATTTTAAAAAAATAGAAAAAAAGAAAAAAGTTCTCAAATTTATCTACCTACTCAATAATCAAATAACTACCTACTCAACATGTTTATTTTTTGTCAATAATGACATGTATTGACTGTTTCCAATCTAAATATCTTGAGAATGGTTGCTCGTAGCGATTTTTTCCAAGAGACTTTTTTTACGTAGAAAATCATGGAAATGTATATTTTTTCACTCAGTAGTTTTATACAGGTACGGACGAAAAGTTATTACTCTTCAAAACAGTTAAAACACATGTAGGTGGCGCTCTCTACAAATAGGAGTCATATTAACATCAAAATCAAATTTCTCATGTCAAAAAACTCCCAGACACCAATTTTCATCCAAATATTTACGTTACTTCAGAAATTATTTGGAAAAACTCGAAATAAAAATTAAATTTTCTACGCCCTGTATCCCCAAAACTAAGCTTTTAGGACATACATTTATACGAACTTTTTTACTTATTTTTTTCTGCAAAATGTGCTGCCGAAGTTTCCGGAATACAGTGCGAACCACCCTGTATAATTAATAAATAAACAATTTATTATATAATTTTATCAACTGCGATTAATAAAATTACGTTTATCTCATCAAGGAGGCCGAATTCGACAAAATATCAAGAGATAAGTTTTAATTGGCATTAAACGGCCTACATAATTTTGATATCAAAAGAAGAAAGTCGGTAGCGCAAATGTTTTTTTTTGAAACATTCTAGTTATAACCCATATGCACTTTTTTATCATTAAAATATGTAGCACTTATGGTAATTTTTACCCTTAAAATTTCATTCGAGTCACTAAAAGTACTTGGGACAAAATTCTAATAAATCGAAAGATATTAATACTGTATAACACCCTGTAGCTACAAAACAAAGCAGAATCGGACCTATATATATTGATATGAAAAATAAATCTTATTTTTACATGAAGGAATCTCCCCACTAGAGATGGCACATGTTTTTTGAAACACCCTGTATCTTGATGAAATTCATTGAATTCATTACTGAATTTTTACTATTAATAATCATTTTCTGGAAAATAAATTAAGATACAGTAGGTAGCTTAGAAACTTTTTATAAGCGTCTGATATGTGCTATTATAAATATGTAAAAAGCCAGTCGGCTCCTGATTAACGTTTTCGTAACTTCTTTTAGGTCAACAAAATAAATTTTAATTTACCTAAATAAATTTCTCCTTAGGTTTGGTTTGGTTTGAGTGATTTTTTATTTGCCAAAGTAATATCACAGGCAATATCTAAAAGTCATACATTTTCTAGCCAGGAAAACGGGAAATAAAATATCTTGAAAACGAAGACAAATATTTTATTGAAATAAGATGCGTAAGAAATTAAAAACGATTCTTGAAAATAATAAGTTATTCGGTACTTATATAATTATAGAGGGTATAATATAGATAATTAGCAAATTATTTCGAATTATACAGGGTGTCCCAGAAATAAGTGCAAGTATTTTAACTGGCAGTATAGTTTAACCGCAGAAACACGCCTATGAGGTTTTTTTTGCGAATTTTTTTTTTTAAAATTCGAAATTTTTTGAAAATTTTTTGGAGATTTTTTAGTTTTTAGTTAAAAAACATAATTTCTTGATAGTATGGCAACATAGGTATTAGCATAGTATAAGAAAACTAGTAGCTTTACTCCTTGTCAAATCCTTTGTTCTTTTTCTGCCACTTTATATGACCTTGTTCTCGCCTCCCGTGACCACTGACGTAGCTGTATAGTCGTGGTCTATTAACTAGGCAAAGGATAGACGTGGCACTCGCCATAGTTTCACAGATATGTATTTAGGAAAATATGAGTTCACAATAAAATAAAATAAAAAAAATGATCATCGAGTAAAAACTTGCTTGAAAACAGAATATTTTCACATTTCGTGTAGGTAACAATTATTCTGTATCTGAAAATCTTCTGATGGGAAGAAATGCGGAAAAAATATATAATGACATATTTTTATATTATTATCTATTTCAGAGATTTTCTACGACTTTTTTTTTATTTAAAGCAAGTTTAATTCTCTGTAAATAACTGGATTCGGCATAAAATTATGCTATAGTACACTGTCTTTATTTAAAGCACACTGCGGTGTTGCTAATCTATTTCTTATTTACTAAAACTTTGGTTAAAAACATTATATACGAAAAGTGGTAAAAAACTAGAGTGAACTTTATTAATACTTAGCTATGTTTTCTTAAACATGAAGCATACCAGAATAAATTCGTGTAGAAAAATTTACTTTACCGTATACAGGGTATTTTTATGGCGTCACCAAAATCGTAATATTTAAAATGTTGTATCTCATTCTTTTTAAATGCAACACCTTGTATATTATTTTTCTTTCAGACGTAGAATTAAAAGGTGAACATTTTTTGTATTTAAAATGTTTTTAAATTTTTGGCCGTTTTGCAAATATTTTCTGTATTTCATTACATATGGGATTTTCAACGATAAAATATCAGACAAAGATCGTATTACGTGGCTTTGATAAAAATTTACTGTTGAAAGAGCCATATATAATATAATACTGCGAATATCTGCGAAACCGTTAAAAATTTAGAAACACTTTAAATAAAAAAATGTTCACTTTTAATTTTGCATCTGACAGAAAAATAATATACAGAATGTTGCATTTAAAAAAATTGAGATATACCATTTTAAATATTCCGATTTTGGTGACGCCATAAAAAATACCCTATATAGAATAATGTAAATTTTTCTACGCGGATTTGTTATCCTTGTTTAGGAAAATAGCCTCTAACACTTTTGGCTATAATAAAGCCAAGTGTTAATAAAGTTATATTCACTCTAGTTTTTTATAACTTTTCGGATATAATGTTTTTAACCAAAGTAAATAAGTCATAGAATGACAATACTGTAGAAAGATTCAAATAAAGATAGTGTACTATATGCAGAATTTTAAGCCGAATCCGATTATCTACAGAAAAATGGAGGGGGGGTGCAGTTAGTTAGGCAGTTTAAAAAAAATAAAACTAATTTTACCATAACTTTTTTGTGTGACACCCTGGATATAACAAAATATTTTAGGATACGCCCCTTTATAAACCTTGAAACATATGAATAAAACTTTTTTCACACCTTCGACAACGACGACGATATTGGACTTCCTCGCACTAATGGGCCACACTGTATATTTTATGGTGGTTTAAAGCTAGAGGTGTGGCACTTTTCTTCCCTCAAATATAAACTCAATATTTTGTCTATAATATTTTGAATATCGTTATATTACGACCACTTATAATAAAAAATAAATAAAATATAAAAAACATAAAAAAATCCAGTCCACTAAATTTATAATAGCTTATGCTATTATAAAATTCTTTCAATTAAAACATATGAATAATTTGCGGAGACTTTAGATGTACAAAATATTTACTCTAAAATTGTTGCAAAAACCAATCTATATAAATTATCTCGTAAATTATTATTGGAATGAAAATTTTATGGCAAATCCCCTGACCAAAAAATATTTTCATGCGCATATTTCAGACAACCTGTATATCTAAAAAACTATTTTTAAAATATAACCACATGCTAAAAAAAATAATAACATTTAATTAATTTTACATAATATCTCAGCTAAATATAATTAAATGTTTATTGATAATCATATGCCGATATCAGCTTGCCGATTTATATCCGATGGAAATCTAAAAAAACTCAAAGCATAACTACAATTAATAGCAGCACAGAGAAGGCACTCATTTTTTTGTCAATACGTCTCTGTGCTGGGACTCAAACGCTCGAACGTGACTTGACCCTCGCAGCTCGACGGACGGAATTTAGTGTGTTCTGTGTTCTGTGGACGGAATTCAACTGAAACGCTTTGCAATCTGCCGATATTCGACAGATTGCAAAAACTGGCAGAACATATTTGCGAGAGTGCAACTACTCTTTTCCTTAAACTATGGTATTAGATTAAATTTACAAGAAAGAAAATCCAGAAAAGATCCAGTGGTTCTCAAAATTTTAGCAAAAAATAATCATTTTTTTTGGAAACGTTCAAAGTAAAATAACTCGTTATTTTGGACTTATTTGAAAAACGATAAAGAGAAAATATGTTTCGTTTATCGAGATCTACCACCCCTTAAAATATTTGCACTTATTTCTGGGACACCCTGTATAGTTATTTCGAAGAGTTCACACATTTTTTAGTTTGAAATATTGATTATTTCAAATTAAAAAAACTTAAAAAAGTAGATACGAGTAAAAATTAGTAATTTTTTTATTCGTAACTGGTTCGTAACCAAAAGTCTTGACCAAAAATAACTATTTGAATCTGGGTAATTTGAGTACTTGGTCAAATTCTGGTCAAATCTCAGAGCAATAATATCTAAGGTAACAAAGTAATATTCGGTGATAAAAAATAATCTCCAATTAGCATGGGAGATGGGAGCCAATCTGATACATTTATTTATCGATATCGAATAAAAGTGATTTTCATTTCTTCTTCCCATTACTATAGGTAAGGCTACCATAGAATCAGTCTATGACACGGGTCTATGATGAGCATATAAATTTTTACTATTAATCTATGTCGCAAAATTAACCTACAAATTATAAATTATTGGCGCCCTGGAAAACGTAAACAAGTGTTTACTGGTGTTTATTAAATAACGAATAACGTATTAATTATTAATTATTTTCAGTACACTAATTAAAACTTCTTTTCATTTATGAGTCTATTATTTGTGCAACATTAAAGTGCTATTTTTATTTCAGATTAAAATATGTCGAACAAATTATCTCAAAAAAGCATCACGTATGTATTATTTGAGAATATAAACTGTGTTTAAGAATAAATATTTTAGATCATTTTTCAAACCTAGTACGGGCAACGAAAAAGATCAACAAGGGTATGTATATACTTTGTAATGTTTTGCAATGTTGAGAGCTCTTCGGATAATTAATTTTTCCTTATTTTCACTTCACAAATATTCCAATAAGCTCTCCAGTTTTTCTTCACATAGCATTAAGTTTAATGTATTATATAATGTTTCTTTTCATAAATATATTAACAGTAGTCCAAATGAGAAAAAACGTTTTAGAAGTTCAAGTAGTGGTAATTCAGAAGTTGAGAAGTAAGTAGTTTTTTTTCTGGCTATAGAAATTAATGACACATTGATTTAATGTTATTTTTAGATCTCCTGACAAAAAAATTAAGAAAAAATCAGGTATGTTTATCTGTTTGTTTATTTTATAACAACTCTTTTGATATGTTTTTAAAATTTGTAGTTAAGAAAAGACAAAAATCTATAGATACTCGAGAAAACCTAAAAAAAGTAAAAACTGAAGATGAGCAGTCCACACCACCCAAGATAAAAAGTATTAAGGATAGTTCTACAGATGAAGAAAGTGAAGAAAAAAATACTGCATTAAAACATGAAAATCCTGTTGAAAATGAAGTTAGTACCAAGAAAAGAAATATTATTTTTGGTGAAAAAACAGCTGAAACCACGAAAAATTCATCACAATTAATTTATAACCCAAAAGTCAAAAATTATCACCCCATAGAAGATGCAACGTGGAAACGAAATGAACGGTATATTATGCAGAAAAATCTTATTTTTATGTTTATAAGCATTCTCTATCTCTATCTAGTGTTCCATATAGTGCTTTGGCAAGGACTTTGGAAGAAATTGAAGATGTGTCTGCTCGCTTAAAAATGATTGAAA
Organism: Sitophilus oryzae; assembly: GCF_002938485.1. Lineage (NCBI taxonomy): Eukaryota > Metazoa > Arthropoda > Insecta > Coleoptera > Curculionidae > Sitophilus > Sitophilus oryzae. The sequence goes on along the minus strand of NW_022146945.1, from coordinate 453,504 downwards.
TACTTAGTAATTTTTTTCGTTCAGTGATAGTTTTGACACCTGATGATCTCTTACCAAGCATATATTTGTGTTTAAATAAAATTGCTCCAGCCTACGAAGGTTAGTACATATATTAAGGATTTTAAAATTTTTGTATGTATTTTTTTGTCATAATTATACAGTTTATGTTTAAATTACCAGAAGCGACAGGGACAATTTTTTCATAGAGCAAATTTTAATTGTTTTTTAGTCTATAATTTTAATGATGCAGGTTGTCAAATTTTGATTAGTTGATGTTGAAATATCAAGAATGAACATGTAAAAAACCCATAGACAAACAAATAAAAAGAGACTGACAAATCTCATGGTAAAGAGTGGGACCGCGTTCCCGTATCGCAACTCAGAATAACAATTTTGAAACCAATTAGCAGGACCATGGCATGACGTACGTCTTTGTTGCTATCTTTCTTTATTATGTGTGCTTTATATGAAAAAGAAAGAGATAGGTATAAAACGTATCGTAAGACATTATCGCACATTCTGGCTGGCGGAAAATTTAGATTAGCCTTTATTAGTAGTATTCTTTCATTCTGAAACTGAAAATTTTCACTTAAACTGACTTCCCTACACCACGTTCCCCTTACGTGGTATAGGGAATAAATCAGTTTAAGTGAAAATTTGCAGTTTCTTTCAGAATGAAAGAGTACTACTATTATAAGTAAAATTATAAAAAAAGCAAAAATTGTACTGTTTTATAAACATATTTATTTATACATAAAAATAAATAAACATTTTATAATATAATAACAAAAAATAACAGTGTTTATTCCACCCACCAGTAGGAAACGATCGGCAGGAAACGATCGGCCAATTTTTTTAAAGGGTATTAAAAATCTAATTTTCGAAAAAACTGTCTAATTGCAATAACATAGTGAATATCCAAGCAAAGAAGACTTTACGAGAATCATGATCCTGAACCATTTTCAAGTCCAGTTTTAATCCTAAAACAAAAGTAAAATAGGTATATTAATAAAGTTTCTGGTTACTATAAACCAGCTATAAACCTACCCAAAAAATGAAAAAAATTAATTGTATTAATTTGTTATGTTAAGAGAGGTTCGAAATATTTTTGACACTACTCTACTTCTACTTTTTTCTTAATAAGATGATAAATATAACTACTTACTTTTATTTTACCAGGTGTCTTTAACATATCTATCAGAGAAAGGGGGCACCAATACATATAAAAAATAGATGATACTGACTCCTGCAGCAAATAAAATAACAAATAGTATAACCGAAAACTATAAGTAACAAAATATAAATACCTATATGGAACAAAGGAATTTGTTCCCTATCCATATTCATAAGTCAATAAAATGGAGAGTTTAGAAAAAAAGGTAAATCACCAAAAGAAAAATTAACAAACATGACAAATTGTCATGATGTTGTCATCTTGGTTGTCATGATGACGAAAACGAAAGGCGATTGTTCTAATTTCTATTTAGAAATTAAGTTTTATATGGTTGCTTCTTTCTCTCTTGTTATATTAGAATGAGATAGGGGGCCCAATAGACGTAATGCGTAGATCAACATAAATAGAACGAAATTTTGCGTTCTGAGTTGCGCTACGGGAACGTTGTCCCTCTCTTTGCCATTTAATTTGCCAGTCTCTTTTTATTTGTTTGTCTATGAAAAAACCTTAAAGTAAAAAACTAGTTTTTACATGTAAAAAAGACTATGAATGGCCTGCTTTTTATATTATATGCATTATAAAGCCTCTGTGTTAATGACAGTTGTATAAATTTAATTTATTTTCTATATTTGGTCTTTTTATACCTAATATTTTTTTTATTGGTAATTGTTGCATATACGGTTTTCGGCTATTTTTGGATTATATAAGATAATTTTTAGATACTCACATTCTATTGTCCTTAGAGATTGCAAATATGCTGGGGGAGAAGAGAAATTGTGTTTCTTTAAGTATTTTTTCAACCAAACAAACTTACGGGACCAGGGAGCGAATAGGGGTGTTGGGCGGGGTAAAAACAATACCAAAATTGCATTTTTCCTCAACTCAAGCTCTTTAAGCTACACGCACACTGATGCAATCACGGCCGCGATTGCGATTACGATCAGGGCAGCGATAACATGAGCGATCATTCTAGCACACACCAACGCGTTCACGTTCACCGCCGTACCTATATGTAGTGAGCTCTATCCTTTAGGTATACATAGGTATAAATTAAAAATGTGAATTATGTATACCGAAAAAAAAACATTCTGAAATATTTACTTACAATATTTAAACTTAAACAATAAAAATGTATACATATGTACTATCCGATCCAATTGCAACTCTTTGTCTAAAACTTTTTATTTTTAATTCTATTATTTTTGTAACTTGGATCGGATAAATCATATAGGATTTTGTGTATTTTTACATCCTTAATTACCTGCTCTGTTAACTCCATTTCTAAATTGCAACAAATCTTAAATAACTTAAAAACAATTTAATTTAAGTATAGGAACATGTATAATCAAAAAGTAACGAATTGAAAAGCCTTTTCACTAGTGAAATAAAAAAAGTGGGTTGAGTGGGTAGAAATGATTTATGATAATTTTTTAATCTTATATTTAATTATTATATGTCATTCGAACAATTTAATTTTTGAAATAGATAGCTACATGTCTTCTCTCTATGGCACAATGACTGTGGTAATCACTAAATTTAACGTGTAGGCTATACACATATTTTTGACAGGCAGTTTTTTTTCGTCCAAAAATTGTAAATATTTTTTTTTTCTCAAAAACGGTTACTCTTAGGTATAGAGTGTTTCATATCAAAATTCATAAAATTTTACAGATAATTTAAGTATGTAATAAAAAATGGGAGCACCCATTTAAAATAAGAAAGTTGCTGTCATTTTTGTGAAACAATGATGTGCAAAAAATCTCCGATCTAGATATTGTAGTTCTCTAAAAAGTTCTAATACACGCTCAGCCTGAGACCCTGTATACCGTACTTTATATTATAAACATAATATAATTATGTTTATATACTATTCAGTATTTTTATGTTTTTTTTATTGAGCACTAAGAGTAATATACACGCTCGGTAATTCAATATCTAGCAAGCCAGTTTACGTGCATTGGAACGAAACGTCTATAAAAGGTCTAAGCTTAAACAGAGGTGGACAACAACTTCCCCGTCAACAACTCATTCATCTACTAAAGTTGAACCTGCATTTTCCCCTCCAAAAAATTAAATAAAGAACGAAATCTAAGTTAAGAAACAAACTAAATACCGACAAATATTTTAGAGCTTCTTAAAAAGAGAGTTTATAATTGCTACAGCTTTCCCATTGAAATGAAATTAATTGTAGATATGAGTGAACAAAATTTGATTTGACGTATTCAGTTCGTTTCGATCACTTCCTGTTTCACCGCAAGTGACTACAACTTTTGATTTTTAAACGGCACCTTCGGTATTTTTTTACTTTATTCCATAGAAAATGACACTCTGAATAGAATGACATATCAAATATGTCAACTTTTGACATTTACGCTTAAAAAAATCGTATTTGATAGTATTAGAGTGTCATCACAGCCATGACACTCTAGATTGAAATTGTCTGTGTTAAAAACACTAATTTTTAATAAAGGATACTTAGGATTTAATTGTCTATTGTTTATCGTGTATTGTCCTGGCCGATTAAAAGATGCCCAAATCGTATTTTTAATCAGATCTCAATGTTTTCAAATGGACCGAGAGTGGCTCAGTAGCATATTTAGAAAAAACATTTTTTTGTGCGTTGCAGATGTTAAAAAATTTAAAAACTAAACAACTGATTTTTATTAACTTTTTTTAACTGTTAAGCTATAGGTTAATACCTAAGGTTCATACACAGACAATTATACAGAGTGGTCCGAACTGTATTCCGGAAACTTCGGTAGCATATTCTGCAGATAAAAATAAGTAAAGAACTTCAATAAATGTATGACCTAAAATGCTTAGTGTCGGATATACAGTGTCATATTTATTTCGATTTTTTCCAAATCATCGTTTGGGAGTTTTTTGACATGATACATTTCATTTTGATGTCAATATGCCTTTGTAGGGGGCAGCACCTAAAGGGAAATTAAAACAACTTTCGTTGCACCTCATCAATGACACCATGCGTCGTCTTATGGAGTTTGTTGGTGGTCGTATTATGATGTGCAACCAAAGTTATTTTAATTTCCCTATACATGTATTTTAACTGTTTTGAAGAGTACCTAATAACTTTTCGTTCGTACCTGTATAAAACTACTGGATGAAAAAATATACATTTCCGTGATTTTTTTCGTAAAAAATGTCTCATGGTAAAAATCTCCATGAGCAACCGTTTTCAAGATATTTAGAATGGAAATATTAGTTAAGTAGTAGAGTAGATAGTTATTTGATTGAAATGGTTAATTTGGGAACTTTTAATTTTTATATATTAATAGTTTCTGTTGAACTTTTAGCACATAAACATAAATTTATGATTTGAGTCTAATAACTATTTAGTCAACATATTTCATTTATGTCAATGATGACAGCTTTTCCTTATTCGAGTTCAAAAGAACTTTTTTACGTAAAAAGCGTCGTAAATGTATATTTTTTTACTCAGTAGTTTTATACAGGTATGGACAAAAAGTTATTACTTTTCAAACCAGTTAAAAAATATGTAGGTTTCGCTCTCTACAAATAGGAGTCATAAATATTGACATCAAAATCAAATTTCTTATCTCAAAAAACGATTTTCATCTAAATATTGACGTTACTTCAGAAATTATTTGGAAAAAATCGAAATAAAAATGTAAGTTCTATACCCTGGATCTCCGAAACTAAGCATTTTAGGACCTACATACATTTATACGAACTTTTTATTTATTTTTATCTGCAAAATTATATGCTGCCGAAGTTTCCGGAATACAATTCGGACCACCCTGTATATAGAATGTTCAGCCATCCTTTACCGTCACGTCATATATTGTCGAACTGTCTCGATCACTTGATAACCAGATGAAAGAGAATAGTGACGTCATTACGGCATTTTATAAATTACTGCATATTCTTTTTAGTAAATGTCATTGTCATTTGATTTGGGGTTATAATTTTATTGACGGACATCGATCAATGTCAAAATTAAAAAACATATACATAAATATGAACTGATCTCAGACACACCCTAAAACTCTTATTTCACAAATAATGATGACGTAAGCGTGAACGATGGCTGAACATTCTGTACCCCAATTTTTAGGTTTAGAATTGGGCGTAGCCGAAACCAGCCTGATGAAAGCGATCGCCCAATCTACCGGTCGTACGGTTAGTCAAATTAAGAGCGATGCGCAAGAAACGGGAGATTTAGGCAAGGTTGCCGAACACTCGAAGTCAAACCAGAGAATGATATTCAAGCCGGCGAGATTGACCGTTAAAGGTGTTTTCGATAAGTTGAAAGAGATAGCTCAAATGACCGGGCATGCCGTAAGTCTTTCATTGAATCTGTAGTATCAGTTGTTCCCTTTGAATAAAAAGATTAAGGAAGGAGCATATCAAATATCTTAAGCCGCGTACTCACTGGCGAACTGCAACTGTAACTGCAACCGTTGCTGTAACCAAATTCTATAGTGTGGACGCGTTGTGAACCAGGTTCGCGAGCCAACTTCGAACAGCTCGCAGCGAGCCGCCAGTTGTCGGTTTTCAGGACGAACACAAAGAGATTCTCGGTTGGTTCGTGGACGTCGATTTGGGATGTTCACCAGTGTGTACGTCCGATAGTCTCGCAACCAAAAAAATATGAGTACCTTCGTGGGACGAAGAAAAGGTTTTGGCACTAATTGAAAAATACAAAAACATGCTTATAATATGGGATCCAAAAAATAAAGACTATTTAGACTCAAAAATTTTTTAGAGCCATTTAAAAGAAGATGCTTAGACAGAAATTGGTTCTTTAATGGGACATTGTGCTCCCGAGCTCTGTGCAAACAACGCGGATCGGGAGGTTCGCGAGAAGAGAAACGTGCATACCTTCGCGACGATTTTGTTACAGCAACGGTTGCAGTTACAGTTGCAGTTGGCCAGTGAGTACGCGGCTTTAGATCGACCGCGAATGGACTCTAAAATGGCCGACTTAAATTCCGGTTTATCGGTGCCGTTCTAATTTAATTTAAAAAGTGTAAAACTATGATGTAGGGTAGACGTCGGATAGATTCAATAATTTGCTGTTTTATTTTGCGTTGTGAGTAAATGTTGGAAGTTATTAAATTTTTTATAAAAAACCCAACCTAACCAAACCTAACCTAACCTAACTGAACTTTTCAGGCGTGGCGCTTTTTAAATTGATAGGGACATCATTGTAAATAGCTGCTATGTTATAGCAAAACGACCTTTCAAAAAGGGTCGTTTTATGCTTAGGCGGTGTTAACAAGAATTTATGCCGGAGATCTAGATTGTGCGCCTCAAATCTAAATTTTATTTTTTGGTACAAGTATTCAGGTTGTTTTTTAAAGATGATTTTATTATTTGAAGGACTAGACTATGTAATCGTCTTCTCTCACACATATCCAGCCACTTATTTTCTTTCAGTTTTGCGCTAATGCCTGTATCGTATTTTCTCAACCCACATATCATTTGCACACAATAATTTTGAATATACTGTATTCGCTTTTGGTCACGTGACAGTAAGCATGAACTGAAAGCTTAAAAAATGGCGCTTTTTATGAAGTCATGGCCAACTATGGTTTCCATTTAAAAAACATATGTTTGTGTCATATGTCAAAAATAACAGACTTTAGAAAAAATCGGAGAACACAAACTCATTAGGGAAGCGATTATCTACAACTTTAATCTGAAAACTTGTGTAAAATAGATTATAATTGAATTACGGTCAATTTTTAAAATAGCCAAAATTTGTTTTTTTAGAAATATGTAGTAAGCCATGAACTTTTTCAAAAATCTGAAAGGCGCATATTTATGACCCCATAAAACTGCAATTCTTCCCCCATTTAACCAGCTCTCTATCTCCAGTAGTTTCCGAGATACCCATAGAGAACATCGTAGGAAACTCACCCGGTATAAATATTTTAATAAAATGTGTTGTAATTTCTTTGTAACACTTTAGAAACTCAACTTTTTTACTAGGTATTTAATTTTATTGGTTTTTATTATAGTCACAGACGAAGAAAGTGGAAAAGATCCAGTCAATGTTCGTCGCGTGTCAGGATTCCGAGGCTCGGTTTCTCATCAGATCGCTAGCAGGAAAACTACGTATCGGCTTAGCGGAACAGTCCGTTTTACAGGCCATAGCGCTGGCTTGTGCCTTGACCCCTCCAGGTCAGAATTATCCACCTAAACAGCTTAATGCTTCAAAAAAACAATCGAGCGAAGACTTCAAAGCCAAAGTAGACGAATTAGCATTAATATTGAAAACTGCTTATTGGTAATTATATAAGCGCCTGGTCATCATAAATTTGTGGTATGGATTTTAACGCTAAAGATATTGTAATGGATGTTAAAAAGAGACAAATGTGGGTTGATACTTTTTGTGTCCGGTATTACCGGATTTTACATCAAAGCGTTTCGAATAGTATTGCAGTTAGTGTTGGCATCTTTTACTGGAGTGCTTTAAGCCCTTACGGGATACAAACCTCGGAATTCATTTACTGTGAACGAATTTTTATAAAACTTTTTGCATTGTATTGTTAATAAGATATATTACAAGGTTTACCCATTTAAATTCGTTGCTTTCACTTTAGTATTTAAATAAATACACATATACAAATGCATATGTATATACAAGATGGTTCCGTATTGCGGAAAAGCTCTGTATCAGGATTTCTATTTGAGATTTTCACTCCAAACCTTTTGCAAAATATTTGTTTAATGGTAGTTCATATTTCAAAAATATTTTTATAGATATACAGAGTGAGTCAAATATACAGAGTGGTCCGAACTGTATTCCGGAAACTTCAGCAGCATATTCTCCAGATAAAAATAAGTAAACAAGTTCTTATAAATGTATGTCCTAAAATGCTTAGTTTCGGAGATACAGGGTGTAGAAGTTTTATTTTATTTTGTTTTTTCAAATAATTTCTGAACCAACATTAACATTTGGATGTAATTTGGTGTCTACGAGTTTTTTGATATGAGAAATTCGATTTTGATGTCAATATGGCTCCTACTTGTAGACGGCGCCACCTACATATTTTTAATTCGTTTGAAGAGCAATAACTTTTCGTCCGTACCTGTATAAAACTACTAAGTAAAAAAATATACATTTACGACGTTTTTAACGTATAAAAGATCTCTTAATAAAAATCGCTACGAGTAATAGTTCTCGAGATATTTGAAATCAAAATTATCAATAGCTGTCATCATTGACATAAATTAAACATGTTGACTAAATAATTAGTAGACGGAAATCATTAATTTGAAATGTTTTTGTGCCAAATCATCACCAATCATCATTTTTTTCGAAGAAAATTTTATGATTAATTTAAAAAAATAAAAAATTTCCAAATTTATCTTTTTAGTCCAATAACTATCTACTTAACATGTTTATTTTTTGTCAATAATGCCATGTATTGACTATTCCCATTCTAAATATCTCGAGAAGGGTTGCTCGTAACGATTTTTACCAAGAGACATTTTTTTCGTAAAAAAATACGAAAATGTATATTTTTTAACTCAGCAGTTCTATACAGGTAGGGACAAAAAGTTATTACTCTTCAAAACAGTAAAATCACATACAGGTGGCGCCCTCTACAAATAGGAGTCATAATGACTATCTAAAATCAAATTTCTCATGTCAAAAAACTATCAGACACCAATTTTCATTCAAATATTTACTTTACTTCAGAAATTATTTGGAAAAAATTTCAATAAAAATGAAACTTCTACACCCTGTATCTCCGAAACTAAGCATTTTAGGATATATATTTATAAGAAGTTTTTTACCTATTTTTATCTGCAGAATATGCTGCCGAAGTTTCCGGAATACAGTTCGGACCACCCTGTATATCATTTATTTAGTTCAGTGAATTTGCTATAAAAAATTCCGGTTTCAAAAATACCCTAATACCATAGAGTATACTAAATGGTCTTTGAATTATGACCACGTCCATGAGGACGTTAATCTAGACGTCCAGGAACCTTCGTATGAGAACTTCTAATCGAGACGATCGACTTATTGTAAGTTTATTGCTAAGAAACCGCCGTTTGCCAGCTTTTCAAATTGATAATATTGAATTGCACTTAAGGACCGTACATATTAACTAACGGACTACAAGAAGAAGATTAAATGAAGCAAATCTTATGTCAAGAAGGCCTTATGTCCTTCGGGACCAGAACTTACTAGATGTGTTGACTAGGCCCAAAAGCAAAGGCATGGTCTTAATTGAAAATGTTCGAAAAAATGTTAGTGCCTTTTTTAAAACCGAATATTTCCAACAAAAATAAAGCTGATGAGGTGAACCAAAAAACAAACTATCGAGAAAGGATGTATCTAGATTATAAAATGATTTTTAAATGTTTTGCTGTTTTAACATATTTCACAGGGTGTTTCAAACTTTCACCAAAATATCAACATTTTGTTTTCCCTTGTATAATTAACAGATGGGGAGTTTCATTTTTAATTTAGAAAAAAGATACTAAAAAGTCAAATAATTTGGCAACACACTGCTTAAAAAATCATGAAAATCGGCCCATTAAAATAAAATATACTAACCTCTTTAAAATACATCAAAGTTTTAAGATGACCATTTTTCGTGCCGTTGAATGTATTTCAAAAACTATACGTTTTAGTCATATACTTTTCTAATGAAACAAACCTTTATTTCTTTACTAGAATCCAAAAATCAATTAATATATAGGGTGTTCCATTACAAAAAACATAACTTTGATGTGTCACTTTTTTGGGGACACATAAGCTCACAAAATTTCACTTCAATACAAACTTTTGTTCTCTTTGCAAAAACCGCGTCGTATATGACGTGCCCACCTGTATAATTCGATTTCAATCAAAATTTCAATGATTAGAATATATGCGCAATAGGTATAGCTTATGCATTAGATTTATTTATTTCAATAAATTTACTTAGAAAAAGAATTAAAAAAATGAAAATATTAAGAAGGAACTAATTAAGAATTTACTAAAATTACTAAAATAAAAAATTAAAAGCAACGAAAAAAAAATGGGTAAACATTTTAGTATTTTATCTATAAAACACAATACAGAAGGTTTCACATTAATACATTCACAGTAATTGAATTCCGAGGTAAAAGTCTCTGGGCACCCCACTATTTATCAACATTTAATTGGCTTAATATAGTTGTTAGTACTTCATATAACATTCTATAAAAAAATTAAACATTCTATAAAGTATGTCCAACGACTGTTCAACGAGGGAGTATGTTAATAAACACAAACATAAAACGAAATAGTGGCAAGAATTAACAATTAATATTTTTTAGCAAACCTGAACGTTACATTACAATATAAACAACTACAAAACTACTACGTTTCCTGAATGTTACCGTACAATATACAGATTGTTTTAGATACATTAAATATAATAACAAAAAATATCATGTAGTAACTATATACAGGGTAGTCCGAACTGTATTCCGGAACTTCGGTAGCATATTCAGCATATAAAAATAAGTAAAAAAGTTTGTATAAACTATGTCCTAAAATGCTTCATTTTGGAGATACAGGGTGTAGAAGTTTCATTTTTATTTCGATTTTTTCCTAATAATTTCTGAATTAAATTCAGTATTTAGATGAAAATTAGTATCTGGGTTTTTTAACTTGTATCTATATTTTTAACTCGGTATCTTCTTATATTACTTGTAGGGGGCGCCACCTACATATTTTTACCTGTTTTGAAGAGTATTAACTTTTTGTCCGCCCCTTTATTACACTACTGAGTGACAAAAAATATACATTTTTGCCTTTTCCTACGTAAAAATGTCTTTTGGTAAAAATCGCTGCGAGCAGCCGTTCGAGATATTTGGATTTTTAATAATTGATACATGTCGTTAATGACAAAAATTAGAAAGATAATAATTTTCGAGGCATTTTAGTATCATAGGTTCAACTGAAGCTGTTTTAAAACCTAACTGTAAGTTTTCTAGAAATTTCGCGATTTTTTAAACCTAACTGTAAGTTTTCTAGAAATTTCGCGATTTTTTAAAAATCGTATTTAGGAACATGTTTAATTTTTGTCATTGGTGATTATTAAGAATCCAAATATCTTGAGAACGGTTGCTCGTTGCGATTTACCTAGCAAGAGACATTTTTTAGGTAGAAAAGGCCCAAATGTATATTTTTTCTCTCAGTAGTGTAATACAGGGACGAACGGAAAGTTATTACTCTTCAAAACAGTTAAAAAAGACAGAGCGCGCCCTACATGTTAAAAAATAACCCAAATAGTAATTTTCATCCAAATACCGATTTTATTATTAATTTTTCTCAAGAAATGCAATACAAAAACTTGAAAATTTAGTTCTTCAAAGAACTGTTTTTACTTAAAAGTACAATTTCCAAAAAAAAGATTATGAAAATCGACAAAAAACGAGAATTCCTCCCAAAGATTCAACAAATAATGACTGACATTCAAAAAATAATGACTGACATTATGATAATTATCAAATAATTAAAATCGCTTTAAACTAATTTTTGCAGCTTTAAATAAAATATCAGTTACAATCATTTGTTCTATGAAGTAAAATGAAGAGCTGCTCGGTATCTTAAATTATACAACAAATTTAAACATTTTTGCCAAAATTTCATTTAGTCAGGTTTATAAGCTTTAGTGTCAATTTCAATATGACGTGCATCGGAAAATGTTTTGCGATTACCGTAGTAGTTCTATGTCCACGGAATATTGAGACACTCTGTATTCACCAATCATAAACATGATAAATCATTATTTATTATATAAGGTTCCAACTGAATTAGATATGTATATACATTTTTTTTAATTTTCACAATTCTTTCGTTAATTCAAGAGGTAAATTATTGTAAATTTTAATGCAGTTATAATAACGGCGCTATGTTCTGTGGGGGTTAACTTTAGATATGTTCGCTTAATTCAACGCCGGGTCCCGCCTTACCCATACCTACACATGCGAGAATTGACAATTTTGCATTCCATTGTGCCTCTGATTATAATGTAAGTCAACCATTTTTATCTTTGTCTTAAGCTTGATTTTCATGCATCCGTTGTCCGACGATACGATGATACGATATTAATTTCATTGGTTCAATTTAAAGTCTTCGATTGGTTAACCGTTTCTAACCAATCGAAGTGTTTAAATTCACGAATAAAATTAATATCGTATCAACGTATCGTCGTATAACGGATGCATGAAAATTAAGCTTTACGCGATAAAAGACATACCACAGATTTAGAACGACAACTCCATTCTTATAATAGACTTAAAACTAATTATTTTTTTAGTGAATGCCCTAACTATGATAAAATTGTACCTGTTTTGTTGGAAGAGGGAATTGAAGCACTTCCTGATAAATGCAAACTTACCCCTGGAATACCGTTGAAGCCCATGTTAGCTCATCCTACTAAAGGTAAAGGTTTAACAAATAAAGGATAATATCGGTGTTTCATTTATTTTTAAATGGGACTATTACACAGCTACTGCTTGTAATACATCACCTCTTCTATGTTTTTTTTGTAATCAATTTAAAAATATCGTTTGTTTACAGTTTATTGTCCACAGGGAGAAGGGTCTATTTTGGCAGACCATATCAAAAAGTTTTTTGTTTTTTGTACTAATAAATTTACTTGACTGTGTTAAAGAGTTATCAGACATCAGTACTGGCAATGGGACTGATATAGGTATACCGGATGCGTCTCTAAATGCGCGATTAAAAAAAACGAGCTTTGGTATGTTAGTATATGACTTAAATTGGGATTGATTGACGTAGATTTCCTGTTTCACCGGAAATTACTAACTTTTGATTTTTAAATAACATCCTCGGTATATTTCTGCTTTATTCGATAGAAAATATAAAAAACGTTAAAGAGACAATAGAATCTAGAGTCCCATGGCTGTGTTTAAAACACTAATTTTTAATCAAGGAGCCTGGGAAAAAATAGTTTTCATCATCTTATATTTTTCATGTCTTCTCGTGGCCGGTTAAAAGATGCCCAAATCGTATTTTTAATCATAGCTCAAGTTTTTCAAATGGAACAAGGGTGGCTTATTAGCATATTTGGAAAACGCATTTTTTTTATGAATAAGTTGGTACCAAACACTTGGTATTTTGAGGCAAATTGTCGTTATGAACCAAATATTACACTTTTAAATAAACTATATGCAAAAATGTCAAAAGTTGACGTATGATATGTCATTCTATTCAGTGTCGTTTTCTATTGAATAAAGTAGAAATATACTTCGGGTGCCATTTAAAAACTATAAGTTGCAGTCATTTTTTGTTAAACAGGAAGTGACTAAAAACAACTGAATACGTCAATCAATCCCAATTTATGTTATACACTAACATACCAAATCTCGTTTTTTATCTGAAAAAATTAAAAAGTTCTCTGGGCGAGCGACTTTTGAGACGCACTCGGTATAAGTACCACAAACAAAAAAAATCCTGAACATTTTTCTCTAATACTTTTGATATCTATGTGTCATGGACTTTCTGAACCAGTTGGCTTGTTTTGGTTTTATTGGACAAAAATTGACAAGCGATGACATTCACCATATAATTTTACAATCAAATGACAGCGATTTTTATTTCAAAGCCATCTTTGACGCTGTTTTTTCGGTTGTATTGTACATATTAAAGTTCGAACTGAATATTACTTCTATTCCTATTTTTATTCAGTCATGCGGTATCATATTTTAGGTGTTCAGGAGGTTTTGACGAGATTTGAGGGAATGACGTTTACCTGCGAATGGAAATACGACGGGGAACGAGCCCAGATTCATATTTCTGAAAAGGACGTGTCGATTTTCAGTAGGAATCAAGAAAACAACACTTCTAAGTATCCAGATATAATTTCGCGTTTGGAGAAATGCAAAGGCGAGTCGGTGAAATCCTGCATACTCGACTGCGAAGCGGTCGCGTGGGATAAAGAGAAACAACAAATTTTACCCTTTCAAATATTGAGTACCAGAAAGAGAAAGGTAACACATTAAATTTGTCACTAAATAACTCATTTGAATATTTTAAGTAGATAGTGTAGAATGTAGAATGCTTAGGAGGAGGGTTAATCACCGCGACCTTACAGATCTATTGTGTGTTCCCCTTTCTTGGCTTTGACAAAGCCAGTATCTGAGACGGCTCCATAGAGGGCCAGCTCTCCATCTTCGACATCAGCTGTACCAAAGTTTATGGCACGAACGGTTGTCGTCACGGCGCACTCAGTGATAAGGTGTTTTGGTGTTTCCCTATTTTTCCCACAGAATTTGCATTTGCCGTTGTTTCTCAGCTTCAATCTACTGAGGTGTTCGTTGAGAAGACAGTGTCCTGTTAGAAACCCCGTGACAATCCGAAGATTGTTCTTACTTAAATCAAGGAAAATCTTTAATTTTTTCTCGGTTCTAAGTTCTAACGAACTTTTCGAGTGTATTAGACCGTTGGAGGATTCCCATTCCAGGTTACTTTAATGGAGTCCTCCAGGGGTGGAACTCTGTAATGAAATAGCGATCGGTAGCGATGAAGAATACTATCGCTTGCCGTTTAGTTTGTACGGCCAAGGTCAGTATTCTTTATCGCTACCGATCGCTAATTAGTTACAGAGTTCCAGCCCAGGTTTTTCAGTTTAAGCTGGTTTCCGCTTGGAAAGCAGAACGGTTTTGGTCCGATTAGTGTGCGCTAGTGTTCGCTCCTTTCCTAGCTAGATCGTTTGCTTTTTCATTGCCTTCTATCCCTTGGTGAGCGGACACCCACAGTAGGAGCACGTATTTTTGATTTTCTTTGCCTAATTTGTTCAGCACTCCTGTAGTTCCGTTTGGGTTTGGTTCCTTGGAACTTTCATTGTTAATGTTGTCCCAGTGTCGCTAAGGGGTTTCCCCACAGCTTCACCGGTGGTGTATTTTATACTAGATCGCATAGTTTTCCCACGAGTCGCTAGGGATAATCGGTCCATTTCTACAGAGCTCCGCATATAGAAGTAAGGGGTAAATACAATAGGGTGCCCCCTGATGCCCCAAGGTAAATACTTATGTGACTTTAAGATAAACAAATTGGGAATACTTACTTGAAAGAAGCTGACGCTTGCTGTCGCTTCTGTAAAGTAAGAAATGCAATGAAATGGCGGGCTGTGCAACGATTTTGTTGTTACCTGGTAAAACGATAAAGTATTTTTAATAGAGGCGACTATTTATAAAAATCTTTGACCTATGAAAGTAAACAATAACCTATACAACATTTTTTTCCAGGATGCCAATGAGGCTGATATTAAAGTACAAGTTTGTGTATTTATGTTCGACCTACTGTATCTTAACGGTGAGTCGTTAGTTAAAAGGCCTTTTAAGGAGAGACGAGAATTACTGAAACAACATTTCAATGAACACGATGGCGAGTGGTTGTTCGCCAAAATGTTGGATACTACGAAAATTGAAGAAGTCCAGGAATTTCTCGAGGAAAGTGTTAAAGGTATGTATGATTAAAGTTGATTTATTGACAGGTTGATAGAGGTCCTTATCAACAATTCATCACGTCAAATGTTTAGATCTATTCATTGTATATTTGTAAACTTACCGGTACGAAAAACGGCTCCTTAAAATTTTGATGTATTTTAAAGTTTAATATATTTCGTTCTAGTTGACCGATTTTGATGATTTTTTTAAGCAATGTGTAGCTAAATTATTTGACTTTTTATTATCTCTTTCTAAATTGATATTGAAAGTTCCCATCTGACAATAATACGAGGGAAAACTTAGGGGTTGATATTGTGGTGAAAGTTTGAAACTCTCTGTGGAATATATTAAGAGAGCAAGGAATTAAAAAAAATCATTTTATCATCCAGGTACGTCTTTTCTCGATTAGTTTTTTTATTCGCCTGAATAGTTTTATTTTTGTTGGAGACATTCGCTTTTGAATAAGAAAGTATCCATTTACAGCAATTTAAGCGTTTGTGTTTGGGTGCTCATCAACATACTTATAAAATAGTGTTTATTGTTTTTGTAATGTCACTGTCATTGAAAAGTCATGTTATTATTGTACCGTATGATCGAATAAAAACGGCGTCAGCTATGACCGAGCGAGCCAAACCAAGCCATCGCTGACCTCGTTTTTATTCGATCATACGGTATATTGACGTTAACTCTAGTAGAGATAGTTTTAAGTTCTGAAGTATCGGCTATTTCTGCTTTAATTGATCATGGTAGAGATCAACTTTTGGACTTAAAACCATCTCTGCTAGAGTAACTGCCCAACAGATAATAATAATATGATTTTTTAAAGTCAGTGCCATTACATAAATCATAAACACTATATTATACTGTATGATCGAATAAAAACGGCGTCAACGATGGCTATGAAATGAAGATCGCTGTCATTTTATATGTAAAATTATATAGGAAATGTCATCGATCGTCATTTCATAGCCAACTGGACGCCGTTTTTTTTCGATCATACGGTGGGTCGGTTGACTAGGACCAAAAGCAAAGGTATGGTTTTCAGGTAAAAAATACGAAAAAATGTTAGTGTCTTCTTCAAAAGGGAATATCTCCAGAAAATAAAAATTAAGCTATTGAGATGAACCAAAAAACAAACTATCGAGAAAATATACACCTAGATGATAAAATTATTTTTAAATTCCTTGCTTTGTTAACATACTCCACAGGGTGTTTCAAACTTTCACCAAAAAATCAATATTTTGTTTTCCCTCATATAATTGACTGATGGCAACTTTCATTTTAAATTTAGAAAGGATTATTAAAAAGTCAAATAATTGAGCTACAAATTGCTTAAAAGATCATCAAAATTGGTCCTCTAGAATACAATATGTAAAACTTTAAAATACATGAAAACATTAAGGTGCCTGTTTTTCTTGTCAGTGAGTGTATGGAATTATTTTTGATATTTTTTGGGATATTTTCCAAAAATCATATTTTTTCCGCTAAACTTGCTTAAAGCAAAGTAAATCCAACTCTTCCAAATTTGTAAGAGAATATTTTTTCATTACTGTGATGTACATAATTGAAGTAAATAAAAAATGTAAATTTTTAATATGCCAAACTTACTGCGATGACTTATAGAAAAGGAACATTTCAACTGTTCATTCATTTAGAATAGTATAATAATAATAAAGTATTGGAGTTTTGAGAATTCTCATTTAGAATAGAGTATTAAAAAGACCGTTTGGTTTATAAAGTAACTTTGAATGTGTTAGTTCAATATTTTGCTATATGCTATTGCAACAAAACCAGTAAGTAGTATGAAAAAAACTATTTTTTTTAAATTATGTAAAGAGAATTTTTGTAATTTACCGTCACGACAGTTTGTTATTGGGCATGCTGAATTGATTTGATTTGACATAAAAAAAATATTAATTAGAAATTATAATTTTTTTCTATACCTCAATAATAAAAAGTACGTATAAGAAAACTTTTTAGCACATCCAGTAAAAGCCTATATGCTTCCTTATTTGATTTAACGTGGATTTTAATACGATTCTTATTAGGTAATTGTGAAGGACTGATGGTAAAAACGTTGGAACAAGAAGCGACATACGAGATTGCCAAACGATCGCGTAATTGGTTGAAACTGAAGAAAGATTATTTGGAGGGTGTTGGCGATACGCTAGACGTAGTTGTCATCGGTGGATATTTGGGAAAAGGAAAGAGAACGGGAACATATGGAGGATTTCTACTGGCGTGTTACGACAACGACTCCGAAGAATATCAAAGCATTTGCAAAGTAAATATATTCTTTTGATCAGGGGGTGAAATTTTAAGTTAGGGAAGCAATTTTTAGAAACTTACCTATTTGTTATGTAATTCGTTGTTGAAAATCGCTTTATTATTAGGACACACACCACACACTCACACACACAATCTTCTTTAATTCTCCAATATTTTCAACGCTATTCCCGACACCAGAAGTTGACGGTATTTGCATGTCAATGTCCGTATTAAGGTTGATTTTCACTATACCTTCCGTTTCCATTCCATATCCATTCCATATCCGTTCCGTATTTTTTATTGTATTGACGCTATACGTAAGCTTCCGTTCCGTATCAGTTCCATACTTTTTATTGTACAATTTATATCATTCCGAAGGTTTTATTTTAAAAATTCGTATATTTTGAAAAAGGTAATAGATTTAATTAAGAGGTGAAAGAATAAATAAATATCAGCAAAATATTCACAGAACTTCCGATGCGCTTCAGTCCGTCCGTCAAAAATGTATGGAAAGAAAGGATATGGAACGGAAGGGAAACGGAACGGATAGTGTGCATTGTCCTATTCATTTACATGATATAATATTTTATGTAAACGGAAGTGAAACGGAAGGTAGCCGATACGGAAGGTATAGTGAGAATCAACCTTTATTGTCTTCCATATTGCACGAGGTACGCCGCACGTACGTATCACACAACAAACGCATAACCGACAATCATCCAAATTAAAACAAAGAACCTATTCTAATGATAGCTTCCACGCCCGCTTACAGCACGCGACTCCGCTGCGGGGGCCGGTGGGAGGTTTAATAACCTCTTGACGCATATGATAGACTGCAGACACCGCTGTAGAGAAGCTAGCACCCGGTTAGATTCTATAGGATTTTTAGTGTTGCTCGGTCGTAGTCAAGGCCGCATTTATTATAGGCTTGATAATTAAGATAATGTTTTAGCATTTTAAATATAAACCAAATCACAAGTATACACGGTTTTGGACCTGAGCAACTAAAAGCAATTTCTAAGATAATTTTTGGAGCCCAATCCAAATCAACAGTCCATTTTTTAAGATGGTTCTAGTTTTCGAAATATTCAATAAATTCATTATTTTACTATTTTTGACGGTTAACGGTCATTTATTGAATTAAACAATATAAATCAGAAATGAACAGAGGTTCAACTGAGTCTTTTTTATACTGCTTGGGATCTGTTGCACGGATTAGGGTCCAACAGTAATCGCTCATCATGCCTTCGTCCCAAAATCCTTGGTATCGCCTTTCGATTTTCGCTATATCTTGGTGTAGCCGCTCTCCTTGCTCGTCGCTTGTGTCGCCCAAGTTTTGTGGAAAAAATCAAGATTGTGGTAATTTTGCAACATATTGTCGATTACTTGCTTGTAATCCGGTGATTTATGATTACCGCGAAAGTTGTGAACAATACTTTGCGAGGCAGCAGCATGGGCATCGTTGTGAACAAACGATGCCCATGCTGCTGCCTCATCAAGCGTTAAACATTTTGTAAACGTTGCGTCAGCCATTAGTTTTCGAATATCAGGTCCGACAAATATTCCTTTTTTGGTTTTTGCGTATGACAAAGTTATAAGAGCACAGTGCTACTGCCATGCGCGAACTCGAAAAATAGAGCCAATCTTGACAAACGGATTGAAGATCTGAGTTCAGGGCCATCAAATAACGTTAAGAATCGTTCTCATCTGCTCGGGTCCAAAAGTTGACCCGAATTTGTAAACTTGTGAAATTAATTGTTCCATATTTCAAAAATTATATTTTAGAAGATGACGTTTTGTAATTTGTTTAGGGGAAGCACTGCTTTCCTTGCTTCCATGGACTGCACTCCGCTGCTTTTGATATACAATAAATTACATCCGTATTGATGACTTTAACCAGTAGCGGCTCACACTGGGTGATGCAAAACTTCACTTTAAATATTGTAGCACCTATCTTATTTAAACAATTGTTATAAAAGTAGAAATTCAATCATTTCATTTTTTTAATTAGTTGTTTCTCAATTGCAAATTCTGTTTTTCCCGTTAGCTATAAATGTCGGAACGTCGCCCTACAAATAGTCGCTGCGCTATCCCGATCTATTTCAATCGAAAATGTTTAAGTGTAGCTGAAATCCAGACCATCAAAATTCTGCTCGTACGCGCGCTGTCGGGGTATTTCCGTCATCGTCTCGACTGGAGGTTTTTCAGTTGAGAGAAATAGTTTATCCCATCAAAAACATAGAATGTAAAAAAATGCCAAGTCTCGCAACACAATTCCTTCGCTATAAAAGTTGTGAGATCTCATGTAAAACCAAGTCAGTTTCTTTTATTTTGTCTCTCTTTAAGCACCTATTCAACAATTTTGTTATACATTGTTATTATCAATATTAGTCATCTTTATTTCTATAATAATTATAATGACTTGGCAATTGCATGCACGGCACCATAATTATAAAAAAGAATAGTCTACGTAAGTAAATCTAAGCGGTGTACTTAAGAATAAAGCTTTTTATTTACTATAGAAGATCATATTGTGCAATTAACATAGGTTATCCTATAATTCATAAACTTTGAATTATCATATAATTAATTAAGTCACATAATATCAATTAATTCTAGTTTTCTAACGACTTGTTTTTCCGACTTTCGTTATAACTCAAATATCAACTTTAAAAATGTTCAATTAATAATTTTACCAATGCTTATTCAACATTTTTTTTGTCAATTTTACGCATATTTTATTTTTTATCTCGAAAACTATAAGAGATAAACCATGAATTATTGTTTAACATACGTATTTAATATTTTACAATCAGAATATTAACGAAAATAAAATAAAAAATATTATGCCCCGATGCACAGTGGTTCCCAGATAGGTCATTACTTAGAAATATTAATTTCAAAATGTTTGCATGAAACTGTTGCTATACTCTGTTTTTTTTCTCAGGTAAGATTTCGACAGACGATGACAGAAGAAAAGCAGATGACGTCCCATACCAATCTATTTATTTTACTAAAAAAAGTTTCTAATAATTTTTAAGTTATCTATGGATGGGTTTAAATATAAATCCGTCATGCGTCGTGTCTTGTTGTTTTTAACCAGTCTTATTGGTTTACTTAAAAAATGACAGATCGTATTTCAATTTTATTGGTTTGACGGAATGATGAACGACAAACGGACGTTAAACATCTTTGTACGAACGTTGCGTCAGCCATTAGTTTTGTCATTTTTGACGCTTGTCAAAGTCTTGCCAAATTCATAGGTTATAATTTTGTGTCAACTTTGTTAAATATCCTGCGTTTTGGAAGATGATGCATTTTGATTCGTATTATTACGTGTGTTTTGTGTCTTTTGAAGTCAAGTGGAGGAAAAATCGAGTGAAAATTAACTGTAGACCCAGAGCACAGTTTATGGTTAATACGCGCTGCCCAGGCAGAAAGTCTTATACACCAATGAAGTTGCCATCGATAAAGTTTGTATACCATTTCGTCGTAGATAAGTGCATCGTATATGGTAGAAGGATCAAACTAAACACTTACTAAAAACTGGAGTAGCTGTAAAATATCGACATCACACGATAAGTAAATAATGGATTTTAGTACTGCAGAAAAATAATGTCAAAAGGTACTGGTTTAAAAAAATTAAGATTAAAGTTAATTAATCAACCTTTAAGGTATAAAATTTGGTAGGTGTTATTATTAATAAAATAGTTTATTTTATTTACCTATGTTGTATGTAGTTTCATAAAGCTTGAAAGTAAATAATAGTTCTTTTTTATATTTTTTTTGGTATGTAGTGTCTTGTTCTTGTTTGTTTTGTATTAACACATACCGTTTTTATTAAATAAAATAACTCGATTACATTTTTTCAGTTTTATACAGTTTTTTTCACAATATTTTGAAGTAATCACTTGTCATCTTGTCAATCAAATTTTAAATATTTCCTGCTATGTTCTAGTTGTACCAACTTATTGCATCTTGTGAAAATAAACCAACGAAATATTCTAAATAACGATAAAATGACAAATCACATTAATTCAAACGAGGGTTTCCGTTACGAACTGATCGACGGCAAGTCGGGTGTAGTGGAATTACGTCACGAGGGGGCGTGGCCTCGTCTAGCCGTTACAAACTTTAAGCTCTCATATCTCGAAAACAGCAAAAGATTTCGTTTTGAAATTTTAATAGTGCACTTATTATAATAAGTAGTATCCAAAAACGTTTAAAAAACATAAAAATAGGATATGATGGAACAAGCCTATTAATTACTTATTTTATTAAAATTGATAAAAGCTGTTGCCTTTTCTGTAATGGACGTTCGAAAAGAAGGTAAAATGAACTGTTTTTTCTTTTTTGCACTTAATTAAACCTAAGTAATATTAGTTTATGGCAATTTATTTGAAGGTAACAAAAATAGAATATAAAATTTTTACATTTTTGCTTGTCACTCTTTAAGACTTTTAACTACTTTCCCTTTCAAATCCTCTTAAACGGCATGAAAATACTTGTTGCTTAAAGTATATTGCATATAAATTAATTGCCACTGGCTGCCGCGAATTGCCGCCGGATCTTATACCGGGCGGTTAAAGATTGACTTTTTGTCTTAAAATAAAAGTAACTTATTTTTTCCTCTTCGTGTCAACTTATTTCGTGGACACACTGTATATCATTTGACAATAAAATTGTATTTATAGAATGTAACAACTGTCTCTTTTATTTTTTCAACATTTAAAATAAATTTAACCTCTTCAGTTTGAAAAAAACATGTACATATTATGTGCAAGCATATCTGTATACCTTTCCGAATAGTTGGAAATAAAATGTAAATCACACGAACTGGGCCCAATTTTTTGAATACATATTACATTAAGTTTTTTATATACATTTATTTAGCATTCGTTATCAATTTCTATTAAAAAAGGTGCAGTCAAGCTATATCTAGATATATAACAGTTATGACCGCGCAGCTAATTAAGGCGAACCACTGTGCGATGGAGCCTCGAACTTGGGCCTCCCGAGTTCGGCCTTCCGAACTAGCGGAATACTTTGCCGCCGCGCTATCAAGCCTTGGTCGAAATATTAACATTTAAGGTATTTAACGTATGATTTTATATTATTTATATTTATATATATATTTATTATAATTATATAACGTTATTATTTAAGGCATTTAACGTATTAAACTAAAAAAATAAATAGGGACTTCATTACAAGTTAAAGTCTGACTAGAAAAAAATCATAATCCTTGAATTATTGTTGGTACATTGATATATAAATAAAATCAGAAGAAACCGCTCCGATTAATTCTAGTTTTCTATTTTTTTCTCGGCTGGAAAGCTAGTTACCGGTAGCGGCTAGACAGCTAACTTTTAATCCATAAGGATATTTCGAGATTTTTCATTTTTTCCTTTGGTTATAAGCTTAAAGCTACCTCAAATTCTAAATTTGGAGTTTGTGACACATCTAGAAGTACCTTAGAATTTTGATGATCTGTCAGTGAGTCAATGTCGAAATTAAAGAAATTTGACAAGCGGATAATTTATAAACTATGAGGGATAATTACTAGATATTTTGGTAACCTAGCCAGCTATAGTATATCTTCAAGTGTAGTGAAAATTAATATTCTTGCTTTATCTACAACGAACTTACAGGGTGGTCAAAAGTGCCGCTAATACCTTCGATAATATAGAGAAAAGGCTGGTAAGGCTGTGCAGATTCACCTAAACAAAATAACAAACTAAAATAGTTTATGTCTGTGTGGATTTCAAAATGAAAATAAACAGCAACAACAATGTCGACTTCTACCATATTTTTTTTTGTCTTAAGATCTTTGTGTTTAGGTTTTCTCTCACAAAAAATGTCTCGCAAAAGCAAATTCATCGTTTAATTTAGTAATGTACTTTCATATTAATTTAGTAATGTACTTTCATATTTTAATGCCCCTTCTATATATCATTATTGCTACAAAATATTTTTGTTTGAAATATAGATTTTTATTTTTATTTCTATATCATGGTTCTGAAAATAAAATTATATAAATTAATGTGAGTAGAACGCGTTCTTATGAGTTTAAAAGCTCAACAATCGATAAAAACACATATTTTTAGTTAAAAACGCTATCACTCGCCAATATGGCAGAATTTTAATACATTATTTTATAAAATTGGCACGGAGTGGGACACATCTGATCTGCATTATATCATATTTGTGTCTAAAAAGAGAGAAACTCGTGTTTCGAAAATGAATCGATAATAAATGAAAACTTTATTATGTTTCCAAAATATTTCGATTTAGTTTCGCTGAATTAACGCCGCAAAAGCAAAGATAGTGTAGAAATTTCGAACTAGTCCCCTGTCAACAACACCAATCAAAACTTCAAAAAAGGGTTAAAATAATTAAATAATTTAATTTTTTATTTACTTATTATAATTCAATTAAAATATAAATATAGTATTCCATTGTGTAAAGAGATGAAAAAACATTTACTGGTAACATTTTTCTTCAGTCTCCTGTTGGGTATGAATAGTGGCTGTTATGTGGCTGTTTTTTTAATTATACTATAAAAAACTTGAAAAATGCTTAAATTGTTTTCACCATTTTGCAAAAACGGCAGAACAAAATCCCAACAATAAAGTAAGGTTATGTTCTCATATTTAACAGAATATCAAATAAATTATGGAAACTTTTCAAGCACAAAATGGGTACAAAACATGTACAAAACCTTTGTAAACTTGAGCCACGTCTGTTTCTTTAAAGGTTCGAAAAATTTGTGACACTAAGATCTTTATTGTTATAGCTTATGTAGCAAAACCATATTTTGGTAAAATGTTTCGAAACAAAAAACGGTTTATTTTATGAAACATATACAGGGTGGTCCGAACTGTATTCCGGAAACTTCGGCAGCATATTCTGCAGATAAAAATAAGTAAAAAAGTTCGTATAAATATATGTCCTAAAATGCTTAGTTTCGGAAATACAGGGTGTAGAAGTTTCATTTTTATTTCGATTTTTTCCAAATAATTTCTGAAGTAACGTCAATATTTGGATGAAAATTGGTGTCTTGGGGTTTTTGACATGAGAAATTTGATTTTGATGTCAATATGACTCCTACTGGTAGAGGGCGCCACCTACATATTTTTTAACTGGTTTCAAGAGTAATAACTCTTCGTCCGTGCCTGTATCAAACTACTAAGTAAAAAATATACATTTACGACGTTTTCCACGCGAAAAAGCTCTCTTGGTAAAAACCGCTACGAGTAATGGTTTTCGAGATATTTGGAATCTAAATTATCAATACCTGTCATCATTGACATAAATTAAACAAGTTGACTAAATAGTTATTAGACTGAAATCATAAATTCGAAATGTTTTTGTGCTAAAAGTTCAACAGAAACTGTTTTATCGTCATTTTTTGCAGAAAAATTTATGATTAGTTGAAAAAAATAAAAAATTTCCCAAATTTATTATTTCAGTGAAATAACTATCTACTCAACGTGTTCATTTTTCGTCAATAATGACATGTATTGACTATTTCCACTCTAAATATCTTGAGAACGGTTGCTCGTAGCGATTTTTACAAAGAGATATTTTTTACGTAACAAGTCACAGAGATGTATATTTTTTCGCTCGGTAGTTTTATACAG
Organism: Sitophilus oryzae; assembly: GCF_002938485.1. Taxonomy (NCBI): domain Eukaryota; kingdom Metazoa; phylum Arthropoda; class Insecta; order Coleoptera; family Curculionidae; genus Sitophilus; species Sitophilus oryzae. The sequence goes on along the minus strand of NW_022146945.1, from coordinate 427,968 downwards.
GTACGGACAAAAAGTTATTACGCTTCAGAACAGTCAAAACCCAGGTAGGTGGCGCCCTCTACTAGTAGGAGTCATCTTGACATCAAAATCAAATTTCTCATGTCAAAAAACTCCCAGACACCAATTTTCATCCAAATATTGATGTTACTTCAGAAATTATTTAGAAAAAATCGAAACAAAAATGAAACTTCTACACCCTGTATCTCTGAAATCAAGCATTTTAGGACATACATTTATACAAACTTTTTTACTTATTTTTATCTGCAGAATATGCTTCCGAAGTTTCCGGAATACAGTTCGGACCACCCTGTATATCAAAAATGAGTCGAATTAGTTTCAGAACTTTTGTGTCTTGACACAAACACCATTATTGTTTCGAAACTGTTTTGCAATGTTCCTCAGCAGAGATTTTGTGTGTAAAAATGCTACTTGGGATGAGTATTTAGGATCCACAATCCTGACGTAATAATAGGTGGTTGAAGGGTAGTGCTAGCTACATTACCTTCCTTGTATACTGAACGGCTCTAGCATGGCAAGCTGTATCTTGCTACTTCTAAAAGCGTTTCCAAAAAAGCTTCCAAAAGTTTTATGAAAAAAAAATGCAACAGATAAATTTCAACCATCAATGTTGCTTCTAAAATATGTTCGAAATGTATGCCCTTTTGATAAACAAAATTCGTTCACTTTTATAGATCGGCACAGGATTTACTGATGAAGATCTTCAGACTCACACGGATTTCTTTAAAGGGCATGTAATTCCTAAAGCGAAGAGTTACTACAGATACGATTCGTCTTTAGAACCAGATCACTGGTTTGAACCAGTTCAAGTTTGGGAAATCAAGTGTGCTGATTTGTCTCTGTCTCCAGTCCATTATGCTGGTGTTGGAATTGTAAGTAATAACATTTTTTAAAAATATGGCTAATCATTATTTAAATTGTTTTAACTATTGCTTTAGTGTTATCACTTTGTTGTCTTATATTTGCGGTGCAATTTACTGTTGATCTTGAGCTTATCCGAATGCTTCTATATGATGATGCCTTTTAACATTATAACTGTTTTATATCTTTCCCATAAGTCTATGACTTTTTCTTATTGGAAAATTTTCATCTTAGCTTTAGTTACTTGAAAATATGAATTACACGATCTTAGTATTTCCCATCGGAAAACGATAGGCAGATCATTTGCATTTTAATATAAAATCAAATAATAATTTCAAAACTTTTCTCCGTATTCTGGGAACATATATTATCGACAAATCACAGTAATCTCATTAAATATATTTTTTTTATTTTAATAAAATTATATCTAATCACATTAATTACAACGTGGTCAAAAATATTTAGAAGGCGTTCCAAAAAGTTTGCAAAACAAATGGAGAATTTTCTAATTATTTTATTATTGATCGAATAAACCGTTTATAGAGAGTTTCTTCGTTATGTCCAATAACAAAATAATAATTTTGACATATTATGTCATGCGACATTTGTACCTTTTTTATTTTATTTTATTTTTATTTTACTCATAGCGGCACATTACAACATTCTGTATGCAAAAAGTGGAATTAATGTCAAAATACAGAAAAATGGCATGGAGAAAAGTTTTTCAGAATTTGATCTTACGTCTTTGAACAGGGCTTTCAGATATTTAGTGCGATACGTGCAGAGGCTTACCTGTTGGATGTAGTAAAATACTTTAAATGTATGAGTTATAAAGTTAACTGAACTAGTCTATCAGAAAGTTTATAAAGTCATAACTTCGCTTTTTTAACCCGATACCCTGTATATTTTAAGTTTTTTTGAAATATCTTTTTCGTCTGGTTTGAAACCTATCCAGTTTGTCTAATTTGTATTAGATAACCGTTTTAGAATTATTAATTAATACAACCGCTATACCGCACGTTACTTTTCAGACCATATTATTACAATAATAGCCTGCTAGTTTCACACATACAAGCATTTTGAAAGGATTTTTGTAATTTGCCTGCCATGACAGTCAAAATATGTATTGTTTTTGTTTGGTATGTTGCAAAAAAAATCCAAATTTTTTGAAAATTCAATCTAAAAATTCTCCGCTTTATTGCAAACCTTTAGGGCCACCCTGTATAATCATGAAATTATTAAACACTCTTGTTTAAAAACGAATAACTGCATTTGTATCCCAGATATATCTAGGATTTGTCTAATTTTTTGTTGTAACATTAAATAACGTAGAACATTCATTACTTATTTGATCAGTCTTATTTAGTATTCTTTGTCGAATTTAAAGTGTGAGTCAGTTGCCTACAAAACGGTGCCGTAAAAGAAGGACCGTAATTTGGTGGCCGTTTTTGCCAACGAACTTGGTAATTATTATTGCAAAGTAACGTTAAATACGGTGCGTTAATATGCTACCGCTTTTCGCTTTGAGCAGTTCAAATCAAATATTATCTACCGTCAAAAATCGTGCTTGCAATATCCCACTGTACAGGGTGGGTCAAATTGGAAACTTAAAAATTTAAAGGCAAACGCCCTTGTCTATAGGAGATAGACGAAAACCAATATCGGTGTCTGGAGCTCAATTTTTATCAAAAACATGATGGTGAAAACCGCACATCGATATCTATTCGGTTATATAATTTCGGAGTAACGAGGTGTTTTTCAAAAATGTGCATTTTTGACAAATCGCTGTAACTTTTTTGCTATGAAAAAATTTTGTATTTTTATGAAAACATTTCCAAAGCACCTTTTTACGTAGAAAAGTTATCAACAGAAAAATTGATTTTTTATTTGGGACACCCTGTATATTTTTAATTAACTGAAAAGAACTTAAAATTCCCTTTCCAAAAATATAGTAGACTTGATATTTTGTTATAGTCCTATTCGAAATACAGAGTTTTTAAAAGTTCGCCTCTTTTAACTAGTAGGCTTTAGACCCCTTATTTATGATCTACCCCTGGATTTATTTTTCCAGCAAGACGGGGCATTGCCTCAGAATACTGAAGTTATGAGCAAATTTTTGCAGCCAATTTCGGGAATAATTGAGCGTCCGGATTGCACAACGACCTTAGCGAGTGGCCGCGGGCTGCCCAGGAGGCAAGCGAGACATCGACGCTTTGCTGCGCGCCGATTTAACAAAATAAATAATTTTAAAACTGCCGTCATTTCGTTAATAATTATCGTATCGTGCTGATTTTTGCATAGAAATACTCATGAGTCTTTAGCGCTTCCGACAAGCCTAAATAACTGGATTATTTTTTATATTTTCGATTTGTTTACATTGTCCGAGCATATTATAACTTTGAGATAAAAATCTCTGTTATAAATTTTAAAACTGACTAATTTAATTAGTTATACATTTAGTTACAACATTTTCAAAATTTAGGTCTATGGGTTTATGCTAGCAGTAATAACGAGTATAAATAAAAAAATGGTCAGTACAACGCTCGCCGTTTTTAGCGCACGTTCAGCTTTGGGTTTAGTTTTAGCGTTATTTTTATAGAAAATAAATTTTGAACTTTGATCAAATGACAAGAACATTATCATTGCCAATATCTCCTGGTTATAATGTAGTTCTTTTGTCAAAATATTGCATTGTTTTAGCTTAAAAAAACTTGAATTATGCGGCTTTTTTTGCGAGACCTACCGGAGCTGCGTTAATAAAGAGATGACTATGTACATCAAGCAAGAGAGACCAACGAGGAAATCCTGAGGAGGATGGGGAGAGAGCGTGAACTGCTAAGCACAATAAAACGCAGAAAAACAGCGTACCTGGGACATGTTATGCGCAATGAGAGATACCATTTACTCCAACTAATAATAGAAGGAAAGATAGAAGGAAGAAGGGGATTGGGCATGAAGAGGATGTCGTGGCTCCGAAATGTTAAACATTGGACGGGAATAAGAACTACACGAGAATTAATTCACGCCACCGGAGAGAGAGAAAGATGGTCAGAACTGATCGCAAACATCCATTAATGGATAGCAGCAGAAGAAGAATGTACATCAATCATAGCCACAATAGACTGTTATTTTACCTCGTCACGAGATTTTTTGGAAATATTGCACTTACATTTATCCGGATTTCTACTAACTTTTGACTTTTCTTTTCGGTCGCATTTCCCTCTATTTAATAATAAATAATTTAAAAAAACGCACAAATACTACTGGTAGTAAACAAGCTGTGGCAAAAATTTTCTGTACTCCGTGTAAACAAAAGACTATCGCAAATACTGTTTTTCGATTGACGTACATAGCCAACTCTTTATTAACGCAGCGCCGGTAGCTCTCGCAAAAAAGCCGCATAATTCAAGTTTTTTTTAAGCTAAAACAATGCAATATTTAAGAAAAACACAAACAAAAAGAACTACATTATAACCAGGAGATATCGGCAATGATAATGTTTTTGTCATTTGATCAAAGTTCAGAATTTATTTTCTGTAAAAATAGCGCTAAAACTAAAACCAAAGCTGAACGTGCGCTAAAAAGGGCGAGTGTTTTATTTTATTTATACTCGTTATTACTGCTAGAATAAACCGATAGACCTAAATTTTGAATATGTTGTAACTAAATGTATAACTAATTAAATGATAGTATTCATATCTGTCAGTTTTAAAATTTATAACAGAGATTTTTATCTCAAAGTTATAATATGCTCGGGCAATGTAAACAACTCGAAAATATAAAAATAACCCAGTTATTTAGGCTTGTCGGAAGCGCTAAAGACTCATGAGTATTTTATGCAAAAATCGACACGTTACGATAATTATTAACGAAATGACGGTAGGTTTAAAATTATTATTTTGTTAAATCGGCGCGCAACAACGCGTCGCTTTCTCGCTTGCCTACTGGGCTGCCCGCGGCCACGCGCTAAGGTCGTTGTGCAATCTGGACGCTCAATTGAATAACTAACCGTTGGCCGCCGAGGCCACCGGACTTAGTGCCTATGTTTTTTTATCTTTGCGGAAGAATAAAGGTATAAATTGTCCATATAATCTAGACAAGAATTAGAAATACTTAGCGGTTATGCGAGGGTCTTCACCCCCACTGATTTAATGAGTTCCGCGAGAAATTTTCAAAAACGGTCCCGTCTGGCCATAACAGAAGCCGGTCGACATGTCGAATACCTGTAGCAACATCTCATGTCTTGGTTTGCTATTAATTTTTATTGTTATTAGATATATAGTTTAAATTGTTTTAAAGTTCTGCATCTCTCATTTCAAATATTTTTTTCGTTTTAATTGCTCCAGACACCGATATTAGTTTTCATTTATCACCCTATACATACAAAGCGGCCGCTTCAGAGAATACGGTGCCGTATTTTTCACACGGAGGAACACGCCGATTTGCAAGTACGTACACGTTTTTTTTCGACGTAGCTCGCCGTCAAGTTATTGCCGCTCTTTTGCGGTACCGCTTTGTAGGAAACGGAAGCTAAAGGAGTACCTGCCAAAATAAAGATAGACAATAGAAAAGTTTACGTGTGCAACAGAAACCGTTGGTAAAAAGGAATATGACTTTAAAATTATTGTTTTTTTAGGTTGACCCAGAGAAAGGAATCTCTTTACGATTTCCCAGATTTGTTAGAATACGAGACGATAAAAATGTAGATGACGCTACTTCTTCACAACAAGTGGCATATATGTACTCAAACCAAGAACAAGTGAAGAATCAACAAGGCGATAAAAATAAATTCACCGAAGAAGACTTCTATTAGAACTCAATTTTATATATATTTTCAATTATTTATAGAAATAAATATTTTACTTAAAACCTCACATTTATTTATTTTGTGGTTAAGTTATTATTTACACTTTCAATTATTACATTATTCAAAGCTCGTCGTCAGATATTTCTGGTTCTTCCGTGTCACTTGCTGTTAGTCCATTTTCCTGCAAATATTTATTATATTGTACTGGTATTTTCTTAAACGTTCGAATTTTCTGTCTCAATTGTTTCCAAGTCTCTTGATAGTAATTTTTCCTATCTCTTGCCATGGCTTTGTAGTCTTTACCATATTTCCTCAATAAATATGTTATCCACTCCACCTATCAAATGCATAAATGTAATACTGGTACAAAATTTCTATGAAAAACATACTTGGCCTTTTGGCAATTGAAACCTTTTTTCTCTTGGAGCCTTTGCCTCACTTTCCAATGCTTTCACTACATAATTTTTACTGTTCTGCTTTATTTCTTCGGCTTTCCATTCGGTACCTTCAGACGCACCTGGAATATAAATAATTAGTTCAGCATAAACTACTTTGCAAAAGCTACTACCTAATGCTTCTTTGAGTTGTTTTTTCCTTTTGGGTATTTCAATAGTTTTATTTGGATCATATGACAAGCCCATCTCTTCTAAGTTTGATTGAACTGATTTTTTCTTATCCCAAGCATTCTTGATTTCTTTACTACAAAAAAATACAGGTAGAAATCCTACTTAAAAAATATTCGAAATACTTCTAAAAGTCTACGAGTATGAAGCATTTAATAATATTAGTGATGGGAAAAACCGATTAATTTCAATAATCGAGTACTCGAGTATCAAGCAATTGCAATAACCGAGTGATCACTCGAGCGAAATATCGCTCGTATTTAAAATATGTTTTTTTGTCCGTCGCATGTTGTAAGATGGTTGTAAGTACTCGTTAACCCCAAGCAATAAGCTGCGTGCGCAGGGTACATATTCTTTCGGTAATGAACGGCAAGTAGTAAGCGGCGAGCGATTCGCTTGATTTAGTTTATTTCGAAGCTTTGTCGATGTAGGTCGTAAAATGTTGTCCCTCAGATACGCAACGGATAAATATACCGGGTGCGTCTCAAAAGTGGCTCACCCCTATAACTTTTTATTTTTTCAGATAAAACAACGAGATTTGGTATGTTAGTATATGACATAAATTAGGATTGATTGACATATTCAATTGGTTTCGGTCGCTTCCGGTTTCACCGGAAATGACTGCAACTTTTGATTTTTAAATCGCACCCTCGGTATTTTTTTACTTTATTCGGTAGAAAATGACACTCTGAATAGAACGTCATATCACATGTCAACTTTTGACATTTTTGCATATGGTTTATTTGAAATTGTAACATGCGGTTCATAACCACAATTTGACTAGAAGTACCAAGTGTGTGGTATCAAATTATTCGTAAAAAAACCTTTTTCGAAATATGCTTCGAAAATGAAAAAAATTTCGAAAGAGCCACCCTCGTTCCATTTGAAAAAAATTGAGATATGATCAAAAATACGATTTGGGCATCGTTAACCGGCCAGGGCAAGACACTAAACACATTAGACGATCAACTCTATTTTTCCAAGGCTCCTTGATTAAAAATTAGTATTTTTAACACAGCCATGGCACTCTAGATTGAAATTTAAAATACAATTTGTTTTTAAGCGAATATGTCAAAAGTTGACATATGATATGATACGTCATTCTATTTAGAATGTCATTTTCTATCGAATAAAGTAAAAAAAAATACCGAGGGTGCCATTTAAAAATCAAAAATTGTAGTCATTTCCGGTGAAACAGGAAGCGACAGAAAACATTTGAATACGTCAATCAATCCTAATTTATGTCATATACTAACATACCAAATCTCATTTTTTTATCTAAAAAAATAAAAAGTAATAAGGGTGAGCCACTTTTGAGACGCACCCGGTATATACGGCGTCGTATAAATTTGCTACCTGCAATGTATGTAGAAAATTCGCTCGGCTTTTTATCGAGTATGTCACATCGGATTTCAATTTATTTCATTCTAGGATCGCTTGCGTTCGTCGCTTGGTACTCGTCACTTGCATCGCTCGTTCATAATCGAGCGATGTCGGTTATTTCAATAATCGAGTACTCGTGCGAATTTTCGCTCGAGTTATCCCATCACTAAATAATATTATTAAAAGGCCTTTATTTTTAACTGTGTGTGGTGAAAAGCAGCACAATGCTGTTTACTTAACTGAGCATTCAATTAATAAATTACAGTTTGTTGCAATACAATAAATGATGCAATGTATATGTTACGGTTAAGGTCCGAAATAAAGTTAATCTCAATATAAACCGGTTAATGGCATTACTAGCTTTAAACGGCAATAACCTGTTTAATTTAAATGGAACATCCTGTATATTTTTCATGAATCAAATGCACAATTTAATTGTCTATCAAATTATATTAAACCATTTGTTACCTATCTCTTCGTGTTTTCGTAGAAAATGCATTTTCTTATAATTTAGACCTCATTTATAAATATAACCATGGAATATTGACATTTATTTAGATTATTTTTAAAGATGTAACAAATTTTCAAAGAGTACCAAATATTAAAAAATAAAAAAAAACTGCTTAAATATTTGTAATTAATTAATATCATCCCAGTATTCATACTTTATTAATTGAGTGTTTGCGTTGATTAATAATAATTGCTTCAAATACTAAAAGAAACTGAATATTGTATGTGTATTAAACATTGTGGTAAAAAGTAACACCTCGAGTCAAATTGTCGTTATAAACCGCATGTTACAATTTCAAATAAATCATATGCGAAAATGTCAAAAGTTGACATATGATATGTCATTCTATTCAGAGTGTCATTTTTTATCGAATAAAGTAAAAAAATACCGAGGGTGCCATTTAAGAATCAGTAGTTGTAGAAACCGGAAGTGACCGAAAACAATTGAATATGTCAATCAATCCTAATTTATGTCATAAGCATACTAATATACCAAATCTCGTTGTTTTATCTGAAAAAATAAAAAAGTTATAGGGGCGAGCCACTTTTGAGATGCACCCGGTATATTCAGCAATTATAAGTTTTTTTATTACAATTGGGTGAAGAATTTCTGTCGTAAAATAATTTAGCTTTTTTTGTTCAATGAATAGAAAAAGTGGTCCGGCCTTATTGACATTTTTTCCCGAAACATTGTCGTCTACTATTGACTAGTAATTGGCCATTTGTAGTCTAAATTATTTAAGAAACAGAAATATATGCGAAAAGATCAGTTCTTAATCTATCGTTAGACAGTTTAGTTCATAACTCCGCAAGGCATCGATCCGCAGAAGCTATTCGAAATGAACAATTCGCTTTCTAGTAAGTACTTCAAAAAGTTTCAAATACATTTTTCCGTAAAATAAAATAGGGATCTTTTATATATCGTCGGTGAAACGTGATAAACTGCTAACTCGATTATTCCTAATTTTACAGGAGAGCAAAAAAATCGTACAAAAAATATGTACACATGTAGGAAGTATTTTCATGCGTTAATATGATAAAGAGATAAGAATTTTATTTGCTGGGGAACAATATAACTCAATATTTCTTGTTACATCATTTTTTTCAGACGCAATAGGGAGATAGCTGATCACTTGAGCGTCTTGCAGAAATAAGAAATAAAAATATACTTCTGGAGATAGCAACCTTTATTGTTTAAAATTTTGAAAATGGAATTGAATAGGTATTACCCAAACAGATTTAGAAATAATCAATTAAATTTAAAAAATATGATATTCATAACCATATATTTATAATATCGTCGGTCTAGAAGCAAAACATACAAGTTCAAAAACGAATAAATTTTTAATGCATTTTTAAAAATCTGAAATTGCAGCATTGTGGACTTTAATGGAATAAATAAAAAAAAATAATTTTTTTTGGAATAATTTAAAAATTAGACTTATAATTCTTAGAAGATATGGTAAAATCCTTCCATGCTTATCCTATTTTTTATACAATCGTAGTAGACCGAGCTTGGAAAACAGTGCGTGATTTTATTAATTTTTATTACTTTTCTCCTTATTTTTTTTAATTCTTATAAAAATTATGTATCATTTACGTGGAAAAACGTTGAAAAAAATAAAACTGATTAGATATTATGGAAATTCTTGTACAAGTAAGTAATGGTTATTTAAACTATTTATAGCACGCCGATGAATTGCTCGTATATAGATAATTTCGTTTTTCCCCTTATCCTTTATGGATACCCCGTATTTACAGAACGGATCGACGCAGAGTCGGACTGACCATATTATATATATATATAACTATTAGGGGGGCCCCAGCCTTCGCGGGCCCCCTTTATAGTTCATTATTTATTCTTAACAATATTTGCTTTTGCATTGCATTATAGTATTTGCATTACATTGGTTTACCTTGCATTAGGGTACTTCCCTGATTTCTATACAGGGTGAATCTTAAATAAGTGCAAATATTTTCAGGGCTAGTAAATCTCGATAAAAGAAACATAATATTTTCTCTTTACCGTTTTTTCAAATAAATCCAAAACAACCGAGTTATTTCATTTCTCAAATTTCCAATTTTTTGCTATAATTTTGAGAATCATTGGATTTTCTTTCTTGTAAATTTAATCTACTACCTATGGTGCCATATTACAAACAAAGTATGTTTTTAAATTAAAAATAAAAAAAAAATTCAATTTTTTTTAAAATTCCAAATTTTCAAAAAAAAAATTCGCGCAAAGAACCTCATAATCACTTTTCTTGGGCCGAAATATACTACCCCTAAAAATATTTGCATTTATTTAAAACTCACCCTGTATATAATAAGGAAATATTGACCAAAACGTAAGGCGAAAAAATACCCAAAAAAATCCACTCGGGCCTCTTCTTACATTGCCACCCGGGCCCCTTTGGCCTAGTGCGACCTTGGATCGACGTCCTGTACTAAAGAAACATACGAGTAAGAATCCGTTTGTTTGCTTTAGCGTGATCGTAACGGAAATTACGGAGATAGCAGCATTTCGGTGGCTATTTCAGATCACTGGGAGTTAGCAGATATTATTGAGTAAAAGTTGCAAATTTTCTTTAATGGGAAAAAATGTATTTGCTTTCCCTACTTATAGAGTATTTTTTTCTCTTTCTAATGGTATAAAAAAAACTTATTAACGTAAAAATGGAGTTAGCAGGTTATCACGTTTCACTGACGATACATCGTTTTTAAAATCTACATGATATCCTATGTTCAGGCCGGCGATGAAACAACACACGGAATATGTTTAATTTTATTGATTTATTTACAGCTGAAGCTGAGAATAGTAAGGCTGAAGAGTTACGAGAGCAAGTGACCAGGTTGGAGGGCTTGTTGTTGAAGAAAAGGAAACAAATCAAAACGTTGCGAACTGCCCTGAAACCGCATGAAAAAACTACGGCCAATTTGAAGAGAAAATCCGAGAACGCGAAGTTGAGGCACAAGCTTAAATTGTTGAAGAAGGACGCAGCAACCTTTTCTAGTAAGTGATATTAAATTGATTTTATCTTAAAAAAACTGAAAAATACAACGTATATTTGTAATATTTATTCTTCGTCTATTTTATACAGGGTGTTTCAAAAAACATGAAGCATCTCTCGTGGGGAGTAGTATATCAACATAGGTCTGATTCTGTTTTGTTTCGTAGCTACAGGGGTTTAAAGTCTGCATTTTTTTTCGATTTATTAGAGTTTTCTTTCAAATGCTTTTAGCAATTCTAATAATATTTTTTGGGGGTAAAAGATACTATAAGTGCGACATATTTTAATGCTAAAAAGTCCCAATAAATTTACCAGGGACGTGGGATATCACTGGAATATTTTTCTAAAAAAAACATGTACGCCACTGATTTTTTCTTTTGTTACTAAAATTATGCAGGGTTGTTCACCACATACGACACGGAGTATTGTGGCTAAACGATTAGGTTTTTACAAATTGTAAGTTTTGGGTTCGATGAAGGACTATTAGAGCTACAGTTTAAAATTTTACAAGATACAGTGTCCCAAAGAAGTAAAAAATATTAGTTGTATTTTTTTTAAATGGAATACCCTGTATATTATTCTATTTTTAAGGTAAATTTGATTAAGGTTTATCACACTTAAACCTTACCGTTTTTGAAATATTTTTAATTTTATGAAAGTGCAGTAAAAATTTTAAGGCTCCTTTTCTCCAAGGGTATCAAAGTTTTTAGTACTAACTATTTACTGAAGATTATTAATTGATCAGATATTGTGTTTCAATAATAAAAATTTTACTACTTTATACAGAGTGTCAAAAATTTATATTAAATAATTACTAGCTTTAAACGGCAATAAATTGTTTAATTTAAATGGAACACCCTGTATATTTTACGTGAATCAGACGCACAATTTAAATGTCTATCAAATTGTGTTAAACCATTTTTTACCTATATCTTCAAGTTTTCGTAGAAAATGCATTTTCTTATAATTTAGATCTCATATATCACTATACCAGTGGAATATTGACATTTCAGAATTTTTTAAAGCAACATATATGTACAAAATGTACAGGTGGTAAATTAATAATATTGCAAGCCAATTTGTATACAAAAAAAATATTTACATCTTTGTAAAAGAGTTTACCAATTAAATATACTGCCATTATTTCCGACCAAAAATTAGTTACTTAGATACTTAATTGTTAGTTACTTATTTACTTAATTGTTTCAATTAATAAGTTATTCTAAATAAATGTGGATTTGGCTCAGAAATTTATATAATAATAAGTTATGAAAATGAACGTCTCTGTTGATATAAGTAAGCATTCGTCAAAAATGAAATAAAATTTATAAGGTGTTACTTTTTACCACACTGTCTAATACACATACAAAATTCAGTTTTTTAGTATTTGCAGCAATTATTATTAATCAACGTAAACAGTCAATTAATGTAGTTTGAATGCAGGGATCATATTAATTGGTCATCTTTAACAAAAAAAAAATATTTAAACAGTTTTTTTTAATAAAATAAGCGAACTATATCGACAATATTAGTATTGTACTCTTGGAAAATTTGTTAAATGTTTAAAAACAATCTAAAATGTCAATATTTCATGGGTATAGTGATAAATGAGGTCTAAATTATAAAAAAATGCATTTTCTACAAAAACTTGAAGAGACAGGTAAAAAATGGTATAATACATTTTGATAGAGAATTAAATTGTGCATCTGATTCACGTAAAATATACAGGGTGTTCCATTAAATATTTAGTATAAAAAACTTTGGTATCCTTGGAGAAATGAAGCATTAAAATTTTTACTGCAATTTCATAAAATTGAAAATATTTCAAAAACGGTAAGGTTTAAGTGTGATAAACTAAATTAAAAAAAATTTATAAAATTAATAACCTTTATTTCAATTGTAGAATCTAAAAATAGAATAATATACAGGGTGTTCTATTTAAAAAAAATACAATTATAATATTTTTTACTTATTTGGGACACTCTTTATCTTGTAAAAATATTTTTAAATTGTAGCTCTAATAGTCCTTCAACGAACCCAAAACTTAAAATTTGTAAAAATCTAATCGTTTAGCTGCAATACTCCGTGTCGTATGTGGTGAACAACCCTGTATAGGCGGTTAAATGCCGATTAGAATTGTATCTTGATATTTTCTCGACTTCGATCTCCTTGATGAGATAACAAAAAATCTCTCGAAACTTTTTTAGCATTAAAATATGTGGCACTTATAGTAACTTTTAACTTCAAAATTTCATTCGAATTGCTAAAAGTAGTATGAAAATTATAATAAATCGAAAAAAAAAAGACTTTAACCCCCTGTAGCTACCAAACAAAGCAGAATCGGACCTATGTTGATATAAAAAATAAATCCGATTTTTATATGGAGAAATGATTTTTGCAACACATGTAGTAAAGACTTTACATATCACTCATATTAGCATATATAGTAGTCTTATACAGGGTCGCTTTTATGTATGGAAACGATTATTAGGTAAAATATTGGAGGCACCGCAAAAAGTTAATTACAAAAGTTATAGGATTTTTAAATAGGCTGTACTTAAACTGCCGTTAAACGGTAGCTTACTAAAATGCCGTTAATAGGTATGACGTCGTTGATGTGACGCACTTGACGGCTTTATGAAATACAGGAATTATATAAGGACTAACCAAAGCTATCCACCCCACCAAATAACCAACTTAACCAACGCAACTAACCTCGACACTGATAAAAAAATTTAAAAAACAAATATAAATTAGTAAAAACCAACCAACCCCACCAAATAAGCAACTAACCAATGAATTAACACCCTCCAAATAACCACGCTAACCAACCCGCCAAATAACTAAACCAATCCAACAAAAAAGAGTGAAACCAATGCAATAAGATAACGCTATAAGCAAAAAAAAATATAAAAAAGTGTTGGTCAGCGTGAGATTTGAACCCCGGACCATTCGCTCACGAACCGGTAGCCTCAGCCACGGAGCCACAGGTGCTCTTGCAATATGCTTATGGCTAGATATTACTTTCCGCCGACATGAACGACGTCACAATATCTATTAACGGCATTTTAGTAGGCTACCGTTTAACGGCTGTTTAAGTACATCCTTTTAAATATCTATTAGCGAGTAATAAATTTAAGTATACAGGGTCGTTCATAAAGTCGTGGCACATAAAAGTTTAATTTTTTTTTAAAATAGAAACCGCCTGTATATTATTACATATTTCAATTCTTAGGCCAGTAAACGAGGGTTTTAGGGTCCGAATTCTGAACACCTGCACCGATTGACGTGAAATTGTAATAGTCAATAGAGATATATGTAAGAAACAAAAGTTACATAGTAGCGATGTGTGCTTTCACCCTGGAAGTGAGTGCCACCCCTTCTCGGGGGTGAAAAATAAGTCAACCATTTTAATTACAAAAATTGATAAGAGATGAATTCTAAGCAAAAAATGTTCTATAACATTTTTTCAGAAAATTAATATTTCCCTAGTTATTTAAGATTGAAAATTGATTGATTTTTCATCTAAAAACTGCATATTTTTTGCTAATTTTTATAAATAACTCGAAAACCTTTCGTTTTATCACAAAACTCATATAAGGCAAAATGAAGCTGTTGGATTAGCTAAACGATCCATTTTTTGTTGATTACCGTAGGTGTAGTAATAGCCGAGTTATCATTATGTAAACGTGATTTTTTATTTTTCGGAAACTAAATTGCAACATTTTACCGTAAAATAATGACGAAAGAACACATTTTTCGAAGAAAATTAATATGACCGTGTTTAAAGTGCTTGAAAAGACCTTTTAAATGCTTTCTTAAAAAAGTTCGTAGCTTAAAAACTCGCGGAGTTATGATAAAAATAATATGGTCACCTCATTATTTCGGAAAAAAATTAACAACAAAATCTATGACTAAAATCATAAAAATAAAAACTAAGCGTAATATATGTACATTTGGCTATATTTAGGTACTAGCAATTGACTCTGCAAGTTCGAGTGGTTTAGAATGCCTAAATTTGGAAAAAAATTGAAAATAATGAAAAAAAAAATTTTTTGTTTTTTAAAAAATTATAATTTTTTTGACATCTCAAAAACTAAGCAAGATACGTAAAAAATGCAACAGAGGAAAATTGAAGGTCTTTTTTGCAATATTTTTGCTCCATTCTAATTTTTTTGTAGATCTCTTTATTTCGTAGATATTACGTTTTTTTAGTTTGATTTGCATGTAAGGACCACCTTCTTTGAGCCCTTAAAACCCAAAAATCTCGTGAAAATGAAGAGTTCAAGACTGTTCAACTATAGAGGTTAATTTGTAGACCGTATAATTTCTTACAAATTGATAATTTTTATTTTTATGATTTTAGTCATAGATTTTGTTGTTAATTTTTTTCCGAAAAAATGAGGTGACCATTTTATTTTCATCATAACTCCGCGAGTTTTTGAGCTACGAACTTGAAAAGACCTTTAAAAAAACATTTAAAAGGTCTTTTTAAGCACTTTAAAAACCGCCATATTCATTTTCTTCGAAAAATGTGTTCTTTCGCCATTATTTTACGGTAAAAGGTTGCAATTTAGTTTTCGAAAAATAAAGAATCAAGTTTACAGAGTGATAACTCGGCTATTACTACACCTATGGTAAACAACAAAAAATGAATCGATTCGTTATTCCAAAGACTTCATTTTTGCTTTATATGAGTTTTGCGATAGAACGCAAGATTTTCGAGTTATTTATAAAAAATTGCAGAAAAATATGCAGTTTTTAGATGAAAAACCAACATTTTCAATCCTAAATAACTCGGAAAATATTAATTTTCTGAAAAAACGTTATAGAACATTTTTTGCTTAGAATTCACCTCTTTATTGATTTTTGTAATTAAAATGGGTGACCTATTTTTCACCCCCGAGAAGGGGTGGCACTCATACCCAGGGTGAAAGCACACATCGCTACTATGTAACTTTTGTTTCTTACATATCGTCGGCTTTATGACGAAAATGCGTATCTCGATTTTTGGCGATTTTGAGATATCAACGTAATGACGTGCCCAATGACTCATATTTTAGCGAATTTGCGCATCTCAATATTGTACCTTTTTCATTTTATATTCGTTTAAAAATTTACCCCATCTCAAATATTACAATTCTTCGTTATGACGAAGAGACGTATGTTGAGATAGGGCTCTTTGTTATATCAATTGTTATACTACAAGAAATATGGAATTTGAGATAGGTCCTTTTGTTTTAAGTTATAAAAATGCATGCGAGAGAAAATCACACCATTCATTCTGCCTAATTATTTTCTGATTGTTGCTTGGGACAAAATAAAACTTCTATCATGGCAGCAGCTCTCTTTTACAGTGTGATTTTGAGTCTGCTTTTTTGCCAAAAACCATTGTTAGAATGTTGTTGGTATTGGGTATCCAAAAGATTGTCCGAGAATAAATGGCCGAAGGAAAATTGATCGAAAGCAACGAAAACGAAAATTGCCCTAATGGAAAATTTCCCAAAATCATAATTTCCCTAAGAACATTTTAGCAAACCAAAAACTTACCCGAAAAATAAAAGAATTTTCAATTCATTATCATTGTCAGGCGAGGCCATTGGCATTGTCATCCCTGCCAATTTTTGGAAAATTTCATCATCCAGCATAAACACGTAGAATGGAAGTCGAATTTGTTATCATTGAATAGAAAAAAACAGAAACTGTTACTCCACAGTTACTTGTATCAAAAAGGCATGAATGAAGAAACATGTTTTGTTTTTGTTTAATTTGGTTTTTTTTATTAAATGGACCGTGTGTATGCCCTCTACTAATGCCCTCAATTAACTAAATAATTACTAAAAATGTATTTTTGTATAAAAAACAATATTATTAAAATAAGCTAGATAAGAGTATTTTAATTTATTATTGTCTTTGCTTATGGAATGAAAATTGTCTTTGTTTTCAGTTGATCTAATCCAACGCGAATAAAAGTATTTAAAAATATTTATTTCTGATTTTTTGGTTATTTTCAAATTTTTTCTTGTATGCATGTATTTTTATTTTTATATTTATTTTTTTTCCTTATTAAAAACACTTTACCATCATTTTTAAATTTATTTTACATGGGCATACAATTCGTTCGGAAATAAATTTATTATTATTATAACAAAAAGGCCTATCTCTATTAAACAACTAAAAATAAATTATTTATTAGAATTTACGCTCAATTTATCTTCAGAACGTTTCCTGAATGTCTCCGTTTAAGTGTTAATACCAAAACACTATTAAAAAATTAAAGACTTTACATTTATTGGCCAAATAAAGTAAGTGATTTTCTTTAAATTGTTCTCCTGAAAAGTAGCAAAAATCGATTATACGCCTTTTCGTCATAAAGCTGACGATATATCTCTATTCACTGTTAAAATTTCATGTCAATCGGTGCGGGTGTCAAGAATTCGGAGGTAATACCTTATTTTTATCCTCGCTTATTGGCCTATCTTCCTTGAATTCTAAACAAAAATCGAAATACACACAATGTACCTCAAACCAACCCTTTCCGAATTATTGACTTTTGAAAATATCACTTAAACAATTCCATTTAATTAATTTCGATCTGTTTGGTTTGATTTAATGATGCCATTCTGCCGAAACTGTGATACTCTTGTAATGGGGTTTTAAATTCCTATTAGCTACTAGTACATTTAAGTATACAGGGTCGGTTATAAAGTTGTGTCCCATAAAACTTTATTTTTTTTAAATGAAATCTTCTGTATATTATTGCATATTTCAATTCTTCCTTCAATTTTAAACAATAATCGTAATACACAATGTACATAAATCGAATAATTGAAATGTTAAACGAAAATTTATTAATTTCCAGACTTGCTATACTCTTATTTTATACATCTACTAGCGTGTACCAGCGACTTTGATCGCGTCGAATTAATCACTTGTAATGGTGATGATAAAGCAAAGCAAGAATTTCCATTAACATACAAACTGGATAAAATTTTCTCACATTTATGTCAGCATGAGAAAAAACAATATGGCGATATTATTATATAACTTGGTAATATTTGAGGGGGAGTTTCATCTCGTTGGAATTTCGAAAAATCCGTTTGCCAAAAATAAGCTATTTACGTCAAACAGTTTAAGCAGAATCGTGGTTAAGAAATTACCCAACTTTTTGGAACACCCTGTATGATTTTTTAAAAAATTTCAAAATATGTAAAAAAACCAAATAAATTATGCTTGTCCAAGCGTTTTGCCGAAAAACTAACCGTTTTTTAAATAACAAATATTGTAATATTTGAGGGGCGTTTTCACCCTCAAATATTACAATATTTGTCACAGTCAATCCGTTTGCCAAAAATCAGCTTGAAACGTCAAGCAGTTTAAGCAGAATCGTGTGATTACTCAATGGTCATATTTTATGAAACACCCTGTATAAATTTATAAAAAATCTTAAAATATGTAAAACAACAAAATAAAATATACGTGTTTAAAAATTTTTCCGAAAAACTCACCGGTTTTTAAATAAAAAATATTTTAATATTTGAGTGTTAGTTTCACCCCCTTTAGAATTCGAGTTTCGAAAAATCCCTTCTAATCGAACCTCTACACCCTAAAGTCAATTTGTTTTCCAAAAATCAGGTTTTTACGTCAAGCGCTTTAAGCAGGATCGTGATTAATCAATGACCAGATTTTTCGAAACACCCTGTATACATTTTTAAAAAATCTTAAAATATGTAAAAAACAAAATAAAATATACGTGTTTAAGCGTTTTTTCGGAAACTTGACCGTTTTTTAAATAAAAAAATATTGTAATATTTGAGGGGTGGTTTCACCCTCTTGGAAATGGAATTTCGAAAAATCCCTTATTATCGAACCTCTACACGCTAGAATCACCTGTATACCAAAATTGAGCTTCTTACGTTGAGTGGTTTGATCAGGATCGTGATTAATCAGTATGTCAGTCACTTAAGGATTTTATATATTAGTATAGATAGGTAAGTGCTAACTTAAGAACTAATGTCAAACATTATTAAGTATCAGTTTCGGCAAAATGGCATCGTTAAATGAAACTGAACATATCGAAATTAATAAAATCAAATTATTGTTTAAGTGATATTTTCAAAAGTCAACAACTCGGAAACGGTTGGTGTGAGGTACAGTGTGTATTTCGATTTTTGCTTAGATTTGAAGGAAGGAATGAAATATGCAATAATATACAGGGGGTTCTGTTTAAAAAAATGAAACTTTGATGTGCCACGACTTTATGACCGACCCTGTATACTTAAATTTATTACCCGCTAATAGATATTTATAAACCCTATTACTTTTATATTTAACTTTTTGCGGTACCTCCTATATTTTACCTACTAATCGACCGTTTCCATACATAAAAGCGACCCTGTATATTTTCTTTTCATTTCATACTTGTATTTGAAAGGGAAATAAGCTTTTCAAAAATTAAATAAAATACCCAAAGGGTATACAGGGTATGTAAGTATGGGATATATCGGAATTTTTTTTATTAGAAGTCATATCTAAATGGGAATACTGTCAAAATTTCAGGGTTGGCATGATTTAAATCAGGTGATTTTTTTAATTTTAATCATGTGATTTAAATCAAAAAATTAACTTTTTTAAAACTTTACTATAAATCGAAAAATAACTGTAAAAGTTATAAAAATGTGTCCTAGAAAACAATAAAAAAAATATTTCTTTAACAGATATACCCTATATCTATAATTAAATAAAATGTTACACTTGCTATTGTAACGTTTAAATAATTTTAATAATTCAAAAAGCAAGTGTAAATGAAAAAATAAAACTATATAAAAAATGATTTGTATAACACATATCCTACTACATATCTATTCATCAATTAAAATATTGGAGCGATTTTTGAAGTAATTTCGTGTGAATCCATTAGACTTCTAAAGGGCTTGGATTTATTTTGAAATTTATGTACAAGTGACAAAAAAACGCTGTTCGAATACTTTTCATTCGCAACCTCTAGTGCAGAAAAAAGTTCTTTTGATGTTAGACTATATCTTCAAATCGTTGTCAGAAAATATGTTGTTGTATATCTTTTTGAAACAGCTGTATCAAGATAACTTCTGCCTTCATTAATTTATTTTCTAGTTCCAAATTTCTACCGACATTTCGACCTGCAGTACTCTGCAGAGTGCAAGTATTTTACACTTTGATAATAGATAATACTAATTTCATTCTCGACTTAAGACTATTTCCGAACGATAGTGAATTGTGTAAGGAGTAAAAATTATACTTTTTTTGACGAGGTTGTAAGTTTGACGGACTAGCGTAAACAGGTAGGCACAAAAGTACATTTTTACTCCGAGTAGAATATACTATATTTTTTCAAACATTACAAATAATTTTTTAATCAATTTCAAAAGTTTCAAATAATATAAAAAGTAATACTTAATTTGAGGTAATACCTTGTAAGTAATTGAGTAACAATTTGTACACTCGTTGAAATTGACGCTTAATATCAGTTTAATAATATATTTTTGTACTTTTTTGCTTAGACGTAAAAGTGCTTTACTTTTATGCCTAGGCGTTGAAATGACAAAAATTAATACTCTTATGACATTTCAAAAAAAAATCTTTTTGATCCAAAGCGAGCAACTTTTTTTATGGAATATATTGGTTTGCTGACCGATGTGGGGAAAATGACACGCGCCGTAGAATTGTTAATGTTATCAGTATCGGGCATAGTTATGAAGATTAAGCCATTTAGAATAGAACTTTAATTGGAATTAAGTCCTAATTATTTGGAAATCCGATTTAAATAATGTTTTCTATTAAAATCAAAAAATCTGATTTAAATAAAAAAAAATCTGATTTAAATCAAAAAAACTGATTTAAATAAAAAAAAATTATTAAATCATGATTTTTTTAAAAAAAATCATGATTTTTTCCAACCCTGCAAAATTTAGTACATGTCCGATAACCATATCAGCGGTACTTAGAATGTGTCAGGGTAAAATCAAACGAACTGCAAGTTTTGTAACTATAATATAACAAATAACTATTTTTCACATATTGAGCTTGAAATAGTAAAGTATCTGACATATGAAAAAAATATTTTGAAAATTATAAACATAAATTAAGTACCCTTGCAATAGTAATAACATACCGTAATTGTAGAAAAATAAATAAAAACTATCTAGATTTTAATTTTTAAATAAAAAACTCTTATCTGATTTTAGTTAATTTCAACACGAGTATACGCGGAACATCAAAAAATGCACTATACGAGGACGCTTCAAAATTTTCTGATAAATTTTTATTTTCCGCATAATTTTTATTTTCCGCATAAGAGGCTGTGACTTTATATTTAGGCTTATCTTTTAATTAAAATAACTTTTCCTAAAGTCATTTTTCAAAATTCTTTCAAATAAAGGTACTTTTTTTGTACCCTGTTGGTTGTTCAACTTGCAGTCTTTCTAAATACCGCTGAAACTAAATTTCTTATTTTTTTTAGTTTTCCTGTTTTAACTCAACATTAAATTAAATTTTAACATTAATTAAAATTTAGAAGACAGCGAGAGTCATGATTAAAATATTAAATTAGTAGAAAAACTGGCTAAACTAACTCCCTACTAATTATTAAATTATTACACATAAAATACTAAAAACGGTCAAGAAGAATACAAATGCTGTTTATATCCGTCTATAAGTTAAAAAAACACATACAAAAACTAGAACTCATGCTAAACTAATCTCAAAAAATTAGATATTCGGTATAAAATTAGGACAAAAGATTTTTTAAACTCTATAACAAATTAGAAGGTATCGGCTGTTATTACTAATTATTGATCTCCCCTGTAGACCCAAGTATCAACATAGGTCCCATTCTGCTTTGTTTCGTAGCTACAGGGTGTTAAAGTCTTAATATTTTTTTCGATTTATACTAATTTTCTTCCAGTATTTTTAATGTTTCGAATAAAATTTTGAGGGTAAAAGTTACTATAAACGCGATATATTTATGTTAAAGCTAAAAAAGTGTCTATATATTCACCAGGGACGTGCATATGGATTATCACTGGAATATTAAAAAAAAGCATGTCCGCCACTGATTTTTTTTCTATTTTTAGAGAATATATAATATATATATATATATATACAGTGTGTCCCAGAAATGAGATCTGGTCAAAATAAACATATTTTCTCTTTACCATTTTTAAAATAAATTGAAAATAACCGAGTTATTTAACTTTGAAAATTTAAAAAAATAATCGCAACATTTTGAGAACCGCCGGCAGATATTGCCAACTACATCCAATTACCCGGATCAAGCCCGGATTTCAGTTATTCGACGCACTGTGTTGCCATATGGACAAGAAAGTATATGTTTACAAGTAAGTCATAAAATCACAACACCTGAGGAGTTTGCAGAGATGCATTACATTTTTAAGATTGTGATATTATTACATAAAATAAATTAAAAGTTAAATGTTTAAAAGTTAAATTAAAAAACTTACCCAACATTAAAAAAGATACTTATGACAGATCGATGTAACTGCGACAGTTCTCTTTTTCAATACACACTTAACTAAAATACACTTCATTGTGCTGCTTTACTTGTACGTGCTATTATAAAACTGCTAAAATAACAGTCCCCATTTTTAACTTAACACATTATTTTCATATAGGCTTCATCATAATTTGAACCACTGATTTACAAAACACCTTTGAAAAGCAACACATTACACATTACTTTGAATATCTTTCTGAATGAATAAATGTTGAGAATTATTGTCTCTTACCGCCACTTTACGAACTACTTTCAATCTAAGAAAATACATGTTTCACTCAACAATTTTAAATACGTATTTTGCTTTTTCGCTATTTTTTCGATGCATTTCGACAATTCCGTCAACGGCCCAACCATCGGCCAAGCATTTCAAATAATTTCAAATTCAAGACACTCGAAGCAATCAAATTCTTATTAAATTTTAAAAAATAAAACAGAAAACATGAAAGGAAACAAACAAAACACAAATGAATTGATTATTGATAAGGTCACAAAAAGAATTTTGTAAAATGTTTATCGTAATTCAGAATTCAATATATCGAAAACAGCCCGACGAATAATCAATTCATTTTCGTTTTGTTTGTTTCCTTTCATGTTTATCTGTTTTATTTTTAAAATTTAATACAAATTTGATTGCTTCGAATGTCTTGAATTTGAAATTGTTGTAACTATGGCAACGTTGCTTAACATCGTCGTCTGACGCAAGCCTGCCACGACGGCGCGGCTCAAAGGACCAGTTCACACGTGGCACTCTTGGCCGACGCGCGACGGTTGGGCTGTCCAAATACATCGAAAAAAATACGTATTTAAAACTGTTGAGTGAAACATGTCTTAGATTGAAAGTAGTTCGTAAAGTGGCGATAAGAGACGGTATTCAAAGTAATGTGTGCGCTTTTCAAGGTGTTTTGTAAATCAGTGGTTCAAATAAAACAGAGAAACATGAAAGAAAACAAATATTGAATTCTAAATTACGATAAACATTTTAGGAATTTCTTTTTTGTGACCTGGTTGTGAATAATATGATGAATCATTTTCGTAAACGTCATAAACGTAATGTTTTAGTTAATTTTCGGTGGTTTTTGTTAAGTTTTCATTGAAAGGGTAAGTACTAAAAATAAAATAATTAATGTGTTTTTTTTCTATAATAATTATTAATAATGAGCACTGATAAAAATTTAACATTCCTAATTTCTGAGTAGAAATTTTTCTATGAATTTATAAATGTAGAACTATGTAGATAACATAGGAGGTTGCAACACTGCAAGGTTTAGATACACCGTAGAGAAAGTTTTTCTCAATTTTTTTGAAAATGTCAAGAAAAAATTTTTAATTTTCAACATTTTTTTTTCGCAAAAAAACCTCATAGGCGTGTTTCTGGGGTTGAACTATACTACCAGTTAAAATATTTGCACTTATTTATTGGGACACCTGTATATATATATATATATATATATATATATATATATATATATATATATATATATATATATATATATATATATATATATATATATATACAAAGAGGAAGTCTTGACCGATCAATTATAACCAAAACTAAGAAGAAAATTCTTGGGGATAGCGGTCTAGAGGCACAAAATTAAACAATTTATTACAACGCCGAGCTTTCGGAAAATATATTTCCTTTTTCAAGGCTAAAACATCACAAAAGTCAACTGAATATAATATAATATTATATAAACTTACGTGTAAAAAGTTTAATTATAAAAATAGAAAAATATATCAATTTCTATATGGAAGAAAGGAACTAAAATTTTGTATAAAAGTTAAAATCTTCTTAAATATTCATGATTTCTGACATTACTAAAAATTATTTTGACATAGAAAGGTAAATTTAATTATTAATAAAAAAACACGTAAAAAACATATAAGGTTAATCACAAGTTACAAATAAAAATAAAGAAAAAATCAAATTTTAAATATTATTTTTATTTTTAATAAAATGGAGTAAGAAAGAATATATATTACTAAGATCCTCAATATCTTTTCTTTTATTAATACAATTATCATTAATGTAAATTTCTACCATTTCAAGAAAAAGTCTTTTATTAGTATTAAATTCAGTATCCAAAATTTTTGCATTTTTAAAATCAATATTATGTAGTGTATCAATCACATGTTCTGATAATGCACAACTACGTTTACATAATCTAAAATCACTAATATGTCTATTAATACGTTCTTTAAGAACAGTAGAAGTTTGTCCAATATAAGAAATATTACAATCAAGACAACTAATATTATAAACAACACCAGATTTATATAAAGGAAGATCTAAATCTTTTAATTTAGTATATAAATTATTAATTTTTAATATATGTTTACCACATATTTTAACCTGTTGAGGAATAGATAAGATCTTTGTTAAATTATTATTTAAGGAATTTACATACGGTAATGAGAAATAATAACCGTTAACATTATTGTTATCAATATTATCACAAAGTTGAACATCATAAGCAAGAACATTATTACTCGAAATAACATTATTATGTAAGTTTTCTCCAAAACTTAATTGATCATTAACCAACAAATTATTATATAAAAATTTCTTTAATAATAATTCTTATAAATTCTTTTTAAGTTAAATAAAATATTATAAATTCTTTTTAAGGTTTTCGACAAAAATTGAGGATGGCAAATTCTTCTAATTCTATTATTTAATCCGACAATTAAATTAATTTTCATTTTTAGACTTTTTAAATAGGTTAGACCAAAAAATTTTAAATTTTGAGATAGATATTACTTTGAAAGATATTAATTTTATTGAAAAATTTATTAATAATTTAAAAACTAATCTTTCTAATTTATTTCTTGAATATATTTTAAATAATTTTTATGAATTTCAAAATTTATCTAATGAAAAAAAATTCAAAAATATTAAA
The DNA here is from genome assembly GCF_002938485.1 of Sitophilus oryzae. NCBI lineage: Eukaryota > Metazoa > Arthropoda > Insecta > Coleoptera > Curculionidae > Sitophilus > Sitophilus oryzae. Next base: position 402,301 of record NW_022146945.1, on the reverse strand, counting down.
AAGAATAACATAAAGAAGATTAATAATTTTAATATTTTTCAAAATAATAAATTTTTAAATGTTAATGATAATTGGATTAAAAATTTAAGAAATATTGTGAGATCACAAGTTACAAATGTTTTAACTAATTATATTCATAAACCCATTAGTAATAACAATTTTATGAGAAAATTATATTTAGATACTAAAGAATTTTTTAAATCTAATCCTAATTTGATTGTTACTAAAGCTGATAAAGGTAATATTACAGTGATTATAACTAAGGAAGAATATTGTCAAAAATCGTTAGAAATTCTTTCTGACAATAATTATTATAAAGTACTTGATAGAGATCCAACTTCTACTTTTCAACAAAAAGCTAATAAACTAGTTTCTAAATTTAAAAATAAATTAACTCCTGAATTTTGTAAGAAATTAACTATTTACAATCAAAGTTCTCCAAAATTTTATGGTTTACCTAAAATCCATAAAGAAAATATACCTTTAAGACCAATCGTTTCTTCAATAAATTCTCCTAATAGTAAATGGTCTCAATATGTTACTAATGTTTTAACCTTGTCTTATAATCAAGATAATGAATATTTTACTCATGATACTTTTAAATTTGTTGATTTTATTATGAATAAAAGAATTCCTCAAAATTATGTTCTGATAAGTCTTGATGTTGTTTCATTATTTAGTAACATTCCTTATTGTCTTATTAAGAATAGTATTGAGAAGCATTGGTTGGATATTTCTAGTAACACATTATTAAATAAAAATAATTTTTTAGAAATTGTTGAATTTATTTTTAATTCAACTTATTGTAAATTTGAAGGAAAATTTTACAAGCAAATTTTTGGTACACCAATGGGTGCTACTGTTTCTCCAATTATTTCACAATATGTTATGGATGATTTATTAAATGAGTGTATACCAAAATTAAATTTTCAATTACCATTTTTTAAAAAATATGTAGATGATATAATTACATCTGTACCTTTTGATAAGATTGATATCATTATGGATATTTTTAATTCATATCATGAAAAAATACAATTTACTATTGAAACAGAAACTGATTATAGCGTTCCTTTCCTTGATACAAAAGTTATTAGGACATTTGATAACTTTATCTTAGTAGATTGGTATACAAAACCTACTTATTCAGGCAGATATTTGAATTTTAACTCATACCATCCACTAAAAATGAAAATTAATTTAATTGTCGGATTAAATAATAGAATTAGAAGAATTTGCCATCCTCAATTTTTGTCGAAAAACTTAAAAAGAATTTATAATATTTTATTACAAAATTCATATCCTGAATTATTATTAAAGAAATTTTTATATAATAATTTGTTGGTTAATGATCAATCAAGTTTTGGAGAAAACTTACATAATAATGTTATTTCGAGTAATAATGTTCTTGCTTATGATGTTCAACTTTGTGATAATATTGATAACAATAATGTTAACGGTTATTATTTCTCATTACCGTATGTAAATTCCTTAAATAATAATTTAACAAAGATCTTATCTATTCCTCAACAGGTTAAAATATGTGGTAAACATATATTAAAGATTAATAATTTATATACTAAATTAAAAGATTTAGATCTTCCTTTATATAAATCTGGTGTTGTTTATAATATTAGTTGTCTTGATTGTAATCTTTCTTATATTGGACAAACTTCTACTGTTCTTAAAGAACGTATTAATAGACATATTAGTGATTTTAGATTATGTAAACGTAGTTGTGCATTATCAGAACATGTGATTGATACACTACATAATATTGATTTTAAAAATGCAAAAATTTTGGATACTGAATTTAATACTAATAAAAGACTTTTTCTTGAAATGGTAGAAATTTACATTAATGATAATTGTATTAATAAAAGAAAAGATATTGAGGATCTTAGTAATATATATTCTTTCTTACTCCATTTTATTAAAAATAAAAATAATATTTAAAATTTGATTTTTTCTTTATTTTTATTTGTAACTTGTGATTAACCTTATATGTTTTTTACGTGTTTTTTATTAATAATTAAATTTACCTTTCTATGTCAAAATAATTTTTAGTAATGTCAGAAATCATGAATATTTAAGAAGATTTTAACTTTTATACAAAATTTTAGTTCCTTTCTTCCATATGGAAATTGATATATTTTTCTATTTTTATAATTAAACTTTTTACACGTAAGTTTATATAATATTATATTATATTCAGTTGACTTTTGTGATATGTTTTTAGCCTTGAAAAAGGAAATATATTTTCCGAAAGCTCGGCGTTTGTAATAAATTGTTTAATTTTGTGCCTCTAGACCGCTATCCCCAAGAATTTTCTTCTTAGTTTTGGTTATATATATATATATATATATATATATATATATATATATATATATATATATATATATATCATCAAGGATATATATATCCTTGATGAGATAAACGCAATTAATTTATCTTGATCCAAGTCTAATAGCAACTTTTAAAAAAATCTTAATATCATTAACTTGAGAAAGCTTTAATTAAGTACTCATTGATTCCTCATCAAAAAATATAAAAAAAGTCCCTATAATTATAGGTATGGAAATGCATAGTTTAGAGTTACAGGATGTTAAAACTTTCTAATTTTTTTTTTGTAATTATCTTAAATACCATTATATTTTTATTTGAAATTTCTGTAGGTTGGACTAATAGTACTAATAACTATTAGTAATAATATTTAATAATAAATAAGATAAAATATATTAATTTTAATAAAATTGCGTTTATATCTCATCAACTTTTAATTGGTATTAAACGGCCTACACAATTCTGAATCATAAGAAAAAAAAACCGGGGCGCATATTCCAATGATAACCCATATGTACGTCCTTGATGAATTTATCGACACTTTTAGCATTAAAATAGGTAGCACTTATAGTAACATTTACCCTCAAAATTTCATTTGAATCACTAAAAGTACTTAACACCTAAGATTTTAACACCCTGTAGCTACGAAACAAAGCAGAATCAGACCTATGAAAAATAAATTTTATTTTTACGTGGGGAATCTCGCCACGAGAGACGGCACATGTTTTTTTAAAACACTCTGTATATCATTGGACAGCGCACAAAACTCGTAAAAAACTGCCCAAAAAATAGTTGATCAATGCGCCAAATTCACTTTGCCGTTTCTTTCAGGTTTGAAAGCGAGGTTCGAAGCTCGATTTGCGGAATACGGTGCGCAAGCAGAAGAACTGCACCTGCTAGTTGGCATCGCCAAGCATGAAAGGAAAACTATAAGGCAATTCCTTGATATGACCATCGAACAAAATATCATCCTCTCGCGACGTTTGGCGACCTTGGTCGTGTACATGCTCAGAAATGCCAGGAGACCCGAAAACCGTCACTTCTAGAGACAGGACGGATTCGACAATGATAACCGGTCAGATGCCTAAATCTGATCCATTTATTTGTAATAAATATAAATATGTGTTTCTCATAGCTTTTATTCATATTTAAGTTTCATTCGGAACCTCGCAATTAGTGGAATAAATTAGTGTGCTTTCAATTACACTTTATATTTTTTAGTTTACGATCATTCACAATATTTAAAAAACAATTAAAATTAATAGAATATCCTAGAAACAGCTTGCGTCAGTCAGTTGTATCCATAAAGAAAGCCTAATATTTAGATTATAAAACAATCAATTTTTGATTTCTAACCACAATTTCTCTTGACGGAGGAATATCAAAGGCCAAAATGACATTTTTCCCAAATTTTGAAGTATAATTAGTGGAAAAGTTAAAAGTTTGTTAACTTTTTCTACTAATTGAAAATGTCTACCATTAATTTTTGACGTTCTGAATGCTTACATTGAAATTAAAGGAACAAACTTCTACGCTAATTGAAACCACTAATTTATTCCACTAATTGCGAGGTTCCGAACGAAGCTTTAAAGTTGTTAATTATGAACTCTACAAATGTCTACTTAAATGTGGTTAAATTTAATGGATTGCACTTTTTTTCGACACTTTTCAACCTTTCTAGAAATCCTTCTTTCTATTAAAAAAACTTTATAGAGCTCTATTAATCAAACCTTATTGACAATAATAGACAGGCTTTAGATGTCTGCTTGAATGTGATTAACGTTACTTAATTGTACATAATATTTTTAATAAAATCGATATATTTACAGAGTTATTTGTTTTCTTTTACAAGAAGTGTAAAGGTTGATCCTCACTATACCTTCCGTTTCCATTCCATATCCATTCCATCCCTGCCAAATTTACCGACACTTTTTTAGCATTAAAATATGTAGCACTTATAGCATAGTTTAAGGAAAAGAGTAGTTGCACTTTCGCAAATATTTTCTGCCAGTTTTTGCAATCTGTCGAATATCGGCAGATTGCAAAGCGTTTCAGTTGAATTCCAGGGTTGCCACAAGCTACACAATTGTGTATTTTGCTACACATTTGCTTCCATGACTGCACAGCTACACCAGAATGGCCTGTGCTACACATTTTGAGAATTCACATATTTATTATAAAAAATAATACCAGAACAGTAAATCAGCTGACAAAAGCTGTTTTTTTTGCGTTTTAGTTATCTAAGTTACATTAAAAGAGGCCTCAAGTGAACTTTAAATTTTGAACTGACAAATATCATTTTCGGTCATCTATTGGTCGAGTCAAAAACGGTAAATAGACAGGATTGCTTAATTCCTTAAATAATACATAACACGTACTTTGGCCAAATTCAGAGGCCAAATTTCACTGTAGTTCGGACCACTCGTTGGCATACGTGAATAATATTCAATCCCTATTTCACTTTTCCTCCCATATCAGCAAGGACTGCAGTTTCTATGGACAAATTTGGCCGATTAAACAGTCCTCAATTGTTTACAGTTTTTAAACAGACTTTTTTAACCGGTCTAATTTTTTCCATAAAATCGTTAGTTTCACGACATCAATTTTGACGTCATTGCAATATTTGCTGGCATGAGAAGAAATGAAATGGGAAATGAATATATTGACGTATACAAACGAGTGGAACTGAGACTCTTATCGAGACTCGTAATTATGCTTTAAAATTTGGCGATTTTACGTCTTATTCTTGGTCTTATTGGATAGTTTACAATTATTGGTCATGGATTGCTACACAATGCTACACATTTTTATGGTCAAATTCTGCACATTCAAAAATTTTCTTGTGGCAACCCTGTTGAATTCCGTCCGTTGAGCTGCGAGGTTCGAGCGCTGCGTCCCAGCACAGAGATGGATTGAAAAAAAAATGAGTGCCTTACTGTGTGCTGCTATTAATTGTAGTAATAAATTCAAAAAATTGTTCTTTGAGTTTTCTAGATTTCCATCGGATGTAAATCGGCAAGCTGATAGTAATTATCAATTAACATTTAATTATATTTGTTTATTTTAAAAGCTGAGATATTAGTTAGAAGACTGAGTAATTAATTAATTGTTATTATTTTTTTAGCATATGGGCAGATTTTAAAAATAGTTTTTAGATATACAGGTTGTCTCAAATATGTACATGAAAATATTTTTTAGTCAGGGGATTTGCCATAAAATTTTCATTCCAATAATTTACGAGATAATTTATATAGATTGGTTTTTGAAACAATTTTAGAATAAATAAGTAATATTTTATACATCTAAAGTATCTGCAAATTATTCATATTTTTTAATTGAAAGAATTTTATAATAGCATAATCACTTATAAATTTAGTGGACTGTATTTTTTTATGTTTTTTTTTTATTATAAGTGGTCGTAATATAACAATATTCAAAATATTATAGACAAAATATTGAGTTTATATTTGAGGGAAGAAAAGTGCCACACCTAGCTTTAAACCACCGTAAATATACAGGGTTGTCAATTAGTGCGAGGAAGTCCAATATCGTCGTCGTTGTCGAAGATGTGAAAAAAGTTTTATTCATATGTTTCAAGGTTTATAAAGGGGCCTATCCTAAAATATTTTGTTAATATACAGGGTGTCACAAAAAAGTTATGGTAAAGTTAGTTTTATTTTTTTTATTATTTTACATCATTCTATATAGGGTATTTTTTATGGCGTCACCAAAATCGGAATATTTAAAATGGTATATCTCAATTTTTTTAAATGCATCATTCTGTATATTATTTTTCTGTCAGAATTAACAAGTGAACATTTTTTTCTTTAAAGTGTTTTGTAAATTTTTAACGGTTTCGCAGATATTCGCAGTATTATATTACATATGGCTCTTTCAACATTAAATTTTTATCAAAGCCACCTAATATGATCTTTGTCTAATATTTTATCGTTGAAAATCCCATACGTTATGAAATAACAGAAAATATTTGCAAAACAGCTAAAAATTTAAGAACACTTTGAATACAAAAAATGTTCACCTTTTAATTCTACATCTGAAAGAAAAATAATATACAAGGTGTTGCATTTAAGAAAAATGAGATACAACATTACGATTTTGGTGACGCCATAAAAAATATCCTGTATATGATAAAGTAAATTTTTCTACATGAATTTATTCTGGTATCCTTCAGGTTTAAGAAAATATAGCTAAGTATTAATAAAGCTGTATTCACTCTAGTTTTTTACCACTTTTCGTATATAATGTTATAATCGCAACCAAAGTTTTAGTAAATAAGAAATAAAATGGCAACACCGCAGTGTGCTTTAAATAAAGACAGTGTACTATATGCAGAATTTGATGCCGAATCCAGTTATCTACAGAAAATTAAACTTGTTTTAAATCAAAAAAAAGTTGTAGAAAATCTCTGAAATAGATAATAATATAAAAATATGTCATTATATATTTTTTCCGCATTTCTTCCCATCAGAAGATTTTCAGATACAGAAGAATTGTTACCTACACGAAATGTGAAAATATTCTGTTTTCAAGCAAGTTTTTACTCGATGATAATTTATTTTATTTTATTTTATTGTGAACTCATATTTTCCTAAATACATATCTGTGAAACTATGGCGAGTGTCACGACTATACTTTGCCTAGTTAATAGACCACGACTATACAGCTACGTCAGTGGTCACGGGAGGCGAGAACAAGGTCATATAAAGTGGCAGAAAAAGAACAAAGGATTTGACAAGGAGTAAAACTACTAGTTTCCTTATACTATGCTTATAGTAACCAAACCCTCAAAATTTCATTTGAATCACTAAAAGTACTTTAACATCTAAGATTTTAACATCCTGTAGCTACGAAACAAAGCAGAATCGGACCTATGTTGATATGAAAAATAGATTTTATTTTTACGTGGGGAATCTCCCCACGAGAGATGGCACATGTTTTTGAACACCCTGTATATCATTGAAGAGCGCACAAAACTCGAAAAAAACTGCCCAAAAATAGTCGATCAATCCGACAAATTCACTTTGCCGTTTCTTTCAGGTTTGAAAGCGAGGTTCGAAGCTAGATGCGCGGAATACAGCGCGCAAGCAGAAGGACTGCGACTGCAAGTTGGCGTCGCCAAGGACGAAAAGAAAACTACAAGGCAATATTCCCTGATATGACCATCGAACAAAATATCGTCGTTCTCGCGACGTTTGGTGCACTTGATCCAGAACAGGGTAAAAAGAAATGCCAGGAGATCCGAAAACCGTCACTTCTAGAGACAGGACGGATTCGACAATGATAACCGGTCAGGGTGCATTCACATCATCCTAGAAAAAGCGTAACGGCGTATTGGCGTAACGATCTTGAATCGATTTCCAGCAATTCTATTGGCTGAAAAATTCATCTCTCAAAAATTTCCGCCAATAGAATTTCTGGAAATTGATTCAAGGTTGTTACGCCGATACGCCGTTCCGCTTTTTCTAGGATGATGTGGATGCACCCTCAGATGGCTAAATCTGAACCTTTACAATGCGGAAAGAATGAACGTAGCTTACCGTGATACTGTTTTCTGGGCATTCATTTTCTACAATTTCGACAAAAAAAGTACTATCAAAATAATATCGAATCATGACCCTGAGCTCAATCATTCTCATCCATTTATTTGTAATAAATATAGATATCTTTCTCATAGCTTTTATTCAGATTTAGAATTGTTAATTATGGACTCTACAAATGTCTGGTTAAATTTAATGGATTGCACTTTTTTCCGACACTTTTCAACCTTTCTAGAGATCCTTCTTTCTATTAACGTTACTTAATTGTACATAATGTTTTTAATAAAATCGATATATTTACAGAGTTATTTGTTTTCTTTTACAAGAAGTGTAAATTACAGTTGAGGGTTGGAACCTTTGGTGTTACACAGCAAAATAAAACACTAAATCACCACAATACACCAAAACACTTTTACTTTTTAAGTATATTTGTATTTGTATCATTACAAAAGTTTTATTTCGTCAGTGAAACGTGATAACACCTGCTAACTCAATTTTTTACGTTAATAAGTTTTTTTTATACCATTAGATATAGAAAAAAATACTCTATAAATAGGGAAAGCAAATACATTTTTTCCCATTAAAGAAAATTTGCTATTTTAACTCAATAAAATCTGCTAACTCCCAATGATCGTAAATAGCCATCGAAATGCTGCATCTCCGTAATTTCCGTTACGATCACGCGAAAGCAAACACACGGATTCTTATTCGTATGTTTCTTTTGTACAGTACGTCGATCCAGGGTCGCACTAGGCCAAAGGGACCCGAGTGGCAATGTAAGGAGGGGCCCATGTGGATTTTTTGCGTATTTTTTCGCCTTACGCTTTAGTCAATTTTTCCTTATTATATACAGGGTACAGGGTAAGTCTTAAATAAGTGCAAATATTTTTAGGGGTAGCATATTTCGACCCAAGAAACACGATGAGGTTTTTTGCGCAATTTTTTTTGAAAATTTGGATTTTTTTTTAATTTTTAGTTTAAAAACATATTTTGTTTGTAATATGGCAACATAGGTAGTAGATTAAATTTACAAGAATTTTTTGAGAATCCTTGGATTTTCTCAATGATTCTCAAAATTATAAAAAAAAATTGGAAATTTTAAAAGTGAAATAACTCGGCTGTTTTGGATTTATTTGAAAAAACGGTAAAGAGAAAATATTATGTTTTTATCGAGATTTACCAGCCCTGAAAATATTTGTACTGGCTTAAGACTCACCCTGTATAGAAATCGAACTACTCCTAATGAAAGGTAAACCAATGCAATGCAAAATGCCATAATGCAATGCAAAATCAATATTGTTAAGAATAAATAATGAACTATAAAGGGGCCCGCGAAGCCGCTGGCTCCCCACAGTTATATATAATATGGCCAGTCCGACTCTGCGTCGATCCGTTCTGTAAATACCGTATCCGTAGCGGGTATAAAACGAAATTTCTATATACGAGCACCATCGGCGTGCTATAAATAATTTTAAATAACATTACTTGGTTGTACAAGAATTTTATAATACCTAATCAGTTTGGTTTTATTCAACGTTTTTCCACGCAAATGATACATCATTTTTATATAAAAATTAAAAAATAAGGAGAAAAAGTAATAAAAATTTAATAAAAACTTAGGTCAACTGGGGTAATTGTAAACGATTTTTATCAACTTCAACTTTGCTAATGATTATCTAAGGCTTCTTACTTTTAAACTTTTTGAAATTTGAGCACAGTGTCCCTTAGTCTATTACCTGTTAATTTACAAAGACAAACCGGCCATTGACACGTTAAGTTTTATTTATTTTTAATTTACATTTACCTTTACGTGTTTACATTTACCCAGCTAATAAATGTAAATGAATATTTCATGAAATATTAGTATGACATTACAATCATAAGGGCAAATGAAAACAAATCTTAGTCCGTATGTTTTTATACATTTTATTTTAAAAGGAGGGTGTTTACATTTACCCGAAATACAAAAAAAATATATACAAATTTTTAATTAAAAAGAAGGAACAAAATAACCACAAATAAAAACTTAAGGTTCAAAAACAGCTATTAGCTCACTAAACAGTAGACTTAACCTATGCCAGCCTATTATTTTAACATCATCGCTACAGATAAAAATCTATAGTTTTATTTCTTTCATACACCGCAACTGCCCCAGGAAAATATAAATAATTTTTCTTATCAATGATATTCGAGGTTTCATCTGGTAACATTGCTTTAATCATCTTGAACAAGTGTTATTACATCATTTGGTTTCTGAATAGACTCTGTTGATACAGAATTTAACCTCTCTCGAACCCTTAAACCACAATATTCCATCTTCTTGATTTCATGCTGTATACAACATACATGGTTGTGGTTGATTGTATTTCTCTGCCCTCCCTGGGAAATCCCTCTACTAATGTACAAATAACCCTGGTTTAAGTTCACTCCAAACTGGTTCATGATATTCAATTTCTGTCTGTTGATTCAGCAATGACTGATTCTAAGAGATCATCAGGAAGAGTCATCTTGATACAAAGCAGATTCGTTCATTGGATTCTTCTTGGAATTTCTTCTTCTTCATGAACAGCCTTTTTATTACTATGTGCCATTTTAATTTTGTTTATTGTCATCTTTTGCTTTTTAGATCCCTTTCTTTGATTTTTAACTTTGAGCTACCATTTTCTCTAGAACTTGTGGGGTAGTCAAAATTTCGGCGGTTTGATTAGGGTAGGTTAGAGAAGCCTGTGTAGACTGTACATGAGGAAACAAAAAACTGTGGACAACCATTCAAAAATTGTGGCTCCTCCATCCAACCGTGACCGGAACAAGTATACGCCTGGAAGACAAAAAAAAACCAAAATACCCTTAATAGGTATGAGTTAATATTATATTAATATGATGAACCTGAACACCGCACTCTTTAAATACTATTAAAGGTGGAAGGTAAGATCCGGTAATACACGCAAGTACCGTGGTGGACTTCTGCCTGAACCCGCTGATATTCTAGACAGCGCCTTTCCCTTTTCTCCCCACCGCCTGAATTTAGTCGGATCGCAAAATGTTCCAGTTCATCACAGTTGAATACAAAAGCTGGTTTATTCTCCAATGTGTTTTCTCCAAAAAGTTGGACCAGGTCGGTGTAAAAATCATAAACGACGAAGGCGATCCCTGGAATCTTTCTGCACTTTTTGTAGCAACTTGGTTTCTTTAACTGACAATCCTGATGCTTTTTTCATAAATGAATAGTACCACTATCTCCAGGGGTTCCTTTTGACAAATTGGGTTTTTAGTTACACGCACATATTCAGCCACAACTTGTTTTACATCTTCTTTGTCACATAGAATGCCCATTCGTGCTCGCGCCCTAATACGTTTTCTAAATCACGTTCGATATCAAAGCTAAGCGCCAGACCGTCCAGACCACTTGTTAATTGTAGTTTTTCGCCCTTTAATTCTGTTAAAACTACCGCTTTTGGAATACTATAGTGGTCCTCGACTTGTTGGTAACTTCTATTTCTTGTTCAAAAATATCTTCTATCTCTAGCCATGACTTCAGGGGTGTGACGACGCAGGCCTTTTTATGTAATTTCGTGGCATTTCTGAAACAAAACCACTACCTAATCACATTAATTTCGTATTTACATTTACCCTTATTTAAGTCATTTACATTTACCCCAACACTAATTTCTTCAGGGGCAAATGTAAATAATATTTTGTAGGTTATTAATTGCAAAATACATCTAATTTTTGATTTAATACTGAACAATCATAAAATTAACAATTATTCAAACCAAAATTTTACCAACATGTCATTTTTGGCCAGTAATCCACTTCTTAAACACTTTGGTACAACCGTTTTTCACTTGAAACTGCACTATTATGTTGACCGCGCCATATTTCGAAACGAGCAATTCATCGGCGTGCTATAAATACTTTAAATAACATTACTTAGTTGTACAAGAATTTCCATAATACCTAATCAGTTTTATTTTTTTCAACGTTTTTCCACGTAAATGATACATCATTTTTATAAAAATTAAAAAAATAAGGAGAAAAGTAATAAAAATTTAATAAAATCACGCACTGTTTTTCAAGCTCGGTCTACTCTCTACCGTTATATAAAAATTAGGATAAGCATGGAAGGATTCTACCATATCTTCTAAGAATTATAAGTTTAATTTTTAAATTCTTTTCAAATGCTGCTACTTCAGTTCTTTAAAAATTTATTCGTTTTTGGACTTGTATGTTTTGCTTCTAGACCGACGATTCTAATATACCGACCGATATTCTAAATATATGGTTATGAATATCATATTTTTTAAATTTAATTCATTATTTCTAAATCTGTTTGGGTAATATTCAATTCCATTTTCAAAATTTCAAACAATAAAGGTTGCTATCTCCAGAAGTATATTTTTATTTCTTATTTCTGCAAGACGAATATCTGCTATCTCCCTATTGTGTCTGAAAAAAATTATGTAACACGAAATATTGAGTTTTATTGTTCCCCAGCAAATAAAATTCTCATCTCTTTATCATATTAACGCATGAAAATATTTCCTACAGGTACATATTTTTTTGTACCTTTTTTTGCTCTCCTGTAAAATTAGAAATAATGGAGTTAGCAGTTTATCACATTTCACCGACGATTTTAAAAATTTGTATATTTTGAAAAAGATAATAAATCTATTACCTTAAGCAGTGAAAGAATTAAAAAAATATCAGCAAAATGTTCAAAAAAAATTGGCGCCGGGAGGCACGCATAGCAGCCCATACTAAAATATGTTAATATCTCGAAAACTGCGACTTTGACTGATTTTGATGTTATTACAAATTTTGTTGCAAATATTATTCCTAATCTTAATTTGAAAACCGCGTTTCCTTAGCTACTGTAATTTTGGAGCTACTATTTTTTAAAATTTATAACCCCCTCCCATACCCCCTTACCAACCCCCTACCCCCACCAAAATCTAATGGCCAGATTCTCGGGTGCCACAGTATCTTTGTGCCAAATTTGGTTAAAATCGGTTCAGCGGTTTTTGAGTTATCGTGTTACAGACGGACAGACAGACAGACACCATGAAAATATTTTGTATTTAGGTCATTTATGACCCAAATAACTCATTTTGAGTGAAATTCAAAAAGCTTTTTTTTTGTCGATCCTAATAGCCTATTGGTATGTATGGTCAGCTAAAAATCAGATTTTTTTGATTTAAATCAGATTTTTTTTTATTTAAATCTGATTTTTTTTGACTTTAATAGAAAACATTATTTAAATCGGATTTCCAAATAATTAGGACTTAATTCCAATTAAAGTCCTATCCTAAATGGCTAAATCTTCATAACTCTGTCTAATACTGACAACATTAACAACGCTACGTCGCGTCATTTTCCCTCATCCGTCACCAATATTTTCCGCAAAAAAAGTCGCTCGCATCAGATCAAAAGGATTTTTTTTGAAATGCCACAAGAGTATTAATTTTTGTCATTTCAACGTCTAGGCATAAAAGTAAAGCACTTTTACGCCTAAGCACAAAAGTACAAAAATATATTATTAAACTGATATTAAGCGTCAATTTCAACGAGTGTACAAATTGTTACTCGATTACTTACAAAGCATTACTTTTTATATTATTTGCAACGTTTGAAATTGATCAAAAAATTATTTGTAATGTTTAATTTGTAAAAATATAGCATATTCTACTCAGAGTAAAAATGTATTTTTGTGCCCTCCTGTTTACGCTGGTCCGTCAAACGTACAACCTCGTCAAAAAAAGTATAATTTTTACTCCTTACACAATACACTATTGTTCGGAAATAGTCTTAAGTCGAGAATGAAATTAGTATTATCTATTGTCAAAGTGTAAAATAAAGAGATATAAAACACCATATTTTCTCACAACGATTTAAAGATATACAAGAATAAATTTAATTGCATTTTTGTAACTATAGTAGTTAAAACCGAGAATGTGAAGGCTGCTCATTTTAGTAGGTGAGAGGTGCACAGTGCCAATTCATTTTTCACACCTTACATGCATTTGACTCTGTACAGGGTGGGTCAAATTCGACGCTTTTAAAGAGAAACACCCTTTTCTATAGGAGATAGACAAAAACTAATATCGGTGTCTGGAGCTCAATTTTTATCAAAAACATGATGGCGAAAACCGCACATCAATATCTTTTACCGTTTCTGTATTTTTGTGAAAATATTTCCAAAGCACCTTTTTACGTAGAATTTAATGGTTTAAGTATCATTTTTTTAAAATTAATAATTTAAGAATTATCAACAAAAAATTTGATTTTTTATATGGAATATGGAATATATACCAAACACCCTGTATATTTTTAATTAGTTGAAAATAATTTAAAATTACCATTCCACAAATATAGCATACTTCATATTTTGTTCGATTCCTCTTCGAGATATAGAGTTTTTAAAAATTCGCCCACTTTGAATAAGTAGCTAGGCTTTGAACGACGCTGGCTGTAATGCAAAAAAATTCTAGCTGTGAGCAGCAATTAAAACGAAAATAATATTTACAATGAGAGATGCAGAATTTTATAACAATTTAAACTATATTTAACAACATCAACATATTTAAACTATATCTCATAACAATAAAAATTAATAGCGAACCAAGACGTGTTCTAAATGTCGACCGTCTTTTGTTATGGACAGACGGGACCCTTTTTGAACATTTCTCGCGGAATTCATTAACTGAGTGAGGGTGAAAGATACGCTCGCCTAACCGCTAAGTACTTCTAATTCTTGTTTAGATTATACGGGCAATTTTAAAATAAGAACCTTTATTCTTCAGCAAAGATAAAAAATCAACTAAGGATAACAGGCAAGTCCGGCGGCCTCGACGGGCAACGGCTGGGATCTTGGTTAGCTATTCAATTATTCTCGAAATTGGCTGCAAAAATTTGCTGATAACTTCAGCGTTTTGAGGCGGTGCCTCGTCTTGCTGGAAAAATATGTTTTCGAATTTCATTAGAGGCAGATCATCAATAAGGGGTTCAAAGCCTACAAGTTAAAAGTGGCGAACTCATAAAAACTTTGTATTTCGAAGGGGACTATAATAAAATATCAAGTGTGCTATATATATATTTTTGTAAAGGTAATTTTAAGTTATTTTCACTTAATTAAAAATATACAGGGTGCCCCCAATAAAAAATCAATTTTTCTGCTGATAATTCTTAAATTATTTACTTAAAAAATATACTTAAACCATTAAATTCTACGTAAAAAAGTGCTTTGCAAATGTTTTCACAAAAATACAAAATTTTCCATACAAAAAAAGTTACAGCGATTTGTTAAAAATGCATATTTTTGAAAAACACCCCGTAACCCATAAACGGTAATAGATATCGACGTGCGGTTTTCACCAACATATTTTTGATAAAAATTGAGCTCCAGACACCGATATTAGTTTTTGTCTATCGACTATAGAAAAGGGTGTTTCCCTTTAAAAGCATCGAATTTGACCCATCCTGTACAATATAAATTAAACCCACACTTTTCATATAAAAAATCAATTTAATAGAGGCTAGAGGGGCGTACACACCAAAGAAACTTTGGTAAACAGGTGTCTAAATGTATGTAAAGTGTAAAGGCTTGTAGCTTGTCGATTTTTATAAACATGCTTTCCACACTGAAGCAGCATTCATTTAAAAACTGTACAGTTACATTCTGTGCTGCACATTTTTTGATATTATTACATTTATTAGAAAAGGAATTATAAATCGGCACCCAATACCTGAAATGCCGACCCGGGATGCATATCAGATGATAATTATTAAGTTTTAAAGTTAATAAAGTAGATCCTATAAAATAACGAAGAACAATCTGCATTAAAAAAAGAATAGGAACAAAACACCAGAAATTAAAAAAATATATACGTGGATATGTGTTTTGAAAATAACTACACAAACACTGTAACAATAAATTACTGTATTATATTGTCTATTTTACCAATAATAATCTGGTGTGGACAGTTTTTAGGTATCAAACATTTTTTAACTTACCAACTAATATTTCCAACACCTTCTATTTTATTTCGTAATCTTTTTCTGTTTATATTATGCTTATAAGTTTTCCTTCTTCGTTGTTTTCTTAATCTAGGCATTGTATTTTAAAATAAAAGAAAATAAGAAAAATTTAAACCGTGTATCGTGTTTTCGTTGTTTTGAAAAGATATAACCTCACTAATTTAGTAAGTAAATATCATATAAATATCGTAGATCATATATAAAAAAATATATGATCTGGAAAAATTTGTAACTGATATTAGAGATGGGCAAATGAATCGAATTATAAATTTATTATTTTAAATACCGTATGATCGAAAAAAACGGCGTCCTGTTGGCTTGGAAATGACGATCGATAATTTCCCATATAAAATGACAGCGATCTTCATTTCATAGCCATCGCTGATTCCGTTTTTTTCAACATATTTTATTTTTTGAATCTATGTCTTCTTATCGTCTGTTCAACGAGGAATTCAGTTTATTCATTGTTATAGTAGTTGTCTTAAGTTTTAATTCGAAAATATTAAAAAAAAAAACAATGCTGACACCATAGGCGGCTCTATGGGGCAACTGGGGGGTCCAGACGTCCCACTTTAATCCCTATAAATAAAATCACAAATTAATAACTGGCAATTGGCAATTCACTTAAAATATTTTTCAACTTAGCTTGTAAATAAAAACATAGCTCTTTATTTCTCGAAAGTACATTTATTTGTTAGAATAAATCTATAAATATACGGGTGCTACAAATTCGAGGTACGAGCATTAGTATCTCTGTAACCGTAATAGATACGAACGTGGTTAAAGTCGGCAAAGTTGCCGTTTTGGGATGTTCACCGAGATGCCATCAAAAAAGTTTAAAAAATTTCAAGGTTTGCTGAGTTTTTTGGAAAAAACGGATTTTTTTGAAAATTAATTTTATTTTTTCCTGTCGTTACTTTTAAGAAAATCAAAAAACTAATTACACATTCTCATAGCCACTTTATTAGGGCTATCTGGTAGTATTTTTAGATTTTCAAATTAGCTGATAATTTGTGAGATGCAGAGGCCGATTTAATTATTTTTAAGTACGGGCCTGCATTTTTTATTTAAGTTTTTGAAAGAACTAGGTCTCCTGAGTACAATTATATGACACATTTTATACTTTTCTTTTTGTTTCGGACACTATTTATTTAAACTAATCAAAGTCCGGCTCTTTTTTTTAATATTTAATCGTTACAATATTGGATTTATGACTTGGGGTAAAACATTGAATATGGAAAATCGAATTCAATAAAAAATAAGAAACCCAAACCAAACCAAGTCAATATTTTTCAACATTTACAATAAAGACTACAAAATTCATTTAGAAGTACCGTATGATCGAGAAAAAACGGCGTCAGCGATGGCTATGGAATGAAGATCGCAGTCATTTTATATGGGAAATGTCATTGATGTTCATTTCCCAGCCAACTGGACGCCGTTTTTTTTTTGATCATGCGGTATAAGAAGATATACTCAAATAGCAATAAATAAAATTGAACGAATAATAAATTTGAACAATAGGAAAAGTGGTAACCCTTTCAAACATGTAGAGCATTAGAAAGTAGTTTGTAGAAGTTGACTTATTTATAATAACTAAGATTAATATGATGCATATTATTAGATCTTACACTGATATTTCAAATTCACAATAAAAAAAAGTTAAAAATAATATCTTTAAATTGCTGACCTGGATATTATTAATTTGAATCTATCTTTCAATTGGCTCGATTTTCCTTATTCAATGTTAATTAGCGCTGATCAATATTGTTGCGATGAATATAATCAGATTAAATAATTTAAAAGAACAGAGTCGGATTTGAAATTACTTTAAATAATAATAATTAGTTTTGTTGTTGTTAAGGTACCCAAAACAAAAAAAGTATAAGGTTTGGCATATCATTGTACTCAGGAGACCGAGTTGTTTCAAAACCTGAAATAAAAAATGCAGGTCCGTATTTAAAAAAATTAAGCTGGCCTCTGTATCTCACAAATTGTCAGCTAATTTGAAAATCTAAAAATACTACCAGATAGCCCTAATAAAGTGGCTATGAGAATTTGCAATTGGATTTCTGATTTTCTAAAAAATAACATCAGGAAAAAATAAAAAAGATTTTCCAAAAAATTCGTTTTTTCCAAAAAACTCGGTAATCCCTGAAATTTTTAAAGCTTTTTTGGTGACATCTTGGTGAACATCCCAAGGCGCAACTTTGCCCCAATTTACCATCTTCGTATCTATTACGGTTTCCGAGATACCAACGCTCGTACCTCGAATTTGTAGCACCCTGTATAGAGGTCCTATTTAATAAACAAATAATCAACCATACATGAGAGGGGTTAGGGGGGAAATAAAATAAATATATTATTTTTATAAACACGAATTTAATTGATATTTGAGATCTATACAAGTAGTTTGGATCTTAATTAAACCTTTCAGGTAAGTAAATTCGACAATTTCTTTACAACCATATAGCACATTTAAACTATAATATTTAGCAATAAAATATAACATCAACTTTAATATAATTTGAACCGCGATGGCATATAGGAATTGAACAAACAATTAAAATACAGAAAAAAAACAGTATGCCCTTTACTTAATTATACTAATTCATAATATTCTTTCGTGGAACAAACCATATACAGGGTGTTCCTTAATGACATGCTAATATTTAAGGTGATTTTTGGACCTATTCTAAGAAAAAAACTTCATATTAATATATGTCCTAAACATCTTAACTTTTAAGATACAGGGTGGTAAAATTTTCTATTTTTTTTTGCAAAATATCTCTGATGGCATATATTATTATATTTGATACACGTCTTCGATGCATCAAAATGCTTATTTTGATATACAAAAAATGTTTTATTTCTTAGGTTCCTTCCAGCCAAGGCAGAAATGATTTCCACACAACAGTCACCGCATCATATTTTCAGCGATTTGACCCTGAAGCAAAGTGACTTTTTAAGCAAAAACTATCTATGCGTCGCAACGGACGAAATAAAAAAAGAGATAAAAATGTTTTGAAATGAAAGGAGATTTTGATAATTTTAATTTTAAGAGAAGTCAGTGGTGTACCACTTCTTTCTCCCCAAAAATATTCAATGTAAAACCCGTATGGACGGCATTAAAACAAGTATTTTGATGCATAGAAGACGTGTATCAAGTTTCATAAAAATATCTATAATAAAATCAGTCATTAAAAAAAATTAGAAAAATTTATCACCTCGTATTTCAGAAATTAAGATGTATAGGACATACATTCATATGAAGTTTATTTTTTAGAATAGGTCCAGAAATCACTCCCTTAAATATTAGCAAGTGATAAGGAACTTCCCTGTATTTATAAATTTTTACTTAAAAACTAGTTTATAAATTTATTCTGTCAGAACTTTGAAATTACGAAACGGAATGAATCATTACATTACATAAAACCGTTTTACAGTTGGTAATTTTACTTGCGTGCGAGAAAAGTTACACCAATTTTTATTGGAATATTTTTGTCTCATACAGAATGACCAACTTAACGGAAATTAGACGATTATCAGCTGTATCGCTTCATTTGTCACTTTCTCGTATTTGACTTGTTTTTGATCGTTTGTACTTGGTATTTATTGTTTGTTTATCTATTAATGACAATTATTTAACAAATTAATGTAACTTATTAAATGTCACTAAAAATATACATGGGAAGTTATGTTAAGCAATTGGTAATCTGAAAATAACTAGAAAAGCCAATTGCCTAACCAAACCAAACCATACCATTGTAAATTGTAACATACAAAACGTACAAACTCAACAACGAAATGACTAGCTCTTTTCTCTTTTTTGCTTGACTTGCCAGCTTTTTTTTCCTTTATAGTATAACGACAGATTATACAGATTATAATCTTTGTTTTTTCTTTATTGTTTTTCGTGGTTTCAATTTTCGGAATCGGGCACTAGTTAGGTAACTAGTTTGCGCACATAGCACGCCCACTTATGGCCTCTAAAATTGTGCACAGCGCCTGACCGGCACAGTTATTAGAGAGATGTCGGAAAACCGAATAGCGTCATCCAGTATTTACGCGTACCTTATCATGGTTACGATATGCGCGAGTCAATTTTTAACGCAACACCCACTAATAACGTTACCGCCTGTCGTAATTTTCAGATCAATTACACTAAGCAGAGCACTAAGCGGTCTTTCTAAGTAACCTCTGATAACGTTTAAAAATTACTTAAATGGGCATGTGCGGATATTTGACAACCGGAGCCGGCCGGCGAGATCTTTTATTTTAGGTTATGTTTGAATTGTTTTGAATTATTGCTTTAGTTTTATTAGGTAATTTGATATTTAAGTAGCTGGGATTAATTTTAATTAAATAAATATGGCCCAAAATATGGATTCCACCTCTTCCAATACTAAAGAACCTATAAAGAGTCTTAGGTTTACAACAGATGACGACTTAGCCCTTCTAAGAGAATTTGTTGCTTGTTGTCCTAAACCCACTGGCAGACGTTGAACAATAAAGCACTGGAAATAAGCACTTTAGCCCTTTAGTTTTAAAATACCTAGTAAACAAAACAATTTCAAAGTTTTAAATTCAAAGTTAGGTTAAGTTTAAATAGCGGACGCGACGCGAACAGAGTTCTTTCCGATCCGATAACTATAAATGAAGAGAGTTAATACCACCTCACGTAAAGGAAATAACACCGGCCTTATTAACGTCCATGTACACTATTCGGTTTAGCGATATCTCTCTATTACGCTGTTTATTGTTATTTTACGCGAGTTTATTTTTGCGCACAGGAAATTTGACTCGTTTGCACATCGTCATAAAAAACAATTTTCGTACCACGAATTAGGGACAAGATTTTTATCTGTATACTTATAGGATACCTAATCTGTGGTATAACTTTGACACTTTGACTAAGCTGCTTGTTTCCCAGTTTAGCGGTTTCTAAAGATGCTTACACTCACTCTGAACCGAATGCACCGAATATTTAAATATAGCAAAAAAATTGACTCACATGCTTTTTTCCCCTGACCTCTTCATATAAAGGGATTCCCAGGCTAAGCGTTCATTAGAAGTTTCTGGAGAACTACAATATCTAGATCGGAGATTTTTTGCATATCACTGTTTCACAACGAGATCTATCGATTAAAAATATATTCAATATGGCGGCACTTCCGAAAATACCGGAAATTGACAGCAACTTTCTTATTTTAAATGGGTACCCCCATTTTTTATTACATACTTAAATTCTCTGTAAAATTTTATGAATTTTGATATCAAACACTCTATACCTAACATTACCCGTTTTTGAAAAAAAAATAAAAGTTCTGGAGGAAAAAAACTGCCTGTCAAAAAAAATGTGTATCGCCTAAACGTCAAATGTAGTGATTACCACAGCAATTGAGACATAAAGAGAAGACATGTAGCTATCTATTTAAAAAAATAAATTGTTTGAATGTCATATAATATTGGCCGTAGCTGTCATGGAATTGAGAAATTAAAAAATAATCATAATTCCTTTTTTCAAATGAAAACCCACTTTTTTTATCTCACTAGTGAAAAGGTTTTTCAATTCATCACTTTTTGATTATAATGTTCCTATACCTAAAATAGATCATTTTTAAGTTATTTAGTTTTAAAGCATATTTTTTCTTGATTTTATCTTCCTGTGACCTTAAGTGCCAAACCATCAGACAATTTATTTCCTTTTGTTAAAAACTAATTTGAATTTCGTATATTATAAATACTGCTGCTAAAACTTTATAAAATGAATTTATAAAAATACTTCTCGTATTTTGGTGATATCTAATGCCAATATGACATGGCCAGATATAGTTTTACATCGCTTGACGTTTAAAGTCATAGGCTACTGGTTAAAAACCAGAAAAATATACGCTATAAAACTAAATCTTAAATAACTTAAAAACGATATATTTTAGGTATACGAACATGTATCAAAACATAACGAATTAAAAAGCCTTCCCATTAATGAAATAAAAAAGTAGGTTTCCATTTGAAAAAAATGATTTATGATTGTTTTTTAATCTCTCAATTCCATGACAGCTACAGCCGATTTTATACGACATTCAAACAATTTAATTTTTGAAATAGATAGCCACATGTCTTCTCTTTATGGTCTGGTGGCTTATATATCTCACTCTTGTGGTCTCTTTATATATCTCAGTGGCTGTGGTAATCACTAAATTTGACGTTTAGGCTATACAAATTTATTTGAGAGGCAGTTTTTTTTCTCCAATTTTAAATACTTTTTTTCTCAAAAACGGTTAATGTTAGGTACTCTATACCGTTCGTAAATTTGATATCCGAGTTCATAAAATTTTAAGTATATAATAAAAAATTGAGGGACCCATTTAAAATAAGAAAGTTGCTGTCAACTTCCGGTATTTCCCGAAGTGCCGCCATATTGAGAATATTTTTAATCGATAGATCTCGTTGTGAAACTAATGCACGCTTAGCCTGGGACACCCTCATATCCCAAAAATCATGTAAATCTGAACAGGTAATTGATTTTTCATCAACAATTGGTGATCAACACTGATCAATTAAACCTATGTTTTGTTAAAACTTTCGTTATTAAAACTTCTTTGGAATTAATAATTTTGATTGGCCAATAGTGACCTCTATGGAAGATCGATATTTTTTAGATACCTCAGGACACTCTACATATGTTTCCCATTTATAACAAATTGATCAAGTGGCTTTATTTCAGCTGGAGGTTTAAATTTATGATTAGGAGGTGCAAACTGATGATGTTCATTTTTCGATAGAGCGACAATAGAGTCCTTTATTCATTTATTAGAGCTCTTGAGACATCTGCGGATATGCTTTAGGAGATATAGATAACTCTTCAAATTAGGCTTTGCTTTAGCTTTTTCTACTCTTTTACCAGCCTCCTTTTCTATTTTCCACTTTGGTAAAAGGTGTAATCTTTTATTTGGAGCTATTGTCTTGACAGGAACCAAAGGATTAGAATCATTATAATTAACATTAATTTTATTTGACACGGGTGTAACATATGGAATGGAATTCTATGGAACATTTAGCTGAAAACCGCTTATTTTTGCTTGAAAGTTCAAATTCTTTTCTATTTGCATTAGATTTCTCACCCATTACAATGGCTTTATTAAATAAATTGAGATGCATCTTGAAAAATTCTGAAACATCACCAATTTCCGAACACAAACCTACTTATATCAGAAATATCTAATATTTGTTATGATTCTAAATAATATAAGACACGAAAAAGTGTAAGAAACTTTGATTACCGAACGGTTTTTAGAAAAATAAGCAAAAGTTGCACGCAAGTTGAAAAATTATAGGTCCAGATCTATCATCTGCAAGTGCAAGATCTTACCAAAACTGCCAGAATGCGCATGCATTAAGGTCTCTGCACATGATCCTACACGTATCGTTTCCGTAACGTAATGTTTTGATTCCGAAAAATAATATTTAGTGGTTTTAATAGGAAGTAATTCACTCTATCCGGCACGTATCGCATACAAGTAACGTTTCCGATCAGTATACTCGTAAACAATATTCAGTCGTATGCCGGTAGGTGAGGATCGTGTGGAAAATTGTATTACTTCTTTTAACACTGGATATATTGCAAATCTTGTTATTTAATTTTGTCTTGTTTCTTTTATATCCAGTATGTTTTTTACGATCTTACTGAAGCAAAAAAAAATACTTACATGATCCATGGATGAACGAGTGGATGGAAAACGCTCCACCACAAAGTCAGGGTTTCACATGTATTTCAACAGTACCTCCTGGTTTTGAGCAGCCTCGCAAGATATAGGTAACTTTAAACAGGCTGAAGAACCGAACACGGCAGATGCATAGATCGTCTCTGTAAATGGGGAAAGGCCCCCATTCCGGTATGTAATTGTGTAGCTCTACGATAGACTGTTCGACATATTAGAGAAGAATGCGTCTTTACGGCGTATGAGGGAGATTTTGGAGATTTCCTGAAGGCAACACCAGGTGCAATTGATTATGTAAAGAGACTAGATGTTTGTTTGTGACAAGTTTGTTTTTTACAATTTTTTAAATTATCCTTTTTTATATTTGTGTTTGACATTTACCATTTTTGTTCTTATTTTTATTTAATATCTACAGCTGTGATAATAGTAGTATACTTTTATGTGTACTAAAGCCATAAGCTAAATTAATAAATAATACTGAAGCAAACTGAAACGCTTCATAATATATGAAATTGGTAATTTGAACACACAGTCCGGTAGTGACTAGTGTCACTACCGGACTGTCTAATAGAACCGTAAACGCTACGTGCTGGAAACGATACGTGTATGATAACGTGCACAGACCTTTATAGGAAAAGCTGCAATTTTTCTTGCAGGCAAGTAAAACTGCCAATTGTAAAACGGGTTATAATAAATAAAACAATGAACTAAAACAAAAAATATGTACAATTGTAGTTATAATGTATAGCATAGTCTGTCCAACGAGTCGTGGAAGATTCCGACAGACGACATCCAAAAAATGACTAAAACTGTCACTATAACGTATCCTCTTGTTGGACAGACTACAAAAAGAAAACAACATTCTAACCGTGGGTCTGATCGTCTTCCACGAAATCCCGAGCTATGTCTCGAGTGACGCACTCGACGTGACTGACCTTATTTCTGAACTTGACGCCGTAGAATTTGTGCGCGTGGTCTAATAGTTCGGGCCTGAACGTGGTGGTGATGAACTGCGCGTCACCGGACAGCTCGTGGATCATGTTGGCCACCGCCTTACGGTGCTGAGCGTCTAAGGCCTGATCGATTTCGTCAAATAAATAGAAGGGAGCGGGATCGCATTTTTGAATGGCGAAAATGAGAGCCAAGGCGACTAGAGACTTCTGACCGCCAGAGAGCTGATTCATCTCTTTCATTTCCACATCGGCGTCGGTAAATGATATACGCACTCCAATACCTATATAAATAGAAGTATGGAAATTTTGACAGTTTATATGATATTTCGAAAATGTTATAATAATCTTTATGAAAGATATTACTACATGGTTTTACAGATGAATCTCCAGAATACGAAAAGAAATAGTGTTAATGTCATTTGAAAAGTATTATATACCTGTTTTGTGTAAAAAATCAATACTCTATAGAGAATTTATTGAAAAAACAATATACACGGTGTCCCAATATTCCGTGAACAAAAAACTACCACGTATTTTTGGAAACAAAGTAAGTTCATTGGACCCAATTTACCCCATACCGGGTGCGTCTCAAAAGTGGCTCACCCATACTTTTTAATTTTTTTTTCAGATAAAAAAACGAGATTTTGTTACTATATGACATAAATTAGGATTGATTGACGTATTCAATTGTTTTTGGTCACTTCCTGTTTCATCGGAAATGACTACATCTTTTGATTTTTAAATGGCACCGTCGGTATTTTTTTTACTTTATTCGATAGAAAATGACACTGAATAGAATGACATATCATATGTCAACTATTGACATTCTCGCTTACAAAAATAGTATTTTAAATTTCAATCTAGAGTATCGTGGCTGTGTTGAAAACACTAATTTTCAAATCAAGGAGCCTTGAAATAATAGATTTGATTGTCTAATGTTTTTCGTGTCTTGTTCTGGCTGGTTAAAAAATGTCCAAATAAATTACTATGTCAAATAACCCATATGCGAAAATGTCAAAAGTTGACATGCGATACGTTATTCTATTCAGAGGGTTATTTTCTATCTAATAGAGTAAAAAAATACAGAGGTTGCCATTTGAAAATCAAAAGTTGTAGTAATTCCCGGTGAAACAGGAAGTGACTGAAAACAATTGAATACGCCAATCAATCCTAATTTAAGTCATATACTAACACACTAAATCTCGTTTTTTATTTAAAAAAATAAAAAAGTTATAGGGGTGAGCAACTTTTCAGACGCACCCGGTAGAGGTAAATTGTGCACAAGAGCTTAGTTTTTTAGAAGGCATAAAACTTAAAAAAATAAACACATTTTTTAAGATTTTAAGAACCAATATACAGATATGAATGAGATTTGGGGTGCCTATGTATAAGGGCTTATACAAGAAAAAGTACGGAAAATGTGAAATCTGTGTGTTGGAATCTTATATTCAACATTAATAATTTAAGTTTAAATAAACAGTTTTTGTGCGGTGTCTAAAACTAAACAAGTTTATTTGATTCATATCTTATCAGCTATCGGTTTGGGGAATTCGACAAGAATGCATACCAAGCAGTTGTTTTTAATATTATATTTTTTATTATTATAGTGGAATTTTTGAATTAGTCTGAAAGAGTATCACGTACAAAACGTAATAGAACAAAATTAATTATTTCGGTTAAATAAAAATCACATTGTTCCAAGTTGTACCTTTTATTATCTAATATCTAACAAAATCTACCCCCCCCCCCTACATAGAAATGTATCCCAACTCTACCGAGGACTGATTTTTTTCTTGTAAAATAGGTCTATATTTACTATAATTTTTGCTTCTTAAAAAATCGCCACACCGCATAGTTCTTGAAGAATTTTTTTCCAACGCAGACCCACAAAATATACAGAAAATTTCAATATTCCGTGGACATAGAACTACGTATTTTTTGAATCAAAATATAATAAGGTAATTGCATACAATTTTCCTCTATACAAAAATGCCCTGTTTATCCGTTAGAGGGCATCAATCAAAAATAAATCCAAACCAAAGAGTAGATAAGACAAAAGACGACAGTGAACAACAAGTCGAATTTCGCGAGAGAGACGCAGATATATTAAAATTTAAAGGTCCTATCAAGTCGCATTTTGTCTGTTGCCAAGTATATTTCTTTGAAAAATAAACAAGATTTTCTGAAAATAAATTAATAATATAAGAAGAATATAAGGTGGATATAAGTAACGTATGTTAATACGGAAATGTAAATTTTTAGTTTAGGTTGGTTTAAGTTCTTTTGTCGCAATGTACTGATAATATCAAAGAAACAGAATGACTAAGTTGATCGATTTCAAAGATAAACAGATAAAATCTCAAAATCTGACAACGGCGTATTTTATCTAATCTAACTATGGAGTGTAGAGGTAAGGAGAAATAACTCTTACGGGACTTTTATTGAAAAAGTGGTCACAAAATGGGAAGAATAAAGGTTCGCCAAATAACCACAGTGGCGCTAAAAACGCATGATTCTAAAAAATGAAAAGTAACCATAGATAAGAGAATAAAAATAAATATAACCAAACAACATTAACCAAAAAAATTTTGTTTTTATATTTCAGACAGAGTTTTTGAATATAAAATAATTATTGTTTATCAATATTTTGTGCTTTATTTATTATTTAACAATGGTTAAAGTGTGTGTGGTGCGAAGTTGATTGAATAGCTGATGGAAAAATAAAGAGCAAAGGCAAAGCCTACTTACGGTATGTAAAATACATAATATAATTCAGTATTGTATTATTTGTATTATATGTAAAAATTAGAGTCAATCAAAAGTGTAGTAAACATTTGGTTACCAAACATTTTTCGTAAGATTATTGACATACATGTTACAAAGTATATTTTTACAATCCTTTTTATAAAGTTACAACCTAAATAAAATTTATTTTTAATGATTTTAAAGTTTGACAGACATGCACAAATTGTTGGCATTTTTTTAAACAAGTAAAAGTAGGAAATACATAAAATTGTAGGTACTTTCAAGAAATATAGTTAACTGTAAGTGCTGTATTTTAATAATCTATCAAAAATCAAAATCATCAGGATAATATTAGGTATTGATTTTCAGACAAGAATTAGATTACAGTGATGGTCAAAAGCATTTAGATATTGCTTTGAAATCTACAGATAAGGTATGGCAGTTTCATTTTAAAGAATAAGATGTTAAAGTTTGTGATAAAATTGTCATCAGAAATACTGTCCACTTCAGTATTTACGTAGGAAAATATTGGAGGATGAAGCTCTACCTACTGCCTCAGGTTAATTTAAATTCTGAATTGCAACAACAGCAACAAGCAAGAAGGGCACCATTAAATGAATATTATACACATAAGTACCGTATGATCGAATAAAAACGGCGTCCAGTTGGCTTAGAAATGACTATTGATGGCATTTCCTATATAAATTTACATATAAAATGACAGCGATCTTCATTTCATAGCCATCGCTGACGCCGTTTTTATTCGATCATACGGTATTATTATACACAGAAAGAGTAATGTTATACACATAAATATTAACATTTTGTAGAGCAACAACACAATAAAAAACCAAAATATGAACACCAGCAACTACAACAGGACCCATTAAATGAATATTATACACGTAAGTACAATTTGATCGAATAAAAAATGGTGTCAGCGATGCCTATGAAATGAAGATTGCTGTCATTTTATATGTAAAATGATATGGAGAATGTCATCGAGATGTTCATTTCCAAGCCAACTGGACGCCGTGTTTTTTCGATCATACAGTATTATTATACACATAAATAATAATATTATACACATAAACATCCCTTGATAAAGATCAACATTTTGTAGAGCAATAACAGCATCAAATAATGGACATAATGGACCCTACTGCTCAAATCAAAAACAAAATTTCAGCATTACCACTTTATTGGTTATATCAATAAAAGAAATTATTGAGTTTATGAGTCTAGATCCTACAAGCAAGCAGATCTATCACATAATTTAAAATGAAGATTTATCTATTATAGTATGTATAAACACTTTGCATCTTTTATTCAATGTTGTAATGAATTAACAAATTGCAGGTAATTTATTCTAATAAGGAAAAAAGAAACTTTGGATCAAAAAATATTTTCTTCTGATGAGGTTTATGAATATTAAAGTCTGTTGAAGTTTGGCCATTATGTGTTGGTATACAATTTATTTATGATGTTACAGTAGTTAAACCATCCGAGTACAAAACATGTTTAAAATCCACTATTCTTAATGAATGGCAACTACCAACTTGAGAGGAAGCTAAGAGAAAGGTTCTATTGGGTGGACTACAAGGAAAAGGGACATATACATGAGGATCTGGAAGGGCTATAATATTACGTCTCAAGCCATGGAACAATAGGAAACGAAATTCAAAGGAAAATATTACAATACGTGGGATGCAAATTATAGTGCAAAGAATTGAGAAAGAGAATTATTAAAAGTAGTTATAGTTACGATAGTTAAACCATCCGACTACCAAATATATTTAAAATCCACTATTCTGAATGAATAGCTACTACTATATGAATACAACTTGGGAGGAAGCTGCGAGAACGATTCTATTGGGTGAACTACAAGGAAGACATGAGCATCTGGAAGGGCTATAAAATTATATTATTATTTCACGTCCCAAGCCATGTTGGAATAGCTGGGAGTGAAAAAGAAGATAATACTGCACACGATTCTTGTCTAGAAGTAGTTGATATTAAGGTAGTTAAGCCATCCGACTATCGAACATTTAAAATCCACTATTCTGAATGAATGGCAACTACGATGGCAAAACGTAAATAAACACTTGTACAGTATAAAATTATATTATATTGGCTTAATTTTATACTAAATAAAATGTTTTACGTTATTTTTGACCTGCATTATATTTATTTAAATCCCATATCATCAATTAAACTTTTAATAAAGTTTTACTAATTATAATTAACATTAATTTTAAACTAAAGCTTTTTCATCTTGAATGAGATTTACGAAATAACTTATGAGAAACAATAAAAAGAGGCTCTGATATCTGAATAATCGATAATAAAACCACATATTGACTTACTTTTATACTAAATCAATGTAGGTATGAAGTTATTTTAAAGCTGCATTATATTTATTTTAAACCCATCACCAATTATTACTTTAAATAAAATTTGTCTTAATTATAATTACCATTAATTTTAAGCTAAAACGATAAGAATATTTTTTCGTCGTCTTGAATGACATTTGCGAAATAACTTATCAGAAACAATAAAAAAAAGGGCCTAGTCTATTGCTGCTGAATAAAAATCTGTAATTTATTTCATGCAACATGAAAATAAAATTGTATTTTTTTTAAACCCGCGGCTTCGCGTTTGCTTCACGTCAAATATTTATGTCTTGAATCATCTGGTCTAAAATGTTCGGCGCATGTCTTAAATTTTAGAATCTTGCTACAAGCAGCGCCATCCTAATTCTTCCCTTTTTTGACCATTTTTTAATGCACGGAGTTATTTCTCCTTACCTCTACACTCCATAAATCTAACCTACGATTTTAGGACGCTAATCAGCTGTGCTAATTGCTAATCAGGCTTAAACATAAACAAATCTGATTAGTTGTTTTCTTGCATTTTTGCCTTTTTAAAGTGTGTTTTCAGAGTTTTTCGATATATTATCGTTTTGAGAGTTTTTAAGGTCTAATTTTAGTATTGTTTTTGTTGCGTACTAATTTGTAAATATTGTTAAATATGAATACTGAACAGGACACGAGTAGCAGGAAAAGACGAGATGGTGGCAATGTGTGTGCTTATAAAGACTGCAAAAATAGGTCTTATTCTTCGACAAACATATTTCACTCTTTTCCAAAGGACCCTGAAAAGTATTTTTATAGAAATATACTATATAATTATGTTATTAAACTAAATGTAATCCATAGATCGAAGACATGGTTAGAAGCTTGTAATATATTTTTACAAAAAAAATTGAGCAACTCTATTTTTTTGTACATAAACTCCACATTGTGATTTTACACTTGTTCAAGTCCATATGTAAAAAAAATACACGTAAAATAAAACATTTCTTACAAATCGACTTGGTCACTTTATCTTGTTTACCAACGATATACAAAATATTACTTTTATTATCTTTATTCCCCGACAAACATGTTTCTAATTATAATTTATTTTATATAATATTTAGAAAACTCATTTTTTTCGTTTCTATTTATTTCTTTACCCATACAGTAACTATTAATAAGCTATACAGGCAAGTTTTAATAATAGTCTATTTCAAATTTCCCGCGAAAAAATTACGAAAATTTAAAGGGACAAGCGAGAAGAGGTCACTCTCCCCACCACTCAAACATGAAAGGTACCGCGCGAATTGTCGTCTCTTGTCTTATCTACTCTTTGTCCAAACGTTAATAAATTTAAAATTTTTGACGCTTTTTGTCAAATATCATTTGTGATCCGAGATCTTATATACTTGGAAAAGTAAATCACTATGGAAACTGTCGCAAACATATCAACAACTTCCATTTATCTTCTTTTTTTGTTGCAAATGCGGTGTTTCTACTCTACCTATCCTTGTCGAGGACCTATCGTTCACGCGCCAAATTTGAACATTACTTTTAAAAATGTAATTTGTAAAATGCACATATTTGAACAATAAATTGAATGTTTACTGTCACAAAAATTAAATTCTACAAAAAATACATTTAGCCACTCCGTACGAATATCAATATTCTTAGGAAATCTAACCAGAAACTATGCATGTGGTTTAATATAAATAAAAGAACAACTGAATACTTTACTTGCCTATCAAAAGATAATTCGGGGACTTTTATATTAGAACTTCGACACACCAAACACACTTTCTAGTCATTTTTACGAGTATTTAGAAAGTTCAACGAAAAAAAAATAGATATATAATTGCACAAACAAAAAAAAATCTTATATTTTTTTTGTGAAAGTCAATGTTAAAGTGCACAGCAAAACATAGGCACCCCAAGTCTTATTTAAATCAGAATAACGATTCTTAAAATACTTTAAAAAATGTGTTTATTTAAAATTTGATGTCCTCTAACCGACACCTCCACACTCCAAAAATACGAAGTAGTTTTATGTTCACGGAATATTGGAACACCCTGTAGGGGTTTTTTATATCAAAACATGTCTATTTTCAAAAGGATAAAGTGCATGATGTAAAAACACATACCTTGAAAAATATCCGCATTTGTATCTTCAGGCGTTATATCTCGTCCTTCATCGCTATCCGCTGTTCTTAGTACCAATTTGGCTTTGCCAGCAGGCACTAACTTTTTAAACACTTCAGTAAAGTACTTCGATACTTGTTTAAAGGTAAACTGAATGGCTTCAACCTTTCTTGTTTCTAAAACTTCTATAAGATCTTGGATACGACTACCCCTAAAAACGATAAAAAAATCTATTATCTATTTACTTTTGATATATTTTCATTTGAACCTATTGCGCCACATTTTGATTCAACCACAAAGATTTATTTTGACTGTATAACCCAATACGCCATATTGAGATTGCTTCCTAGATATCGTAAGACCGATAAGTTATGTGCTTTCTTAAGAGTCTATTTCACTAGTCCGAAAAAGTAGCAAAATAAGCGTTCGGCATTTAACGTTTTATGTAAAACTGGCTAGGTATTTTTACACAATGAAGAAGGAAACTAAAGATAAAGGAATATACTATATCCGTATTGTAGCACATTTTTAGACAACTTCTTTATCTTTGAGATTTTGATGGTCAAACAGCAACAAAATATTCCTTATGTCTGGACTAAATTTTCTCGAAAATAAAGACAATTTAAAATTGCGTCACAATGCGGAAATAGATTGAAGTTTTGTGATTACAGTGATATATAATTTATATGGTTTTGTAACAAATTGCTCGCTATTTTATGGCAAATGCTGAAGCTCTGCAAACCTTAATCAAAGCACGTGTGTTTGGAATTTTGGATGTGGCTTAACACGACCGGATCAAACTAAGCCCTTAGGCAGATTTCTGAAATATAATATACAGGGTGATTCTTGTAAGTGGGTCATGCTTTTGGTGAATGATGGGCAACACCTCTTACGCAAGATACAGGGTGTTAAAGTTTTTGAAAAATTAAAGATATTCTTTAATAGTTTTTTTGACAGTTGAAGCTATCTTTATAAAATTTTATTATAGGAGTCTACCTAAAAAAGACACTTTAAATGTAAAAGAAGAGGTTTAGTTTCAACCAGTGGCGTAGATGTGATACGCATCGAGTAATTTTTAATAATTACTCGGTTTATTTCCAAGAAAAAATGTCTCTTGCAACTTTCTCATATCTAACACCATTTTGTCACAATTTATAAATAAATAATTTTTTTAACGAGAACCTCCCCAGTGAGCATTTTATTCCGTTAAGAGAAATGTGTTCTAGATGACGTCGTTGTTACATTATCAGGCCCTCCTTTGCCTAAATCAATAAAACGCAGATACATAACTGTTCCCTAAGGTTCTCTAAATGTGACAAAACTTCTTCTCACTGGGTTAAATATGAGAATTATTATAACTACCTTAAAACTAAGAATTTTATTATTAACAATAAAAACATTTCTAGTTTAAATTTATAATAATATATATAATTTTAAAAGTAATAAAGTTACCCAAGGTGTGTAACTCTAACCTGGACCTATTTAAATTGATTAAAATTTCAACTTTAAATCGTTCCCAACGGCTTCCTATTTAAATCTAACAAACGAAAAAGAGGCCATGAGAATGCTACATCTATCGTCTATCCGTCGGTGCATAAATGGTTTCTTAGTATTGAAGGGTTTGGGAGATATTTAAAAAAAAGTTGAACAAAGCAAAATTTCTAAAAAATTTGAGTGAATATAAAATATAAGTGATGAAGGGACCTAACAATGCACATGTGTTTCTGCGCTCTAGTTATAATAATTCGCTGTATTTAAGATTCTCATTAAAAAAATTACTTATTTTTAAACTGTGACAAAACGGTGTTAGATAGGACAAAGTTGCAAGAGACATTTTTTCTTGGAAATAAAGCGAGTAAATAAAAAAACTCCAAAAATTTTATTTTGTATCAGTGGCGCACAATTTTTCTTTGAAAAAATTACCCGATGCGTATCACATCTACGCCACTGGTAAAACTTCAACCTCTTCTTCTTACATTTAATGTGTCTCTGTTAGGTAGACTTCTATAATAAAATTTTATAACGATACCTTCAATTGTTAAAAACTATTAAAGAATATCATTAATTTTTCAAAAACTTTAACACCCTGTATCTTCCGTAAGAGGCATTTCCGACCCATAGTGTGCTATATCAAAATTAATATTTCGACGTCCCCTATCATTCCCCGCAAGCACGACTTACAGGAATCACCCTGTATATTTCCTTCGGCCGCACACCCGCTTTACCCGATCCCTGACAGCAAACCGAGTAGTACAGCGTAATAAATTCTTAACACACTTAAATTACAGGTAGTATCCGATCGAAGCTTCGGCATCGGCTATGGCCAAAAGATTTTACCGAAGCTGAGGATTTCTATTGGTTGCCGAAAAATAAGATTTATAAATAGATATGAATTGTATGACTATTTGACTATGAGTATAAACACATTTTTTTATAAAAAAATATAGAAGTATATATTATGTCCTTAACTTCTTGATTATGAAAATCTTAAAAGTATTAAAATTTTTTAATTCATGATTTAATTACTGAATTTACAGAACTTATTTAAATTACTATAAATATGATAAAATATTGCCTAGGCACCCAAGAAATATATTCTTAATAAAAATAATTCTACCCTTTTCCTGTTAATACTGATCTGATCATACAATACAATTTAAAAAAATTTCTTACATAAATCTTTGGCAGACATCAAAATAATTAAAAGTAAGAGTATGAACAGAGTAACGATATTATTCTTTGTTGGACTCTGTTTCTATTGTTGTTTCTGAAAATTTCAAAAATAATAAAAAAGTTACAGAGGTGTAGCCCAATCGGTAGGCCCAATCTGGCCTACCGATTTGGATATTATAGTTATTTAAACACACCGGAAAAATCTAGGGATATCATTTTATTAAAGTTAAAAATAAATGTTTTGAATAAACAACCACATATTTGTAGGCCGATTCTTTCTACTTCGATTGAAACGAAGTAGTCACACTAGTTATTTCTAAATTTGGGATATTTGCAGAAGTGTTTGTGCATTTTTTGTCAAATGTATAAAAAGCACCTAACATCAATTGTTCGAATTTAACCTGTACTGGCTATGTTTTTATGATAACTGGCCAGAATTCATTCAAATAACTATATTTAGTATTAAACGACATTATGGAGCGTAGACATCTTAACAGAGACCGACTCTTATAGCACCAGAGCTTAGTTTAATTCTCCAGGAAACACATAATGTAACCGTTAGTCCTGACACTGTTCGCAATAGAATAAGAGAGGTCAACTTAAGAAGCAGACGCCCCTGGAGAGCTCAACCCTTAACGAGAGGAAATCGAGAGGTATTGTGGGCTCAAGATCATGTTCAGTGGTCGAATGAACAATGGGCCAATGTTCTCTTCACGGATGAGTCACGCTTTGGAATTCATCCGGATTCGAGAAGGCTTAGGGTATGGAGAGAACCGGGAAATCTTATTCGGTTGGATCATGTTCAGGAAGTGCACCCTTATCAAGGTGGAACAGTTATGGTCTGGGGAGGAGTCCAGTTAAGCCGAAAAACCGATCTCGTTTTTCTTGAAAGGTTTCTAACAGGAATCACATATCGTGATTTAATTCTAGAGCCTGTCGTGTTACCATATGCCAATGATTTTGGGGAGAAACTTCATTCTCATGCATGACAATGCACGGCCTCATACAGCCAGAGTGGTGAGTTTATCAATGCTCATCAATTAAACATCTTACCCTGGCCGGCACAATCTCCTGACCTCAACCCGATCGAGCACGTATGGGACGCGATCCAAAGAAGAAATTTGAGAATGGGTATGCCTCGAAACTCGTAGGGATCTGGTTCGGGCCGTGAATGCAGCGTGGCAGGCTGTACCTCAAGAAGAGATCGACAACCTGATCAGGAGCATGGAGAGACGATGTAGGACTGTAAAGAAGAGTAGAGGAGGCCATGCCCTTTATTAAGTAAAAATGGTTTTATCTTTTTTTTTAATTCATATTTTAGAATAAAAAAAAATGTGTGTATTTTTTTGAGTTCAATAAAAATCAAGGTAAATTTGAAAAATTCGGTAAATTTCAAATTTTTATTTCCAATACGTCCTGTAAACTATTTGTTTATTTTAATTTTATTATATCAGAAATGCAAATTATAAAATTACTGACGATGGCTGGATAAAATTGTAATATCCCTAGACTTTTCCGGTGTGTGTACATATAAAAATAAATAATTATAGATATTTAAATATGCATGCTAAAATAAAAAGGTCTTTACTAAAAAATTTGATTGCTTGCTTAAATGTTTACAGGGGTATCAAAAATTGCTCGTCATTTTAAATATGTATTTTACATAAAAACTTCGTTATTTCAAATGCAACACCCTCTATCTTTTTAAATAAATCGAAGCAGATTCAAATGCTCTTTCAAACTATAGTAGGGTTTCCTATGCCTATCTGGCTCAGATTTTATAATGCATATAATATAATGTAATATAAAATGCGATTTTTTTTCAATAAAATTGTAATGAAGATGGCTGGTGCCGCCATGGAATTTTTCTAGTGACACTTAGTAACTATTTTCAAAATCGACATTAGTTTATGGACTTTATGTAAATTTATAACAGGTTATTTTATTTCATTTACCTACAATAAGGTTAGTAAAAGAGTATTTATTATTTTATCAAGAAAAATGAAGCAGTATCTGCTGGCGGAAGGAACGGATATGTTACTAGTTACAGTATTTTTCTGTTGTAATACAACAAAATGTTCTAATATACGTTGTATGCTTACCCTCGTTCTAATTCTTCCATTCTCTTTTGAAGTTTTTCCCTCTGGTCCGAGAAACTCATAAACTGATCCAGAGCTTTCTTATTGACGTGACTGAATTTCTTTAATTGATTATTTGTCTTTTCCAGTTCTTTAAAAAGCTAGAAAAAAAAACAGATTTAAATCAGCGTATTTTCGTCATTAGTGTTCAAACTTACAGCTCTGGACGACATTTTAACGAATTGTCCATACAGATCTTGCGTAGGCAAAGCACCCAGTTGATTAATCTTCTCTACACTCTCCTGGATTTTTGCCTCTAACAAATTTTGCTTTGAAGCAAATTTTTCTAAATGTTTAGCATCTTCATCTATTTTGTCTTGTGCTTCTTTTTCCTTAGCTCTCCAACTTTCAAATTCGGCTTGCTCACGTTTTAGCTAATTTTTGGAACGCGTATATTTATACCTATTTAAATCGCTTAGTAGAAGACAACTTACCTTTTTTGTCATGTCTTTGTACTTGATTTCCATAGAACTCAATTCCAAATTAACTTTCTCGATCTTTTTGTCGATTTCCTCTAGTTCTGATTTACAATTCGTAAGCTGTCGCTTGCGATCTTCTAGTGATATTTCCTATAAAATTAAGAAACAATTATAGAAGCAAAATAATATATAGGGTGGCGCATCTCATTCGCCTCAGTTGATTATACAAAAACAGAAAGATGTAGAAACAAAATATTTTGTGGGTACCTATACGTGGGAAGGCAATGTGCATAATTTAAAATTATTTTTAAATGTACGAGGTATGTCCGAACTAAGATCCACGCCAAAGTTATATTTTTTCTTATGGAACACACAGTATTTTATTTCATTTTTGGAACCTTGGACAGAAAATAAGGCATTTATTATAAGGGTTAAAAAAATTGATAGCTTCGTTTAATGTATACAGGGGTATCAAAAATTGTTCGTCTATTTTAAATATTTATTTTACATGAAAACTTCGTTATTACAACACCCTGTATTTTTTAAACTAGATCGAAGCAGATTTATATGATCTTTCAAACTGTATTAAGGTTTCCTATACCTATCTAGCTCAGATTTTGAATAAATAATATTTATTAAATACGTATTTCTTATTCGATCAAGAAAAATGAAGAAGTAGGTCTTTGATTTATTTTAGGATGGCTTGTAAATATGTATATGGATTTTCTATAAGAGCCAATTAGAACAAATTCATTTTCTTCACTTCACCAACAACAGGTTTTTGCCTAATAAGTTTTTTTTATAAACCACACTAGGTACTAGCTCTGTGAAATAGGACAAGTAGTTTTTCAAAGAAACGCTTATCAGGAAGATTCCTATTTGGATATCTTTGAGCATAAGCCCTTGGGAATAAGAAGCAATTTTCCTCACAAAATAAAATCACTAGTAACATATCCATTCGTTCCGCCAGCAGATACTGCTTTACTTTTCTTCATAAAATAATGAATACCTACTTACTAAACTATTGTGAGTAAATTTAAATAAACTGTTAGAAATCTAAATAGTAATGCATAATAATCTAATAATCCATAAACTAATGTCGATTTTAAAAATAGTTACTAACTGTCACTAGAAAATTGCCATGGCGACACCAGCCGTTTTGATTACCATTTTATTGAAAAATCGCTTTTAATCCAAAATGGGCTAGATAGGTATAGAAAACCCTATATAGTTTGAAAGAGCATTTGAATTTGCTTCGACTTAATTAAAAAAATACAGGGTGTTGCATTTGAAATAACAAAGTTTTTATATAAAATAAATGCTTAAAATAGATCAGCAGTTTTTGGTACCACTGTATAAATTTAAGGAAGCAATAACATTGTTCAGTAAAGTTTATTTCCCCACCTTTAAACTCAGCAGAAGAATTAATTCTGAAAAGTAATGTACAGGGTGTTAACAATCTATTCTATTGTAGCATGCATATTTAAATATCTTTAAATATCTCAAAAACCAAAGATTTTAAACATATTTAACCCTTATAATATATGCCTTTTTTTGGGCCCAAGAATCCAAAAATGAAATAAAATACCGGGTGTTCCATAAGAAAAAATATTACTTTGGTCTGGATCTTAGTTCTGAAACACCCTGTATATTTCAAAATAATTTTAAATTGTGCACATTGCCTCCCCACATATACCCATAAAATATTTTGTTTCTACATCGTTCCGTTTTCGTAAAATCAACCGAGGAGAATGAGATGCGCCACTCCGTATTGTCTAGAGATTACCTGAAGGGCAT
The DNA here is from genome assembly GCF_002938485.1 of Sitophilus oryzae. Classification (NCBI taxonomy): domain Eukaryota; kingdom Metazoa; phylum Arthropoda; class Insecta; order Coleoptera; family Curculionidae; genus Sitophilus; species Sitophilus oryzae. Next base: position 363,421 of record NW_022146945.1, on the reverse strand, counting down.
GTAAAAGCTCATCTCTTCTGCGAATTAAATTGTTGGTTAACAAATTATCCAGCTTATTCTTTTCTGCTTCCAATTTCATTCTAGTACTGAAAGCATCCTTATTTTCGCGTTGCAGCCTATGTATATCATCATTTAGGGTATCAACATGTTGCTGATCGGCAACGGATAAAGACGAGAGTAATTCTTGATGAAGTTCGGACTCCAAACCTTCTTTTGTCGTTTGCATGGCTTCCAAGTTTGATTTGCATTGCGCTAAGGAACGTTCTTTGGGACCTCTAAATTTTTCTATGTTTGCGAGTTCTTCCTTCATTAGTCTAAGTTCACCTGAAGAAGAAATACAGTTGTAACCAAACATAAACTAGTGATGGGATCACTCAAGTATTCATATTCTCGGCATGTCTCGAGGATTTTTGTCGATCCTCGAGGATTAAGGTTGATTCTCACTATACCTTCCATATCAGCTCCCTTCCGTTTCCCTTCCGTTATAAGGGGACAATAGTAGGACAATGCACACTATCCGTTCCGTTCCATATCCTTCCATACATTTTTTTGGCGGACGGACTGAAGCGTATAGAAAACAGCGGTGTCAAATTCTTACATTTGTACCAGGTCTGTTAACATTTTGCTGGCATTTATTTGTTTTTACACCTCTTAATTAAATCTATTATCTTTTCAAAAGATACAAATTTTTAAAATAAAACTTTCGTAGTGATATAAATTCTACAATATAAAGTATGGAACTGATACGGAACGGAAGGTTACGTATAGCGTGAATACAATAAAAAAATACGGAACGGATATGGAATGGAAACGGACGGTATAGTGAGAATCAACCTTCAGTCGGCACGCAACTAACACCGGGTGTGGCGTACCGTGCTCGCTGCTCGCGAGGATACAAGGCAATTTACGATTTATGCTGAAATCTTTTATATAGAAGATAGAGGATAATCATTTAATCATTTGCTCGCATAACAATAATAATCTGTGTTCAGAGTAGTAACCTGCATTTATGAACAGAAACACATTACTTTTTTTTTGTTTTGTTTTTTCTCCAAACTTTTTATTTCAAACTTTTTATTTAAAGATTTATAGTTTTTTTAACTATTGATATAATAATATAATGTTTTTTTTCTGTGTAATAATTCAGAATTGAAACATTTGAGAATTTATAATACGTCAGTTTTCGACTTTCAAAATTCCATTTGACAAAATCACAGTTCTTTATTTTGTTTAAGCCTTTATTATGTAGAGGGTGAGTCAACGATAAGTCCATTATCTCATTTGTTTTGGGGTTTACAAAAAAAAATAAATATAAAAGTTGTAGCGTAAAATTCCATAACTTTTTTATATATAATATAATGGAAAATAAATTTCTTGCAGTTTTTAGGTATATAATAAAATTATATAAGAGTTTCTTGCCTTGAACTGCTAATATAGAAATTAATTCCACGCTGTGTTCGACATAATGTGGATCAACCTGCTCTCACTACCGGTTTCGGGGCCCTACCCCATCATCAGGTGAGCTTGGGTATTTCCACAATATGTCGAGCACAGCACAGAGTATATAAACACGACTTGTCGTAAAGTAGCGGTAAGATATTAAGTCCCGCATCGCGAGATAGCGGCCTGCGTGCAATGGTAGTACTTTCGTACCACCGAGGCACAACTATCGATAGTAAATAAAGGCTTTTTCGGCTAGCCCAAATTATATAATGGAAAATAAATTTCTTGCAGTTTTTAGGTATATAATAAAATTATATAAGAGTTTCTTGCCTTGAACTGCTAATATAGAAATTAATTCCACGCTGTTTCGACATAATGTGGATCAACCTGCTCTCACTACCGCTTTCGGGGCCCTACCCCATCATCAGGTGAGCTTGGGTATTTCCACAATATGTCGAGCACAGCGCAGAGTATATAAACACGACTTGTCGTAAAGTAGCGGTAAGATATTAAGTCCCGCATCGCGAGATAGCGGCCTGCGTGCAATAGTAGTACTTTCGTACCACCGAGGCACAACTATCGATAGTAAATAAAGGCTTTTTTTGGCTAGCCCAAATTATATAATGGAAAAAAAAGTTCTTGCAGTTTTTAGGTATATAATAAAATTATATAAGAGTTTCTTGCCTTGAACTGCTAATATAGAAATTAATTCCACGCTGTGTTCGACATAATGTGGATCAACCCGCTCTCACTACCGGTTTCGGGGCCCTACCCCATCATCAGGTGAGCTTGGGTATTTCCACAATATCTATATCTCGCGATGCGGGACTTAATATCTTACCGCTACTTTACGACAAGTCGTTTTTATATACTCTGCGCTGTGCTCGACATATTGTGGAAATACCCAAGCTTACCTGATGATGGGGTAGGGCCCCGAAACCGGTAGTTAGAGCAGGTTGATCCACATTATGTCGAACACAGCGTGGAATTAATTTCTATATTAGCAGTTCAAGGCAAGAAACTCTTATATAATTTTATTTATATATAATGTTATATACGTAAAATTAATAGTTTTGGTAATATTTCAATTTGTTTAAACAAATGTTAAATTGCAGTGTGGTAAAAAATTGTCAGTGGCGCCATTGTTTCTGAAGTTGGAGTACCATAATTTGGTACGAGAGTTTTATAAAGATGAAAAAAAAAGATATATATAAAGATATTTTAGTTAAATGATACAGTGTTCAATATATATTTATGAATTTCAACTAATTAAAATTAAAAAATCTCAAATTTTTTAATTGGGACACCCTATATATTATCATTTTTTCTGATAGATTTTCTCTTCAACTTTTATTAAGTATGTCATATATCTATTTTTAATAGTTTGCAATTTATTCCAATTTTTTCTATTTTTACCCATATTTTTAATACAGTTACCCTATAAAATCATAGTTGCCATGATAAAACAAACTATTTATTACTTATCTTTAACAAGTAGCTTAATAATTAGTTACAATTGCTGGTATTAGTTAAAATTAATTAACTTTACTCAAATAAATTAAAACCGCAGTCGTAAATTTCTTGGTGTATTTCCATATTATGAAAGAGGACACCTGGATTTTCCGTCGCGCGTTGGGGCGATAGCCACAGATTAAGGTAATACTAGATTATCTAATTGTTGAAGACTACTAATATAGGAATTTTTTTCGACATACAGTAAAGTTTTTTTCTCGTAGTAATTCTGGTTTATAATTCATTTGATAAAGCCAATATTACTACTGCCGTGAAACCGTCCCATTACACACTGAATATATTTTCTAGATAATCTACATCTATTCTTATACTACTTAGCAAAGCCCTATATAATATACAGAGAAGACCAGGCTACTAGTAACATAGCAAGTTGCCGGACGAATTTACGTTTACCCGATTTGCGTTCGTACTTCGAGATTCACTGCCGGCTAGTCGGCTGTTCAGGCAGTACGCAGTTGCAGTTGTGCTTGGACAGGTCGGTCGTGACAGACTAGGAATACGACGCGAGGAGTGCCAAGTATTTATTATTTGAGTGTGTTTACAAGCCAATATTAAAAATAAATAAATTCTCTAAACCCCAAAAAAACTAAAATATTACCTACTCTAAATAAAAAAAAGTTATTAAGTGTTCAAAAAGACCACCTTCTTGTGCTAGACAGGAGGTCGTAAAATGCCCGTCTGACATTGGCTAACATATTAGGGCTAATAGTTTGAAAAGCCTCTTGTATTTTTACTTGAAGCTCATCCAGATTATTAGCCCTATTATGACCATACACTTTGAATTTTACATAACCCCACAAAAAGAAATTATTGGGAGAAAGATCTGGTGATCTAGCGGGCTACAAAATAGTTCCATGTCCACTAATTAAACGGTTGGGAAAAATATTGTTCAAATATTCTTGAACAATACGAGCATTGTGGGCAGGGCAACCACCTCAGCAATTTGATTAATTGAAAACGTGGGATTTTGATCCGCGGTAGCACAAATGAACACTTGTTTTAACTCCTGTTCTTCATTAATCAACACATCAGGCTTTTTTTGTGTTTTTGTGGGGACACGCACCCATGTGTTTCAAAATTATTTATAACTCTTGATATAGTAGGTAGAGATGGAATTGGCCTGTTTACAAAAGTTTGTGGAAAAATTGTTTCTATATCCCGATAAGACCTATTTTGGAAATACCATTTTACAATTTGAATTTTCTCACGAACTTCGTAAACATCCATTATTTTACTTAAAAAATAAATTTTACACCAGAACTGTCGCGAGAATCTATGTATTCGTTTTGGCTATTAAAACACGAATAAATACAAATTCTGAAACATTCTTATCACATATCTACCTATTTTTATTTTATCGCATTTTTTCGCCTGCTTTATATCCGGCGGACGAGTATACGCTAATTCGTCCGGTTCTGCCTATGTTACTACTACGGTGGTCCGGTCTGTATAGTACTGAACCAAAAAATATGTTTTTCTTGGCTTGTTCGTGTATATCAGTCACATTGATTAATTCATTTCAGGATATAATCTGTAACTATTATCTCTACAATTAATTTATACTTATTACAACACATTAAACTAAAATTCAAATTTTGTTCTTAACTTGCTTAACAGACAACAAATTTTGATAATTATTACTTTTTGTCATGGTAACTATGATGTTATAGCGTAATTGTAATAAAAATATGGGTAAAAATAGAAAAAATTGGAATAAATCGCAAACTTTTAAAAATAGGTTATATGACATAGTTAACAAAAATTGAAGAGTATTGTAAAATCTATCAGAAAAAATGATAATATACAGGGTGTACCATTTAAAAAATTTGAAATTTCTCAATTTTAAGTAGTCGAAATTCATAAATATATTTTGAACACCCTGTAGCATCTAACTAAAATATTTTTACATAGGTCTTTTTCTATATCGCTATTAAATTCTCCTAGCAAATTTTGGTTCTCCAACTTCAGAAACGATGCCATTACTGACAATTTTTTATCACACTGCAATCTAACATTTGTTTAAACAAATTTAAATATTACAGAAACTATTAATTTTAGGTATATAACATTATATACAAAAAAGTTATGGAATTTTACGCAAAATCTAAAAATAAAATAAAAAATAGGGTATTCCATTTAAAAAAAACATGTTATATTCGTCACACTTTTTTGAAGCACCCTGTGTACTCTATAATAATTTTAAAATGTGTATCCCAACCGTCCCTATAACTTTTATATTTAATATTTTTTTTTGTAAACCTCGAAACAAAAGAGATAATGGACTTTACTCTATCGTTGACTCACCCTGTACATACTTGCTGCGCGACAAAATTTGATCGTATTTTCAAACTTCAAAAGAGAGCAGTTCGATATTTATTGGAACTGAACAGTAGAACTCACTGCCAGCATTTCTTTAAAGATTTCAAAACACTGACTCTTCCTTATTCATTTTTGAATCCGTTTGCTTAGTCGCAAGCACATATCTGCTATTCCGGAAAGGCCTTCTCACAACTATCCACTTAGGAATGCGGAGCGCGATCTTTATCTGCCAAATCCGAGCTCAGAACTAGTTAAATGCTCAATACTGTAAAATGCCAAAAAAATGTACAATCATCTGGCTTTGAATATCAAGTCACTTTCATTCTTTCCCGCATTTAGCAAAGCTCGGAAATCATACTTACTGGAGAGAGCCCTATATGCGGTAAACGACTTTTTTGTTGATGTTTAATCATGAACAATTTTGAATTTTAAAATTTTGATCATCTCACACACTGGTTTTAAAGGTCTAGTATTTAATATTTTATAACTCTTACATGATTTTATCCATTTACAATTTTCCTTTTGTAAAATTTTATTGATACGCCTGTGTTCTGCAATGTCCATGTATGTTTTATTTGTAATTTTAATGACGTAAATTTTTTTGAATTGGTTTGTATTGTATGACATTTTTTATTATTTGTATATTTTTTTTGTGCTTTTATTTGTTTTGAAAATGCTTTGTCGATGAAGCTATTTTGGCTTTTTGTACAATAAAGCCTTGTTTATTATATTTATTATATATAGTCTGTCCAACGAGAAGATCCTTGACAGTGATAGATGTGTCTGTCATTTTAATTTCAAAGTAGTTTATTTTATTTTACAAAGAAATAAGTTGGTACAACTGGAACGCATATCAGGAAATTAATATATGTATTTAAAATTTGACTGACAAGTAACTTCAAAATATTGTGAAAAAAACTGTATAAAACTGAAAAAATGTAATCGAGTTATTTTATTTAATAAAAAACGGTATGTGTTAATACAAAACAAACAAAAACAAGACACCACATATCAAAAAATATAAAAAAGAACTATTTCTTACTTTCAAGCTTTATGAAACTTCCCTCATTTATGATTATATTTATCAATATATCGTGTATCTATATATATCGTGTATGATTATATTTATCAATATATCGTGTGTCGTTCTCTTCTCCTTGGAGCCTCCGCTGCGTATGAGAAGCGCCACCCTGTATTTATATTTAATTTCTCATGTTAAATGGTTAATTATATAGTACTATAATGGTTAATTATATAGTACAATATTGATCGAAACACGAAAGACTCGAAAAACAGTGCTCCGTATAGATAACCATATTTCAGTGTTACGGGTAAAGAGAAAATATTCATAATTATGCATTCTACAGAACAAGTGATAGTAAATGTGTAGTGTGAAATTCAGAAACTTGTGTGGAAAATGAAGATAAATAATTGAAGAAAACTTAAAATACAAGGTCAAGTTTAATATCAACATCATATCAACATTGAGGGCTACAAAGTCGTGGAAGGTCTGCACCAATATCAAAACCTGTTCTTAAAATGGTTGACTTATCAAACGAACATCTTACCACAATATTAGAAACAATAAAAAAATCTTCCGAAGAAACATCTGCGGCAGTAACCAGTCAATTAAAAGAATATTTCAAGGAAGAAACTGAAAAACTCCTGAATAAAATTAATGAACAAGCTCACAAAATCGAGATTTTAGAAGAACGCTGCACGAAGATTGAGGAAAATCAAATTAAGTTTGAGAGATTCATAAAAAGAAAAAATTTAATTATATTTGGAGCCAGATATAACAAGGATAATAATAATATATTACAGTTCACGCTCGATCTACTTCAAAAGTATTTAAATGTCCAAATAACTGAAAACGATATAGACAATATTTATACTCTGAATAACGTATCATCAAAAAACGGGCCACCAATCAAAGTAGAATTTGTGACAAATCTAAAGAAGAATTTGATAATTGGGAATTGCTACAAATTAAAAAATACCGAAATATCAATTGCACAAGATCTTTCGTATGAAGACAGGCAGGAAAGAAAAATTTTACAAGAACACTTAAGGCAGGCAAGAGCAAAGAATTACTCAGCAAAAATATTGTCAAACAATAGACTTCAAATAAATGGCGATATCTACACTACAAATCAACTGAAAGCAACAAGTAACGAAGTAATTTTGCAGGAAGAATCTAGAAGTTTAAGCACTAAGCCACAATCACCGAATCCAACGTCTGACTCAGAAGAAGTGTTTGTGCCGGCATCTTTAAGTATTGAAAATAAAGAAAAATCTACAGCTAAATTCCAAACCATAGAAAACGAAAAGTCAAAAAAAAGGGAACTAAATAATAGCAACTCACCAACCAAAGCACCTCTGTCCGAAGCGAAAAGATCAAGAACTACTTCTAGATCAACCAGGAAACATACATAAATTCAAGTAAGCAACAGATTTTATTCTATTGGTGCTGGCGGTCAAAATCCAACTTGATGCCCATGATAGTTTTTCTGTTGGTCATTCATATACCGAGATAAGACTCATAGTGTTGTCGATAAATGTGTCTTTATTTTTAATGTTGTTTACAAGAATTGTTTTTTTTTTAAATATTAAGAAGATTACTTTAATTACCTTTTAGATTTAGAATTGGTTAGACATATTTATATTATATTAATGGATTAAGTTTATTAGGCTGTAATTGTAGTTGAATAGCGATTAATTAATTTGTTTCTTAATAAATTGTTACAATGACCTTTTTTAACGGAGCACATATAAATATTAGATCTCTGGTGCATAATTTCGATACGTTTAAAGACCATGTTCTAAGTAATGATTATTCTGTGATCGGAATTTCAGAGACGTGGTTGACGCCTAATATTAACAATGAAATTATAGATGTTCCGGGATACAATTTTGTAAGACAGGACAGGCATTCACGGGGGGGTGGTGTTGGCTTGTATATTAAGAACCAATTCATTTATGATATTTTACGTGGCGAGTCTGTGGATGTTGTTGAGCATCTTTGGGTTAAACTTGAATGTGGCGCAAAAACTCTCATTATAGGCACTGTATATCGGCCGCCTAATGCAAATAATAATGAATTTATATCATACCTAGAGGATATGCTTATTGATTTTTTTACACAAAACAGCGAAATAATATGTTTTGGTGATATAAATATTAATTTAATAGATAATGACAGCTCGCAAACCATACAATTTCAAAATGTAATCAAAACTTTTAATCTTGAGCAAATTATTTCTGTTCCTACTAGAATTTCATGTACTAGTTCTACACTTATTGATGTGATTTGTTGTAACACTGAATATGTCCAGGATTCTGGTGTGAAGGATATAAGTGTCTCGGACCATTTTCTGGTTTACGTAGTATTAAAATATATAGAAAGGAAGCCTAGTCAAACACCTATTAAATATAGAAATTTTAAAAATATGAATTTAACTAATTTTCAATCGGATCTTGAGAGTGCTCCCTGGGATTTAATTTTTGGTATGGATGATATTGACGAAAAAGTTACATTTCTGACTGATCTCATTCTAAGACTTTTTGACTGTCACGCGCCTATGAAATTAATCAAGTGTAAAAGATATGCATATAGTCCGTGGATAACAGACAATGTAAAATATATGAAAACGCTTAAAAACCAGGCATTAAATCGTTATCGTCGAACAAAAAATCCTGAACATTGGAATTATTACAAGCAAATGAGGAATTTAACAACATCAGCAATTAGATCAGAGAAAAAAGCATACCTTAACTATAAGTTTCAAACCTCCACAGCCAAGGAACAATGGAATGAGCTAAGACGACTTAATATACTGTCTAACAAAACTAGTAATATTCCAGAAAACCTACAAAATGTCAATGAAATTAATGGATATTTTACCCAAACAACAAAAACATGTAATATTCCTAAAAAGGATATCTTAGACTATTATAATAACAACAGTTTACTTCCTCAAAATTCTTTTTCTTTTTCTACTGTGTCAGAAGATTTAATATCTCATATTATTCTGGCTATTAGATCTAAAGCCTTTGGATCCGATGATCTAAATATCTCTTTGATATCTTTTTGTTGTCCTCATATAGTGCCTTATATAACTGATATAATTAATTCTTGTATTCAGAGATCTTATTTCCCAAAGTCTTGGAAACTTGCTAATGTGACACCATTACCAAAAAAAAGTAACCCCACAGAATTCAGCCATTTACGTTCAATTTCAATATTACCAACTTTGTCGAAAATATTAGAAAAAGTAATGGAAACCCAAATTCGATCCTATCTTTCAGTTACTAGTATCTTGCCCATTAAACAATCGGGGTTCAGAGCTGGTTATAGCTGTGGCAGTGCTTTGACTGATGTTGTTGATGATGTGGTGAGAGCCCAGGATAAGAATAATGCTACCGTACTAGTACTTCTCGATTATAGTAAAGCCTTTGATGTGCTTAACCACATACTTTTAATACTTATTTTAAAATACATAGGTTTTACAGTAGAAGCTTCATCGTTTATAAAATCATTTTTGACAGATAGATGTCAACGAGTTGTTTGGGAGAATAACTATTCAGAGATATTGAGTGTTTCATCTGGAGTCCCACAGGGTAGCATTTTGGGTCCTCTCTTATTTAGTATATATACCTCAAATTTTGTAGGGAGTCTTAAGTACAGTGGGTATCACCTGTATGCCGATGACACACAAATCTATATATCTTTTAATCAGAATCAAGCTGATGCTGCACATAGAAAACTTAACTCTGATTTGGATAGAATATTGAAAGTATCCTCGGATCATATGCTTGATTTAAATCCAAGTAAATCAACTGCTCTATTGTTCTGCGCGGAGAGTTACCGGGATATGATTATGGAGCATGTTAGACCTAGATTAGGTGATAATCTTATCTTATTTCAGAAGTCTTGCAAAAACCTTGGTCTAGTCATGGATAATAAACTAAAATTTAACGGACATATCACCCTCTGCTTGGCCAGAGCTTTTTCAAAATTAAAACTAATATATTCACAGCGGCACTTTTTATCACAAAAAACTAAAACAATCTTATGTGACACGCTTGTTCTATCTCATTTTAATTATCTAGATAATGTATATGGTCCATTTCTCGACTCAAAAGATAACAACAGAGTACAAAAAATCCAGAACTCTTGCGTAAGATTGATCTGCGGAATAAGAAGAAGACAAAGAGTGTCACATAAACTTAGAGAACTTAATTGGCTTAACATGTCCGAACGTCGTCTTTTGCACTCGGTATGTTTTTTCTATAAAATTCTGAAACATAAATGCCCACCTTATCTTTACAACAAATTACAATTTCGTACAGATGTGCATAACCTAAATATCCGCAGACAACATCTTCTAACCATACCCGCTCATAAAAAAGAATTCTTTAAAAAGTCATTTTCCTACCAAATTGCTACGTCAATAAATAAGTTCACAATTACTGATTTTTCGAGGTCTGTCCTGTCTTTCAAAAGAAAAATTAAGAATCAACTGCTCCCGGAATGAATTGATATAATTTTTAATTTTTTTTTAATCCTCTTGTGCTATTTTAAGTAGAAAGTTCTAAGTTTATTAAAGATTGTTGCTTTTTTGTGTCGTAATAATACTTTTTGTACGGTCTTTTTTTTTAGTTTTGTATGATATTGATTTGTGCAAAATTATATTATTATTGCCTTTTGTTTGGTAATATTGTTGTATATTTTTTTTTCGTGGCCTCAACAGCACCTTCGACTTTGAAGGAAGCTGACTGTGCCTTTTGTTCCAATTGTTAAAATAATTTATATATTATGTATTTTGTATGTGATTTGGAACAATAAACCTTTTTTATTATTATTATTATTATTATTATATAAGACTTTCTGCCTGGGCAGCGAGTATTAACCATAAACTATGTTCTGGGTTCTACAGTTAATTTTCACTCGATTTTTCCTCCACTTGACTTCAAAAGACACAAAACACACGTAATAACACGAATCAAAATGCATCATCTTCCAAAACGCAGGGTATTTGACAAAAGTTGTCACAAAATTATAACCTATAATTTTGCAAGACTTTGACAAACGTCAAAAATCTAAAGGCGAGTTCATACGCATCGGCGTCCGTTTGTCGTTCATCGTTCCGCCAAACCAATAAAATTGAAATACGATCTGTCATTTTTGAAATAAACCAATAAAACTGGTTAAAAACAACAAGTGACGACGACGACGCATGACGAATTTATATTTAAACCCATCCATAGTTAACTTAAAAATTATTAAAAACTTTTTTTTAGTAAAATAATAGATTGGTATGGGACGTCATCTGCTTTTCTTCTGTCATCGTCTGTCGAAATCTTACCTGAGAAAAAAACAGAGTATAGGAGGGCTATATAACGGATTCACTAAAAATCCAGTATGTTCCACAATAGAGAGAGGTTGAACATCCGAAATAATCATCATTAACAATTTTTTTTCGATTATTAGTTAAGCTGTGCCCAAACAATAGACTTTTTAAAACAGGACATTATGTCGCACAAAAATTTAAAATATGCACAATAACACAATACTACCACAATTTATTAGGTACTACAGTATATTTTCGGTGAAAATACGCTATTAAACTGTAAAACAAAATATATTTTTTATCTCAACGACCGACCGCCGACAAATAAACAATTAATAACGAGCCCTTTTAAAAAAGCCGCCCGTATTTCCTAGAATTACTTGGTTTCATTTGGCCTGAAAGGATGCCAGATTAGTCTCAAAGTCGGAGTTAAAGAAACAAAATCAGCACAGTTTAAAGCAAAACCTATGGAAATTTTATTTTCCACATGAAATTATACACGAAAATATTAAAAATTATTAAAAAATGTTTAACATAATTATTTATTTTTATTACAATATTATTCTCAAGTCATCCAAGTACATAGCAACAGTGTGTTAAAAACAGCAAGCAAAATCACTCACACCCAGCGCCGAGGATTATTCAGGTTTCGATAGAGATATTATAGAGAGAAAATCTTATGACCGAGGATTTCTCGGATGATCATCCGATTATTGGAATCCTCGAGGATTGAAATTATCCGATTTTTCCCAACACTATCGTAAACATTAATGCGGCAGAAATAAAAATTGAATTAAGTAGTCGTGAAATATTAGAACTATAGTAAAATTACAAAATGAGTGTTTTCATTGGTTTTAAAAAGAAAAAAAAGTAATCATAAACTGCCTACCTTTTACTTTATCAAATATGCCCTTTGCTTTGCTATTTTTAGTTTCAATTTTCTGCATATCCGATACAATAGTGTTGATAGAAGCCTCAGTCTCAGTCAATTCACTTTTCAATTTTTTCAGCTCCTCTTCACACTGTTGAATTTGTGCGATCGTTTCTGTTCTGTTCTTTTGCATTTCCAGACGTGACCTGGATGTATTAAAATATCCGCCGGTTAGAGATCCTTTAGAAGAAACTTGGTCACCTAAAAATTAAAGATTACGCCTATTTTGAGAATACGGATTCCTGTTAAAATATTAACCATCCAAAGTTACACAATCCAAACCAGTAATTCGTGCTAATTTAGTAGCGGCATCCAAGTGTCGACATATCAATGTTTTTCCGAATAAATATCTCATTGCCTTGTCATATTTTGGGTCATAGTCTAGCTTAGAAACCATTGCAATGGCGTCCTAGAAAACAGATACTATATGTGCAAAATGTTTTATGACCAAGTAGATTTTGACTTTAACAGTTTTTTAAAAAAGTTGTGTTATTTCCCGTAAAACATGTTTATCTGGTAAACAATACAATACACTTTTGCTGATCATTTATTTGGTCATGCCATACTGTATGTTTTTGCATGGTAAGATATGGTTTGGGCATCAACCCAGACAAAATTGAACTCATTCTGTTTACAAGAAAATACTAGATACCCAAGTTCACGCTACCAAAGCTGGAAGGGAAAACACTTGTGCTTGCTAAGGAAAGAAAATATTTAGGAATCATTCTGGACTCGAAGCTTTCCTGGGAAAGGAACGCAGAGGAAAGGATGTTAAAAGGAAATAAATTCATTCTATGCATGTAAGAAACTGTTTGGATAGATGGGGTCTGTAACCGTACATTATACAATGGATGTACACTGCTGCAGTTAGACCAATCATCATTTATGGAACACTAGTATAGTGGGAACCGGTACTTAAAGAGCCTAATAGAAAAAGCCTCACAAAAGTACAGCGATTAGCAGCTCTAGGTACAACTGGAGCAAGGAACAACACAGCGCAAGCTGCGCTAGAAGTAATTCTGGACTTGCAAACAATCGACTGGCTTGTGAAGGATCTGGCCGCTAAGGGTACCCCAAGATTAAGGGAATCCAATCTGTCGAACCAGACTAACTACGGTCACTCGAGGATATTGCCAGAGATAGGAAAAATCATGGCGAACACGAGTCCACAACTCCTAGACCAGAAAACGGACTATATGCTCACCAAACATGATTTTGAAGAAAAGATAAGGATTCGAATCCCAACAAGAAAAGAATTGGAAAGCAACCGAGTAATTAACACTCAAGAGATAGCAGTCTATACAGATGCTTCCTAACTTCAAGCACAGGTATAGGCATCTTCTCAGAGGAACTAGACATTCGATGATCTTTAAGGCTAGCGGATGGCTGTAATGTTCTACAAGCAGAGGTTACGCTATAAAGGAATTGTGGTGGACAACCAAGAAGCAGACAGACTCGCCAAAGAGGGTGCCAGGGGAGAGGCCGTGACAGATGACCCACTATTTGTGCCGGCACTGGAATACCGACGTTTTAAAACATTAGGGCAAGGTTTTTTGGATGGACTAGAGGAAGCAGCAGAAGCCAATATCTGCAACATCGGGAATTTTGCAAAGAGCTGGGAGTGCTTTAACGCAAAGAAAGAATGAGAGGAAGGTTTGGTACGTTAATAACAGGGGGTATCGCAATGGGCCCAAGACCTCCGAGTGAAAGATCAAACATGATCCCAAACCCCAGCAACCTAACCTAACCTAAGGATTCGGGAAGCGACTTGACCTAATAAGGTTTGACAAAACTAATGAATAAAAAAACTAATGAAGAAGCCTATAGTTTCTCTAACAAGTCTGGAAAGAGAAAGGGTGAGGAGAAAGGGTGCATCTACCAGCTGCTTTCAGTGATAAATCTGACCGAAATATTGTAAATTAAGGACAATGCCAGTCCAAAAAGATGGATTATCAGGACATGAATACAGCGGCTGAAAACCAAACCAAACCAAACTAAAAAATTAAAATCAATCAAAAATTACCGCGTCATTTGGATAATTTTGTTCTCTCACGTTCAACCTATTCAAGGGCATAAAAGTAACTTCGCCCGGCAACGTCTGCCTATTCATTTCTTTAAGAATCATCGTTCCCACTTTGTCATTGTCGATAACGTGATGGAATAACCTATTTCCGGCGGTTACTTCTACAGCTATATAGATGCTCTTCTCGCATTCAAAGTTTTCTATTACCGGACCATAATAACATTTCGCTATATCTGCTTCTTTACCTCCCCGAGCTGAAACAAGTGATTGACTAATATTATTTATTAAATATTATACAAGTTGGTCTAGTGTGTGCCAAACCAAACCAAACCAAAAAGCTCCATATCAGGTTTTCTATAGAAATTTTAAAACATTTTCCGATGCACGTCATCAATCACATCGAAATTGACACTGAAGCCTATAAACCTAAGTAAATGAAATTTTAGCAAAAATGTTTAAATTTGATGACTAATTTAAAATACCAAGCAGCTCTTCATTATACTTTATAGAGCAAATGATTGTAACAGATATTTTATTTAGATTAAAGCTGAAAAAATTAGTTTAAAGCGATTTTTATTATCGCCTTGTTGGTCACATTGTGCTATGTTCAGCAATGTTGTCGTGTATTATTTGACAATTATCCTAGTGTCAGTCATTATTTTGTATAATATCGTATTGTTGAATTTTTGGGAGTAATTATCGTTTTTGCCGTTTTTCATAGTTTTTTTTTCTTAAATTGTATTCCTAAGCACAAAGAGTCCTTTAAGAACTAAATTTTCGAGATTTTTACTGCATTATTTGAAATTGTGGATTGAAAATATGTTGAAGCCTTTAAACAGTCGAAGCAAAGCGTTTATAGCTTCCCTGATAAAATATTTTGGACGCGAACGTGGCAATAAGGGTCTTTTATTACCCTTGAAAGAAGTCAGAGAAGTAAGATTGATTGGTAAGCACATTATACCACTTTCAAGTTATTTCTATTTATTTCAATTTGTAGCGAATAACTGCTGCCTTAAAAAAAATATATAAAAATCATATTGTACTAAATATATTTGTCACTTTTAAATTAATATTCATCTCATAAAACCATCATAATCTGGCAGCGCTGTCGCCATCGCTTGTCACTCAAACTTGATGACGTGCATCGGAAAATGTTTTAAAATTTCTATATTCAAGAATTCCACTCCTTTTTATAAAATATGCTGATAAAACATTAATACTAAATATATTGTTCACAAAAGATGATTCAAGCAAGAAAATTCATTTTTTTATACTAAAGTTATATTAAGTTATATTTCTTAAAAAAATATTTTTTTAGCCACGAGGCCACAAAGAGTTTTTTGGCCACTAGAAGAAAATCTACAAAATAAAAAAAATATATTTTTGGTAAACACCGCCTTCGTTGAATTCAAACGGAAACCAATTTTGATTCAAGAAATGAACCCGCTACAAAAGTATAGACATTATTTACTAAAGTTATAGTTTCTTTAAATCGAATGCTATATATTTTTATGAGACTGTATGATAAGTTATAACTCGTTATAACTCAAGAAAGGGGAACACACAATAGATCTGTAAGATCGCATTCTAAATATATTTTTATTGCACACACTAGATTTATTATAACTCTCAGTCTAAAAATAAACCATAAAGTATATAATTTATATTGAATAGTTTTTGAAATATAACCATTTTTAGATTAAATTTTCTAATATTAAAAGTTTTTTCAATGTTAAATAAACGGTAATTATTGATACATTTTGGTTTGACATTTTGTTTTATAAGTAATCACCACATAAAATTTGAATATGCATTTTTCGATTATCCTGTACAAGTAAAATACGATTGAAGGAAAAAACCACGTCAGAGATAGCTTTGAAATGAAGATCGCTGTCATTTTATATGCAAAATTATATCGAGAATGTCACTGAGAGTCACTGAAGCCAAATAGACGTTTTTTTTCTCGCTCATAGTGTATTTTAGATTATAAATCAAGCCATCACAGTTTTTATCCGGCTATTATAAATTATAGCTTTTTATCCAGCCGTTATAAATCAACACAGATCTTATCAATAAAGCACATTATTTGCGTTTTGCTTATTTTACAGGTAGGCGTTTGTCATTAAGGGACAAATTTATAATGAGTTCTTTATAGGGCAAATTAATATTGTATTAATTATTGTGCTGCTGAAAATAATAATTATAAAACCAAAAACCAGGATATATACATATACATCGCTATTGGATATAAACATTATTTATCAAAACAAAGATGGATAAAAATTCTGACCTTTTTTCGTGAGAAAATAGAGTCGTTACATTCAATATAGTAGAAAAAAAATACAACAATTAGTTTTGAGCCTTTATACATACACAGATACAATTAAAAAATATAACGAATTTGTAACATCATAATTTAGAAAAATCTTTAAATGAGAGATTTTTCTAAATTGTGAAAAAGCTAGGTATAGATTATGACGGTACGGAATTTTTGAAATGAGAATGTTTGAAAACAAATGTAGAGTATGCTACATTTAAAAAACTAGAATTTTGTACAGGGTGGTCGAAATTGGTTTGTTTAAACAAAGAAAACCTATTTCCTGACTAGACAGAGCAAAACCGACGTTGATGTCATGGGCTCGATTTCTGAGACACGTTTAATGGCACAAACCGCCTGTTGATACTTTCACTGCTAACTGAGATAAAACGGCTAACTTAAAAAATGCTGGCGTTTAACCATTTCGAACGATATAAAGTGATGGGGGTACTTATTTCTAAGAATGAGAGAAATATTAGATTTTTCATCTTTGTATCGAAGTGTGCCTTGATTTTGTGTTGACCTAGTTGTCTAATTATTTTTTATGGCAATTTAATATTCAATATTATTATTTATCTGCATAATTAAAGACTTTTGAAAAGGTAAATTAACATTCTATATTAGTTTTAGTAATTACAATTGAAATTGGCACAATAAACAAAGAACAAAGCTAAAAACCGTATTTTTGACGAATATAGTTTTCTAAAAAAATTCATCTAAGATGTTCAAACTGAGCACCTCCTCGTTGAGTACATAATAAACATCTTTTGCGCAGAGTTACAGCGATTTATTAGGCGAACTGGTGTAATAAGTCCAAAAGTTTGCCTAGGAACCTTCTGCAATTCTTCTCTCGTCCAATGGTTCTTCTTTTATATATAAGGTCTTTTAATTTCGCTCATAAAAAAGTCGAAAGAAGTGAAATTTCCATTTTAATTGTAATTGGCGAAACTAATATAGAATGTTGATTTATCTTTTCAAAAGTCTTTAATTTAGCAGATAAATAATAATATAGAATATTAAATTGCGATAAAAAATAATTAGGCAACTAGGTTAACAGAAAATCAAGGCCCGCTTCGATACAAAGATAAAAACTCTAATATTTCTCTCATTCTTAGAAATAAATACCCATAACTGCATATCGTTGGAAAGGGTTAAACATCAGCATTTTTTAAGTTCATAGCCCAACTATGATTTCCATTTAAATAATTATATTTTTTATTATTTATGACAAAAAGAGCAAGCATAGAAAAAAACTGACTACGCCACTGGATTGTGCTTAAAAAAGTGCCTTAAGAACACCTTAACAGAATTTTATTATTCAGCAAAATAAAAAAGTTATGGGCAATTTTCAAAAAGGTAAAAAATTCAAAAAGACCCCGTATCTCAGTTAGCAGTGAAAATATCAACAGGCGGTTTATGCCATTAAACGTGTCTCAGAAATCGAGCCCATGAC
The DNA here is from genome assembly GCF_002938485.1 of Sitophilus oryzae. Classification (NCBI taxonomy): domain Eukaryota; kingdom Metazoa; phylum Arthropoda; class Insecta; order Coleoptera; family Curculionidae; genus Sitophilus; species Sitophilus oryzae. Next base: position 345,049 of record NW_022146945.1, on the reverse strand, counting down.
ATCAACGTCGGTTTTGCTCTATCTAGTTAGGAAATAGGGGTTCTCTGTTAAAACAGACCAATTTCGACCACCCTGTACAGTTTGTACATCTACGAAATATGCGCTACCATTGCATAATAATTTGTAAAAAATTGAAGTGAAAATTTCAAATAGAAAACCTGATAGATATAGAGCTCTATGATATAGAGGTTTTTCGGAATACTAGGTCATCCTGAATAAGAACATAAAATAAGTAAAAGTTTACCTATAAAAGTGTTTAATACTTTGCGAACACTATCGCGACCATTCAATATTGGCTTGCCCACCATCGATCTTAATTGTTGGTCAGCCTTAGCTAAATCTTCTTTAAGCGATGTCAAATTTGCTTGAACATGATTTTCTTTTCTCCATAATTCCCTATAATTGAACAGATTTATTTAGGGAAAACTATGCAGTCTAAAAAGCCTTTTTTTGTAGCCATTGAAATAAAATTTGTTAAAAATTGATATAAACATTACACCGGGTGCGTCTCAAAAGTGGCTTACCACTATAACTTTTTTATTTTTTCAGATTAAAAAAAAACAGATTTGGTATGTTAGTATATGATATAAATTAGGATTGATTGACATATTCAATTGTTTTCGGTCACTTCCTGTTTCACCGGAAACGACTACAACTTTTAATTTTTAAACGGCACCCTCGGTATATTTTTACTTTATTCGATAGAAAATGGCACTCTGAATAGAATGACATATCATATGTCACCTTTTGTCAATTTTGCTTTAAAAAAATCGTATTTTAAAATTCAATCTAGAGTGTCATGGCTTCGTTAAAAACACTAATTTTTAATGAAGGAACCTTGGAAAAATATATTTGATCATCTAATGTTTTCTGCGTCTTGTCCTAATCCACCAGTTAAAAGATGCCCAAATCGTTTTTTTAATTTATCTCAATTTTTTCAAATAGAGCGAGGGTGGTTGATTAGCATATTTGGAAAAAGCATTTTTACGAATAATTTGGTATCACACACTTGGTATTTCGAGGCATAGTGTCGTTATGTTATTCAATTAATGTTACAATTAAATTACAAATTGTTAATGTCGTTAGTATGTTACAATTTCAAATAAACCATATGCGAAAATGTCAAAAGTTGACATATGATATGTCATTCAATTTAGAGATTTATTTTCTATCGAATAAAGTAAAAAAAGTGACCAAAAACAATTGAATACATACTAACAAACCAAATCTCGTTTTTTTATCTGAAAAACTGAAAAAGTTATAGGGGGTGAGCCACTTTTGAGACGCACCCGGTGTAAATAAATGAGGAGAAGCAAAGAGGAACACTTACTAAATGCATTTTGTCCATTTTTTAAGATTTTCAACCAAAGGTGGCAAAGCAAACTACATACACCGAGTTACAATATTACGTCAGAAACGACGTTCTTAATGCATTTTATCCCATTCGAATTAAATGGTTAAAATACCTGAGACTTTCTATATGCTGTATGTCCATTGGTGGTAGACAAACAAAGAGAACTATGTCCGTAAGATGGTATGAACATACTGCTATTTGTTTGTCATTGTCAGATAGAGGTTTTTTTGTACTACAACTTCTATATTTTTTTGAATAACACTACTTAAAATAATGAATGGAACTACGACTGGGAAGCATGTAGTTGGGGATACGGACTGTGGTAGCAGAAAAATAAAGAGAAATTTCACGTCTAAAAGACAGTTACAGTTTTTTTTTCAGGTATCATGAAAACTAGATTTTTCACATGTAGGTGTACTATTTTTATGATTTTTTTATCCGTTTTTCAAGTCTACTAGTTTGTCGGTAAGTTTCCTACAAAAAGCGTAGCACTTTTTCTATGTTTGAAAAAATTCGAAAAAATGGACAAAGTGCATCTAGAAAGTCTGCTCCTCAAATATTTAAACAGAAAAGATAAAAAATTTCCGGATACCAATCTATTCAGCAAAAATATTTTATTTCAGTTTGGTTTAGTTAAAAAATTCAACGGCCACAGAATAATGCCGCATATTGCACATACTTCCTGGTTGTTTGAAACTGATCCTTGCTTTTCTTTAGGTCATAGCATTGTTTATTATACTCATCAATGTAGTTCTTTTGCCGTTCTAGTTCTAGTGATTGTTCTTCAATTTTTTTCTGTAAATCAATTGCCTTTAGTGCATCTCTTTTCAAATCCGCCTCTAGCTTGTCTCTGTGGTCCTTTTTATCTTTTAGTTGTTTACTTAACGATTTCAATTCAGTTTGGATCCATCTAAAAATTGCAATCGTAAAAGTTAAGCTAAAGAACTTACTACAATTTTCGTATAGTAATTGAGTTGTCGAGGAAGGAATGTCGAATAAAAAACCTGGTCCTCCGAAATGGGGGCTGAGGTATGAAAAATTACAAATGTTAAAAAACCCAGTCCAAAACCTCGGAACGAACAGAAACCTATAAGACAAAAGCAACGAAAACAGATAACGAATTTTGGAATCTGGAATGTACAGAGTGGGTCAAATTCGACGCTTTTAAATGGAAACACCCTTTTCTATAGGAGATAGACAAAAACCAATATCGGTATCTGGAGCTCAATTTTTGTCAAAAACATGATTGTGAAAACCGCATATCGATATCTGTTACCGTTTCGGAGTTACGGGGTGTTTTCAAAATATGCATTTTAACAGATTGCTATAACTTTTTGCTATGGAAAATTTTGTATTTATATGGAAACATTTCCAAAGTACCTTTTTACGTAGAATTTAATGGTTTAAGTATAATTTTCCTAAAATTAATAACTTCAGAATTATCAACAGAAAATTTGATTTTTTATATGGGACACCCTGTATATTTTTATTTATTGAAAAGAATTGAAAAAAATTACAAAATTGAATGCCATTACAACATTGAACCTTTCCAAAAATATAACACACTTGATATTTTGCCGATTTCCTCTTCGAGATATAGAATATATAAAAATTCGCCCGCTTTAAATAAGTAGGCTTTGAACGGCACCGGCTGTAATGCAAAAAAATTCTAGCTGTGAGAATCAATTAAAACGAAAATAATATTTGCTATGAGAGATGCAGAATTTTATAACAATTTAAAATATATTTAACCAACCTCAACACATTTAAACTATATCTAATAACAATAAAAATAAATAGCAAACCAAGACATGAGATTTTGCTACAAGTGTTCGACATATCGACCGTCTTCTGTTATGGACAGACGGGGTAGTTTTTGAACATTTCTCGTGGAATTCATTAACTCAGTGGGGGTGAAAGATACCCTCTCATAACTGCTAAGTATTTCTAATTCTTGTCTAGATTATACGGAAGAATAAGGAACCTTTATTCTTCCGCAAATATATCCATAGGATTAGATCCATGGGCACTAAATCAGGCGGCCTCGACGGCCAACGGCTGGGATCTTGGTTAGCTAGTCAATTATTCTTGAAATTGGCTGCAAAAATTTGCTGATAACTTCAGAGTTCAGAGGCGGTGCGTCGTCCTTGCTGGAAAAATATGTTTTCCAGTTCCATTAAGGTTATATCATCAATAAGGGGTCCAAAGCCTACTAGTTAAAAGTGGTAAACTTTTAAAAATTCTGTATTTCGAAGGGGATTATAACAAAATATCAAGTGTGCTATATTTTTGGAAAGTTAATTTTAAATTCTTTTCAGTTAATTAAAAATATAGAGGGTGTCCCAAATAAAAAATCAATTTTTCTGTTGATAACTCTTAAATTATTAGTTTAAAAAAAATTATACTTAAACCATTACATTCTACGTAAAAAGGTGCTTTGGAAATGTTTTCATAGAAATACAAAATTTTCCATGGTAAAAAAGTTACAGCGACACTTACATTGTTAAAAATGCACATTTTTGAAAAACACCCCGTAACTCCGAAACGGTAACAGATATTGATGTGCAGTTTTCACCATCATGTTTTTAATGAAAATTGAGCTCCAGACACCGATATTAGTTTTCGTCTATCTCCAATAGAAAAGGGTGTTTTCATTTAATAGCGTCTAATTTGACCCACCCTGTACAGGGTGGTCGAAATTGGTCTGTTTTAACAGAGACAACCTATTTCCTGACTAGATAGAGCAAAACCGACATAGATGTCATGGGCTCGATTTTTGAGAAACGTTTAATGGCCTAAACCGACTGTTCATATTTTCACTGCCAACCGAGATACGGAGTCTTTTGGAATTTTTTACCATTTGGAAAATTGCCCATAACTTTTGTATTTCCCGGAATAATAAAATTTTGTAAAAACTTTCGTAAGGCACTTTTTAAGCACAATCTAGTGGCGTAATCAGTTTTTCTATACGTGCTTTTTTAGTCAGAAATAATAAAAAATATAATTTTTAAATGGAAATCATAGTTGGCTATGAACTTAAAAAATGCTGGCGTTTAACCCTTTCCAACAATATAAAGTTATGTGTATTTATTAATAAAAATGAGAGAAATATTAAGTTTTTTATCTTTGTATCGAAGCGGGCCTTGATTTTTGTGTTGACCTATAGTTGCCTAATTATTTTTTATTACAATTTAATATTCTATATCATTATTTATCTGCATAATTAAAGACTTTTGAAAAGGTAAATCAACATTCTATATTAGTATTACCAATTACAATTAAAAAGCCACAGGGTTACAACTGCACTATTAACTGGAGAATTTAGAGAGAATTGGATTGGAACAAGGGATCCCATATATTGGCCTGCTAGGTCCTGTAATGTAACTCCTTTCGACTTTTTTTATAGGGGAAATTAAAAGGCCTTATATATAAGGGAAGAACCATTGGGACGAGAGAATTACAGAAGGCTACTAGGCAAGCTTTTGGACTTATTACACCAGTTCGCCTAATAAATTGTTGTGACTCTGTGCGCAAAAGATGTTTATTGTGTATTCAACAAGGGGGTGCTCAGTTGGAACATCTTTGATGATTTTTTTTTAGAAAACTATATTCGTCACTCAAAAATACTTTTTTAGTTTTATTCTCTGTTTATTGTATCGATTTCAATTGTAATTACTAATACTAATATAGAATGTTAATTTACCTTTTCAAAAGTCTTTAATTATGCAGATAAATAATAATATAGAATATTAAATTGTCATAAAAAATAATTAGGCAAATAGGTCAACACGAAATCAAGGCCCGCTTCGATATAAAGATCAAAAACCTTATATTTCTCTCATTCTTAGAAATAGATGTCCATAACTTTAGATCATTGGAAAGGGTAAAACGCCAGCATTTTTTTAAGTTCATAGCCAACTATGATTTCCATTTAAAAATTTATATTTTTTATTATTTCTGACAAAAAGAGCAAGCATAGAAAAAAAACTAACTACGCCACTGGATTGTGCCTAAAAAAGTGCCTTAATAACGTTTTTAGAGAATTTTATTATTCCGCAAAATAAAAAAATTATGGGCAATTTTCAAAACGGTAAAAAATTCAAAAAGACCCCGTATCTCAGTGGGCAGTGAAAATATCAACAGGCGGTTTACGCCATTAGACGTTTCTCAGAAATCGAGCCCATGACATCTATGTCGGTTTTGCTCTATCTAGTCAGGAAATAGGTTTTCTCTGTTAAAATAGACCAGTTTCGACCACCCTGTACAAGGTCTATCTCGTAAAATTAACGAAAACGAAGTCATGTTCGAATTGGAAAAACTAAAAGTTCAAGTACCAGTAATAACGGAAACAAAAAAGAAAGGTCATGGGTCGGAAAATCTTGGTAAATACGACTACTTCTATAGTAGGAAACACAAGGAAAAAAGAGCACAACAAGGCATCTCAATTGTAATCGCAAAAAACCTGGGAAGGCATATAACATCGTGGAAACCAATGAACGAAAGATTAATAAAAATGAACCTGATAATTCATACGACAAAAATAACAATCATTTGAGTATATGCGGTAAATGACGACACCAGAGTAAACGAAAAGGACTTTTTTGAAAGCTTGCACCAAGAAATAAGCCACGTCGGGCAATCTCGAGAAATAATAATATTAGGGGACATAAATGAAAGAACCTCAAAGCTCAAAGACAATGAAGTGGGCCAATTTGGGGGACACATTACGAATGACAACGGATATAGAATAATAAACCTATGCGAACAGAACGATTTAACGATAACGAATGGATTCTACCCACACCCCATGATCCATAAATTCACGTGGACCAAGAGCACAAGAAACCCTAAAACCATAATAGATTACCTAATATTAAGTCAGAACACCACACCCAAATTATATAAAGCTAGAGTCTACAGAAGCGCAACATGTGGCAGCGATCATCATCTATTAAACGCAAAAATAGGATTTCCCATCAAACAAACTGCAACAAAACATACAGAACAACTAGATCAATATGACAAAATAGTCCAAACGCGATACAATATAGATAGCTTAGAACACGAAAGCACCACAAAACTATTGCAGAGAGTTTTTATCAAAAGCTTAAAAAGACACCTTTTGAAAACAGCAATGACCAATAAATACAACCACATCAAGAAATGCTTAAAAAAGCCGCAAATGAAGCCTTGGGTACATACGAAAGGACAATGACGCATTTTTCTACTAGGTATAGATACATGAATAGTTTATTAATAAAAAAATTAAAACATTTGTAAAAAGTAAATACCAAACACTGTCTGATCGAAAAAAATGGGCCCAAGTTACTTTAGAAATGACTATCGATGACATTAGAGTATAGCTTTACGTGCATCCGTCATGCTTAGCTGATTTTATGCAATTTTAATGGTATATTTCCAAAATTATAACTCATATTTAATATTGTTAGACAGACTATAGTAATATTTTCAATATAAAAAAATTGCCTGTTTATCAGGTCTCGCCCATCAGTTATATAAAATCGTTGGTTGAAGAAATAAGAAGATGCGCAACTTTATGGTCGATTTCGTGTGCCAGAAAATCTGTCCTAGATGTAGCTGGCGTTACCGGCAGCCTGTCCGAGAATTCCGAGATTTAGTTTAGCTGTGCGCCGCTGCGCGCTGATCAGTCGTTTACAGCGAATACTGTACCATAGCAGACCGTAGTTCTGCTTTCAGTCGACAAAGCGAGTGGTTGCCGTAGACAGTGTTTGCCAGAAATAATGATTAATCCCTAGATTTACGTATTCTGGGTACATACAGTACGTTAATAATACGGATTTTCTATCATTAAACAATTTAATATAATATTATATGATTAAACAAAGAACGGCGTCAGAGTTGGCTTGGAAATGAAGATCGCTGTTATTTCATATGTAAAATATTATTTTAATACCAACCCAACAAAAACCAACACATTTTAATATGACAACATTGTCGCTTTCAGATCCACACCGTCTTCAAAATGCCTTCGCTGGCCGAATTAGAGAAAATAAGTGTTTTATGAGTTGATCGCAGAACGATTGGTGTCTCCACCGTACAGTACTTGAGACATAAGAGGAAATCAGATTAGCCTAAAAGGAATACTAAACAAATCAAAAATTACCGCGTCGCGCGTCGTTTGGATAATTTGTTCGTGGAGTGATGACGGTTTGTACGACTGACGACGCATTACAGATGCATGACACCCACACTACATTACACTTGGCGCAGGAATTTACTGCAGCAATCCAAAGACTGAGATCTACCACGGTCTTGGAAAACACACCACAATTTCCTAAGCTGAGCTGTATGCTATTGAAACTTGTGTGCAACTGCTTGTAGAACAGCAATATACCGAGAAAACAATAAGCATATTTTCGGATAGTCAAGCCGCGTTGAAAGCACTTGAGGCTTTATAGAAAAGCACGTCTATAAAGATTCTTCATTGTAAGAAATTACTCAATATATTAGGAGATAGGAACAAAGTGTCGCTAATATGGATACCGGGACATGTCGGCCTAGAAGGAAACGAACGTGCTGATTCCCTCGCCAAAACTGGCGCAGGTTTACCATTCGTGGGCTCAGAACCGACACTTAGCGTTTCAAAAAATCTCGCAAGAGACAGGCTCTGTAAATGGGTTAGCGACGTTTCAGGACTGGAATGACAGTCCCGGAATGAAAAATGCCAAGAAAATCCTAGCATAGCCATCCAAACGTAGAACAGCTTATCTGCAGAACGTTATCTTAAAGACTGGTAGGAATGGAGCGCGTACGTTCACTGCAGTATACACGGCTCACTGTCACCTGAGATCATACCTACAGAGGATGGGAATGGTGGAAGACGCCGAATGCCGACTCTGTATGGAAGATGACGAAATACACCTACACTAATAAAAATAGTGGACTGTGGACCAATGTGCGCCGCTGTGCTCGCTGACGCTTAAGTGAGTTCAGCCTTAAGGCTTAATCAAAATTTAAAATTTTTAACATTAAAAAATGTGATTTTTATCTGTCTTTTTAGGAAGAACCAATATAATTAATAATCCATGGCCCTTTTAATCTTACTTAATTTTTAAATAATGAGTATTTTTTTTATTAAATACTTAATAAAGCATATTTTAATCATAATTTACTTGTCGCGGTCTTCTTTTGAGGTAAACTGACTTCCTCTGCCCTGCTTTGCATACAGCTCCTTCCTCTTTTGCTCCTTCAGTGCCAGTTCTCTTGTACATTCCTCTTCTCTTGCTTTCATTTCTTCGTATAATGGCTTAATTTTGTCCAATTCAGCCTCCTTTTCTTTAATCGTTTGTGTTAGACGTGCCAGCTCATTTTCTGCTCTTTCTTTCGACTTGTTATCGCCTGAAAAATAAATATAAATTAAAAAACATATTAGCTAATTTTCATATTAAAATCAACCTTGTACATCATCTGACAAATCTTTAATAGTTAGTTCCAATTTAGCTCGTTCTTTAATCAAATGCTGGTGGTCATTGCTTAAAATTTTCTTTTCATCTTTTATTGAAAGTAGTTCCTTGTTTAAATCTTTGCTTTTTTTGGCTAACATTTTAGTGTTATCTTGAGCTTTCTTCAGTTCCTGAGCTAGAATTTTTTGTTCGGAACCAGATTCGTCTCTTTGTTTTTCCAACTAAAATTGGATTATTTATGTATTATTTCTTTGAAGCAAAAATTTTTTAAATATTTTTACCTCGGCTAATTTCTTTTTATTTTCATTCAGTTCAACCTCATGAATAATATATTCCAAAGCTCGTCTAATTTTATCAAAATGCTGATACTGTTTCAATTCTTCCTTTTCTTCTTCCAACGTAGACAATCTCTCCTCAATTGTGGTTAAGAATTCGTGGATCTTTTCTATCTTGCTTTCTGTCTCTTTCAAAATTGCAACAGATTCAGCTTTACGTTCATCATAAACTCTAGTACCAGCTACTTCACGTAATAATTTTAAACGATGGGTATCAGGTGCTGTAGCCATTTGTAAAATCTAAAATATATACCGATTTGGTCATCGAAACTGTGCGGTCTGGATTTTAACGTGTCAGACAGTGATGTAGACAGCTTAATGGAAAATCAAATGTATTAAAGAGATAAAAATTGGGTCGACACTAAGGTCCGAGCGAGATCTCGTTCTCGTTCTCGGCACAAAAAGGCCGAGATTATCGGCTACGGCCAAGACTGCTCACGACCGTCATATTAGCTTATTTTTGGTGTACATCATGCGTTCAGCTTCACGATTTAATTACGTCTCGTGATACTTTATTTATTTATTTATTAACGAGTCGTAATGTTAGCTTAAAATATAGCTTAACATTTTTTAAGTGCAATACTCTTGCGTTGGTGTTCGACAGTGGTTGCGCTATTAGAACTCTGAATTCAAAAATCCATATCTCGAAATCTATTAGAAACAATTGATTGTAGTTTTTCAAAAAAATTCTTCGCAGACAGTATGTAAAAATCTTTATAAATAAAAAAGTAAAATAAAAAACACGATTACTGAAAAGCATGCTGACTATACACTAAAAGTAAATGGATGAGTTGTTTGGTTTGGTTTGGTTAACATTTTAGAATAAAAAAAATAACCTTATCGAATTTTTCTTATGTAAACATATTGTAAATAATCCGATCTTCAAAATAAAAAAGCTTCAATATCTAAAGTGGTTCTTAAATTATGGCGTGTTGTGTTAAAAAGTTGAGTTTTTAAATTATCGCCATTACTGACGTTTTCTCGTTATAAAAAAAATGGACACCCTAACGATATCCTTATAATTCCATTTCAGATGCTCAGAAACATAAATCTAATGATTTTATCTCGTTACCTTTTCGAAAAAGTCTTAAAAATAAGCGGTTTGCGATCGTGATTTTACTTCACCTGATAGGGAGAGGCGTACCGGCAACAACGCAACGGCACACCGTCGCATTTCTCTCACTCCGACTTATAAGATTCCTCTGCGATTTACTTCCACACATGTAAATACCGACCCAAAAGTAACAGTTGCTAGCACGGTATGCGTGAACAATTTTATATTATTAAATCCCAATAAAACCGTTTATGCATGAAAATAACGTTCGCGTCGAATTAATCATTTGTAATGGCGATGATAAAGGAAAGCAATAATTTCCATTAACATACAAACTGGATAAAATTTTCTCACATTTATGTCAGCATGAGAAAAAACAATATGACGATATTATTATATAACTTGGTAATATTTGAGGGGTTGTTTCATCTAGTTGGCATTTGACTTTCGAAAAATCCGTTTACCAAAAATAAGCTTTTTATGTCAAGCAGTGTCGTGGTTAATCAACTACCCAACTTTTTGGAACACCCTGTATCATTTTTTAAATAATTTTAAAATATGCAAAAAAAAAGAAATTATGCGTGTCCAAGCGTTTTCCCGAAAAACTAACCGTTTTTTAAACAACAAATATTGTAATATTTGAGGGGCGATTTCACCCTCTTGGAATTTGAGATTCGAGAAACCCCTTCTTATAGAACCTCTACACCCTACAGTCAATTCGTTTGACAAAAATCAGCTTTAAACGTCAAGCAGTTTAAGCAGAATCGTGATTATACTCAATGGCCATATTTTATGAAACACCCTGTATAAATTTTTAAAAAATCTTAAAATATGTAAAACAACAAAATAAAATATACGTGATTAAGAGTTTTTCCGAAAAACTCACCGGTTTTTAAATAAAAAATATTCTAATATTTGAGGGGTGGTTTCACCCCCTTAGAATTCGAAAGCCTGAAAAATCCCTTATCGAACTCCTTATACCCTAAAAATCAACAACTGTTTTCCAAAAACGCTTGCCGTCAAGCGCTTTAAGCAGGATCGTGATTAATCAATGACCATATTTTTCGAAACACCCTGAATACCTTTTTGAAAATTACTGATGTGAACTTAGCAGCCAAAAGATAGCGGCCGATTTGCCGAACATAGCCGAAGGGCCAGTGGCGTCGGGCGACTTAACTTAATATGAAATAATCATACAATTTCTTGCAGGAGAATTTTATTAATATTTAAATAGTACTAAAACGAAGTATGCTTCATTATGTTAATAAATTATTACCGATATTTTTATATCGGATTAATTATTATAATTTTAAATTGACACGCCTAATTTTATAAAATATGTATACATTATACTAATGTAACCAAAATTTAAAAAAAATTAAAAAACTAATTCATTTATGATAGTACTAGTACTACTACCTTTATCAACAATTGGTTACTATCATATCGACAGAAACAACAAAAAAAGGTCATGATTTATATCACTACTAACTACAAGCACACAGTTTCGTGTTATAGATCGATTTAGTTTTCGGTATTTTCGTCAGCAGCTAATTTGTTTATAACGTTTTTCCGATTTTCTCGAAAACTACGTATACTAACAAGATCAAAATTTCAGGGATTATAGGGGTCCACTAGACTAATAATAATCCCCCAGTGGCGTGTGTTCTTGATCGGATTTAGTCGGTATTTTCATCAGCAGCCAATTTGTTTATACTGTTTTTCTCCGATTTTCTCGAAACTGCCCATACTAAAATAAGATCAAAATCGTGCATTATAGAGGCCCACTAGACTAATAATAATCACCCAGTGGCGTGTTCTGATCGATTTCGTTTTCGGTATTTTCGTCAGCAGCTAATTTGTTTATACTGTTTTTCCGATTTTCTCGGAAAACCGCGTATACTAACAAGATCAAAATTTCAGGGATTATAGAGGCCCACTAGACTAATAATAATAATCCCCAGTGGCGTGTTCTTGATCGATTTAGTTTTCGGTATTTTCGTCAGCAGCTAATTTGTTTATGCTCCTTCCGATTTTTCGAAAACTGCGTATACCAACAAGATCAAAATTCTCAGGGATTAGGGGTCCAGTAGACTAATAATAATCACCCAGTGGCGTGTTCTTGATCGATTTAATTTTCGGTATTTTCGCTAGCAGCTAATTTGTTTATACTGTTTTTCCGATTTTCTCGAAAAACTGCGTATACTAACAAGATCAAAAATTTCAGGGATTATAGAGGCCCACTAGACTAATAATAATCCCCCAGTGGCGTGTTCTTGATCGATTTAGTTTTCGGTATTTTCGTCAGCAGCCAATTTGTTTATAACGTTCGATTTTCTCAAAAACTACGTATACTAACAAGATCCAAATTTCAGGATTAGGTCCACTAGACTAATAATAATCACCCAGTGGCGGTGTTCTTGATCGATTTAGTTTTCGGTATTTTCGTCAGCAGCTAATTTGTTTATACTGTTTTTTCCGATTTTCTGAAAATTGGTGTATACTAACAAGATCAAAATTTCAGGGATTAGAGGCCCACTAGACTAATAATAATCCCCAGTGGCGTGTTCTTGATCGGATTTAGTTTTCGGTATTTTCGTCAGCAGCTAATTTGTTTATACTGCTGTTTTTCCGATTTTCTCGAAAAACTACTATATACTAACATGATCAAAATTTCAGGGATAATAGGGGTCCACTAGACTAATAATAATCCCCAGTGGCGTGTTCTTGATCGATTTAGTTTTCGGTATTTTCGTCAGCAGCCAATTTGTTTATAACGTTTTTCCGATTTTCTCGAAACTACGTATACTAACAACAAGATCAAAATTTCAAGGGATTATAGGGGTCCACTAGACTAATAATAATAATCACCCAGTGGCGTGTTCTTTGATCGATTTAGTTTTCGGTATTTTCGTCAGCAGCTAATTTGTTTATACTGTTTTTTCCGATTTTCTCGAAAATTCGCATACTAACAAGATCAAAATTTCAGGGATTATAGGCCCACTAGACTAATAATAATCCCCAGTGGCGTGTTCTTTGATCGATTTAGTTTTCGGTATTTTCGTCAGCAGCTAAATTTGTTTATACCGTTTTTCCGATTTTCTCGAAAACTGCGTATACTAACAAGCACCAAATTTCAGGGATTATAGAGGCCCATCAGACTAATAATAATCTCCCAGTGGCGTGTGTTCTGATCGATTTAGTTTTCTGCATTTCGTCAGCAGCCAATTTGTTTATAACGTTTTTTCCGATATTCTCGAGCAAAAACTACGTATACTAACAAGATCAAAATTAGGGATTATGAGGCCCACTAGACTAATAATAATAACCCCCAGTGGCGTGTTCTTGATCGATTTAGTTTTCGGTATTTTCGTCAGCAGCTAATTTGTTTATACCGTTTTTCCGATTTTCTCTCGAAAAACTGCGTATACTAACAAGATCAAAATTTCAGGGATTATGGCGCCCATCAGACTAATAATAATCCCCCAGTGGCGTGTTCTTGATCGATTTAGTTTTCGGTATTTTCGTCAGCAGCTAATTTATTTATACCGTTTTTCCTGATTTTCTCGAAAAACTGCGTATACTAACAAGATCAAAATTTCAGGGATTATAGAAGCCCACTAGACTAATAATAATCCCCCAGTGGCGTGTTCTTGATCGATTTAGTTTTCGGCATTTTCGTCAGCAGCCAATTTGTTTATAACGTTTTTTCCGATTTTCTTTGAAAACTACGTATACTAACAAGATCAAAATTTCAAGGATTATAGTCCACTAGACTAATAATAATCACCCAGTGGCGTGTTCTTGGATCGATTTAGTTTTCGGTGCTTGCCGCAGCTAATTTGTTTATACCGTTTTTCCGATTTTCTCGAAAATTGCGTATACTAACAAGATCAAAATTTCAGGGATTGTAGGGGTCCACTAGACTAATAATAATCACCCAGTGGCGTGTTCTTGATCGATTTAGTTTTCGGTATTTCCGTCAGCAGCTAATTTGTTTATACCGTTTTTCCGATTTTCTCAAAAATTGCGTATACTAACAAGATCAAAATTTCAGGGATTATAGAGGCCCACTAGACTAATAATAACCCCCCAGTGGCGTGTTCTTGATCGACTTAGTTTTTGGTATTTTCGTCAGCAGCTAATTTGTTTATACCGTTTTTCCGATTTTCTCGAAAACTGCGTACACTAACAAGATCAAAATTTCAGGGATTATAGGGGTCCAGTCAACGACCTCTAACCCAATAGACGCAGCATTCCTACCCCCAGAATGTCATCAACATTTTAGGGAGGCAAGGGGGGCAGGTACCAAAACATATGTTGTCAGTTGTAATCAGAAAATAGCATGTTTTCTATAGACATTATTTGAATATTGAAAATTGTATATGCTTGATAATGAATTATTAAAAAAAGCTTCACCCTATAGTATCAAATCGATAAATATAGCAACAAAACTGATTTATAATAGGTATAACTTTTGTTTTAGAAAGTATTATGTATAGAGAAACATTCCTTCAATGAAATTAATTTGAGCAACTTGGCAACGTAGCCATCGCGGAGAACGAGAACGGGAACGTGGCCGCCATTATTATTTACGGTTTTCTTGGTGTTTTCTTGTGTTTTTCGTAGTTTTCGCGGTTTTTATACTGTTTTCTTTTGTGCTGTTTGAAGATAAGTGGTGATAATGGTGAAGAAGTGCATTGTGTGCAAAAAGACTTATTTTAAAGGATGTAATTTATCATTTCATCAGTAAGTAAACAATAACATTCTTCTAAACTCCACGTTCTCCATAGGCGTCTCTACAAAGTTTTATTAGGAAAAAACTAATTATTATGAACTGACGAGAGTCAGCCAACTAATGAAAGCTCAAAAGAAAAAAAGAAACGGTAAATAATTGTGTAGTTTGGTTAGGTTAGGTTAGGCATGGTTACTCCTTCGGAGAGTCTCTCCCTGGGAGCATTGCTGCCAGACTCAAGGATCGACCCCCTGGGCTCTAAAGATTTATTAGTTTAGCATCAAAATATTAATCATTTCAAATTTTAAAATATTAAATGTCAAAATAACATCTTTTTTAGAGTACAGCCTATTTACTTTATATTTTTGCAAGTTACTAAGGCTTATTATCACTGAATTATTTAACTACAAATAAAGCTTGTCTTGTTACTTTTTTAAGGGTTCCTGTTGACATGGAGAGAAGGGTGGCATGGTCATTGGGATTGGGTATAGAGTTTCCTAAAACTTCCTTTACCCATGTTTGCTCGGATCATTTTGCTGAAAATGATTTTACAATAGGTAATGTCACAGTGCCATCTGGTGAAACAGTATGTCGAAAGCAACTGCGTTCCACTGCAACACCTAGAATGTTGCAGGAAATTATTGCTCTAAAGGACAGGTAATTTATTTATTATATTATTATTAAACTATTTTTGAAATGTGTGAATATTTTTCATTTTTTTATTTTTTTTTTAAATTCTTTAAAGAATTTTTTGATAGTGGTTTGGACTTTGTTTTTCCATTTTAACAATAAGTTTTTTTTACCATAAAGAATTTTTTGATAGTGGTTTGGACTTTGTTTTCCATTTTAACTTTAAGTTTTTTTACCATGGGCCACCACTTTATGAGAATGAACAAACTTTATAAAATATTTAAAGGGTTGGTTCCTGAGGTTACTTAATGAAAAAAGATTCTGTTAACTAAACCAGTTCTTGCTTTACTAAATCACACTGCAATATTTTTAGGCCTGAGTGTTCATATTCACCCGAGCAACCCTCAGCCTCTGAAGATGAAACTGATACAGCCTCTATAGGCTCTGGAATATCTGGTAAAGATATTGCTTTCGAAGTCGAGGAGAATGCTGCTGGCGAGAATGTCAAGTAGGTTTTTTTAATTAAGTCTGTTAAGGTGGCCGGGGACTGGCATGGCTTTCGTTTTGTGTGTTGATGTTCGCCAGTCTGTGGTGAAAAATTCACATATTATTTGCATATAATTTTCACATACATGTACAGGGTCAGTCAACGATAGAATAAAGTCCTTTATCTCATTTCTTTCGAAGTTTACAAAAAAATATTAAATACAAAAGTTACAAGGAAGGTTAAGATACACATTTTAAAATTATTATAGATTATACAGGGTGCTTCAAAAAAGTGTGGCGAATATAACATATTTTTTTTTTAAATGCAATACTCTATTTTTTATTTTATTTTTAGATTCTCCGTAAAATTCCATCACTTTCTTATATATAATGTTATAGATATAATATAGATATACCTCAAATTAATAGTTTTTGTAATATTTAAATTTATTTAAACAAATTTTAGATTGCAGTGTTGTAAAAAATTGTCAGTGATGCTATTGTTTCTGAAGTTGGACAACTAAAATTTGGTAGGAGAATTTTATAGAGATATAGAAAACGACATATGTAAAAATATTTTAGTTAGATGCTACAGGGTGTTAGGTTAGTTTGTAGATAATATATTTATGAATTTCAACTACTTAAAATTAAAAAACCTCAAATTTTTTAAATGGTACACCCTATAATCAATTTTTCTATAGATTTTACAAAACTCTTCAACTTTTGTTAAATATGTCATATAGGTACCTATTTTTAATATTTTGCCATTTATTCCAATTTTTTTCTATTTTTACCCATATTTTTAATACAATTACGCTATAACATCATAGTTGTCATGACAAAAAGAAATAATTATCAAAATTTCATTCGTCTGTTAAGCAAGTTAAGAACAAAACTTGAACTTTACTTTAATTTGTTGTAATAAGTATAAATGGTAGAAATAATAGTTACATATTTTCCTGATTATCTAGAAAACATTTTCATATTATATTATATTAATTTCAGTGTGTAATGGGATGGTTTCGCGGCAATAGTAATATTTGGCTTTACGAAATGAATTATAAACCAGAATTACTACGAGAAAAAAAAACTTTACTGTATGTTGAAGAAAATTTCTATATCAGTAGTCGTCAACAATTAGGTAATTTAGTATTACCCTAATCTGTGGCTATTCGCCGCGAGGAAAAATCCAAGTGCCATTCTTTCATAATGTAGAAATACACCAAGAAATTCAGGACTGCGATTTTAGTTTATTTGAGTAAAGTTAATTAATCTTAACTAATAATAACCAATTTAACTAATTATTAAACTATTTGTTAAAGATAAGTAATACATATTTTTGTTCTGTCATGGCAACTATGTACAATTATGCTATAACATGCATAATTGTATTAAAAATATGGGTAAAAGTAGAATAAATCGCAAACTATTAAAAATAGGTATATGACATACTTAATAAAAGTTTAAGAGTTTTGTAAAGTCTATCAGAAAAAATGATAATATATAGGGTGTACCATTTAAAAAATTTGAGATTTTTTTAAATTTAAGTAGTTGAAATTCATAAATATATTTTGAACACCCTGTAGTATTTAACTAAAATATCTTTACATATATCTTTTATATCATCTCTATAAAACTCTCCTACTAAATGTTGGTACTCCAACTTCAGAAACAATGGCACCACAAACAATTTTTTACCACACTGAAATTTAACATTTGTTTAAACAAATTTAAATATTACAAAAACTATTAATTTGAGGTATATAACATTATATATAAAGAAAGTGATGGAATTTTACGGAGAATCTAAAAATAAAATAAAATATAGGGTGTTGCATTTAAAAAAAAACATGTTATACATATACGCCACACTTTTTTGAAGCACCTTGTATACTCTGTAATAATTTTAAAATGTGTATCTTAACCTTCCATATAACTTTTATATTTAACATTTTTTTGTAAACCTCCAAACAAACGAGATAATGGACTTTACTTTATCGCTGACTCACCCTGTACATCATTTTCTTTACCATAAACTGGTGAACAAGCATGTATGGCATACATGTGATACATGTATGCCATACATGCTGATACCATGCAGTAGTATTTTTGGTAGAACAAGTTCAATTCTGAGCGTGAAAATCGTAAGAAAAATAACTCAACCTAATTAACCATGCCAACGCCCAATTTAAAAAATATTGAACTAATTACTTTTTATAGTGATATACTACAATGTTATGTTTTTATTATGATTTATATTTTCAGGGTTACTATGAGTTCCTCTTCAACACTTACTCCATTAGAAAAGCCTTTTGGTGCTCAACTAGAGGAAGGGTATGTTTTATGTGATCATTATCTAATTTCAAGTGATTTAAGCAATATGTTTGCAACAGAAATGATAAGAATTTATTATATCTCTGCAGAGGAGGGGAGAAAAATATGAAAACATGTTCAGAATCAACACTGTCTGTTGCAAGTGAGATTCAGAGTTGGTCATCTTCCACGCCGTCAACTTCCCAGAATATTCAGCCATTTGGAAAACGGTAGGAGCTTTTAGCCTAAAAAATGTTAAATAGCGCTAATATTTGTTTCCACTCTTTTAGGCCAAGAACTGACGAGAGTCAGCAATCTAATGAAAGCTCAAAAGAAAAAAAGAAACGGTAAATAATTTTGTAGTTATTTAAAACTAATAATTGTCCTAATTAAATTTAATGCCCACTGAGTGTGGTTTTTAAATAGAAGAAAGGTATGGTATGCATATAAAGGTT
This sequence comes from Sitophilus oryzae, assembly GCF_002938485.1. Taxonomy (NCBI): domain Eukaryota; kingdom Metazoa; phylum Arthropoda; class Insecta; order Coleoptera; family Curculionidae; genus Sitophilus; species Sitophilus oryzae. The sequence continues at coordinate 326,242 of NW_022146945.1, read as the reverse complement.
CTTTCAAAATAATAAGTATACATTATTTTGATATAAGGATCTTTATTTTTAATCCTTGTACTTAATCGTAATTGTTTTTATTTGCAGAATAGCAATGGAAGATAGGATCATTAGGGGTTCAGAGTCAACATTGACTGCAAGTGAAGCGCAAATTTGGTCATCTTCCTCACTGTCAGCAGTGTCAGCATCTGACGATGCACAGCCACCTAAAAAACGGTAAGGGTATCAGTACCATCAGTAAGCTTGAAGAAATTATTATTAGGTGATTCTAAAAATAGTACCACTTTTTTACATACCGATATTAAATGTTCAAATTATGGCGCTAATGTTTCTTACTGTTTTAGGTATAGAAAAAAGGAAAGTCTGCAAAAGATCAGTGTGAATGTAGGTACTAAATCAACACAAAGCTTAAAGACGAAAACTAAACGGTAAGATTAATTACTTGTTTTTTATTTGCCATATTAATTTTGACATTTTTAAAATCAGTTTCACGAAAAAACGCTACATTGGCGACATAGATACGGATGATTTTTCTACACCGAGAAAGGCTAAGAGGAATTGGAACATTGCAAAAGGAGCATATCTTAAACAAAGAAGGCAATTAGCGAATGTTCGAAGATGTAATCAAAGATTGAGACAAAAAGTCAAATGTATGACGTCATTGCTAAAATACTTGCAGCAAAATAATTTAATGTCAGAGAACGCCGAACAAGTTGTGCAGGTATGTATGCTTAATAATTTATAGATTATTACAATATAATTATATAATATTATTAATAATATTATTATATTATGACATATAATACTTATATGTCATAATATAATAATACACTGTGTCCGCGGATGGGGTCCCCAAAAGGGAAGTGAATTTTCAATATTCAAATTTTCATTCCAAAATTTGTATTAGGACTTTATGTTAGTTTATAAACAACTTTGGTTTATAATCGTTTTGATAAAAGTAATAAATAATGGTACAAAAAATGTAACAGTGACATTTATTGTCATACATTGGTAAAGTATGCGTGAAATGACCTAAAAAAGTATAAATTACAGAAAAATAGAATTTGGAATACTGAGTTGAAATTTTAGAATTAGTCTTTGGATAGGATTTAAAAATCTTTTTTTTATTTGTTACTTTGCTCCAAAACGAAAAAAGGTACTTTACTCTTGATGGAATTTTATGTTTTCTTGACCCCCCTGTATAATATTTTCAAATTTAAAGTACTCACAACCTAACCTAACCTAACTTTTTATGAAGGTCGAAAAATGGAATTTTTGGTCCATTATACTTATAGGTTACCCTATCCGTGGACAACAATATAAAACTAGAAAAGTTTTGCTATCGAACTATTTATTTCTATATTTATTTAAATTTTTTTTATTAAAGTGGGTAAAATGTGAAGTTTTGCAATAATGGGTGTGTGTTTCTTTAGGAGACAGTACCAGAATCCTCAAAGGAGATTTTCACCAGGCTTCTAATGGGACCATCAAAGCAAAAATATGAGCCAAAACTAAGAGCATTTGCAATGACTTTAAATTTTTATTCGCCCAAGGCATACATGTATGTGAGGCAAAAGTTCAATAGGTCTCTACCGCATCCTAATACAATCGCCAAATGGTATCGTTCCGTTGATGGTTCCCCTGGATTTTCGCAAGAGGCTCTAGTAGCAATAAAAATGAAAGTTGCTGATGCTAAGACCCAGATCATTTGTAATATGACATTGGACGAAATGTCAGTTCGTAAACAAATAGAATGGGATGGTCGAAAATTTTATGGTTATGTAGATGTGGGATCAAATTTGGACTCTGATACAGTTCCAGAAGCTAAGGAAGCTCTTGTGTTCATGTTAGTCGCACTGAATCAATCCTGGAAGATTCCTATAGGATATTTTTTATTAAATGGACTAAGTGGAGTTGAAAAGAGCAATCTTGTAAAGCAGGGATTAAGCTTCATACACGAGTCTGGAGTTATCGTAAGTTCTCTGACCTTTGATGCCTCAGCTTCCAATGTATCCATGGCCAAATCCTTAGGAGCTAACTTCGATGATCTACATAATTTAAAAACATATTTTCATCATCCTATTACTAACGATAAGGTTTTAATTTTTTTTGACGCATGTCATATGCTTAAGTTAATTAGGAATACAGTAGGTCATTATAAGATTTTAAAAAATAGTAGTGGTGACAATATTGAGTGGCGTTATTTAACATCTTTAGTGGACCTTCAACTTACTGAAGGACTACACGCTGGTAATAAATTAAAAAAAAGACATATAGAGTGGACCAGAGAAAAAATGAAGGTCAAAGTGGCTGCTCAAACCATGAGCAAAAGTGTAGCAGATGCTTTGACTTATTTAAACATGGACCTCAAACACCCAGATTTTCTAAATTCACAGGCTACCTCAGAATTTATAATAAACGTCAATGATGTTTTTGACATCTTCAATTCGAGACATAAATTTACTAAATACAAATACAAAGCGGCAATTTTCTCAGGAAACGAAGACTTGATCTTTAGTCGTTTGGAATCAATAAAAGTCTATATCTTGGGTTTAACATATGGGGGAAAATCTGTCTTAATGTCAGGACGAAAAACTGGCTTCCTTGGCTTCTTAATAAACATTGAATCCGTTACCCAATTATACCATATATATTTGAAATCCAATGACCCAAAATTACAATTTTTGTCGACTTATAAACTTTCGCAGGATCATTTGGAGATTTTTTTTAGTGCAATTAGGAGTAGGGGCGGACATAATAATAACCCTACCGCAAAACAATTCGAAAATTCGTATAAAAGGTTATTAGTTCATGTTGAGGTTAAGGGGGCAGATACTGGGAATGCAGTAGCTTTAGATATGACACAAGTTTTGCATTGCGGTTCACAAATAAAACTTGTTAATGATGACGAAGACGTTACAACTTTAAATAGTGACGAAGAGCTAGAGTTAGACTTCTTGAATTCCGATGCCTGGCACTTAACTACTTATAGTGTAGATATTATAAATTATATATCCGGTTTTGTAGGAAAAACAATATATTCTAAATTAAAATGCACTAAATGTGCAGCTTTGTTAAAACAACAAGAATCGTTTTCTTTATTGCAAAAAAGAAAACAATACGGTAATTTATTTGTAGCATCTAAATTTCTAACTGAAATTTGCCAGATTGCTGAAAAAACACTAAGGCAATGCCAAGACAAATTAAATATATTTGAAAAAAACAGCAAGAAAGCGGATCTTGTTTTAATTAATAATTGCCTTCGTGTTTTGCCAGCAAATATTTATAATTATTTCGGGGATCATCTAGATGATGAAGACTTAATATCAAGCCATTTTATAGATTTCATCAAACTGATTGTGAAAAAATTTTTTACTGTAAGAATTTATCATGAGACGGTAAAGAAACATGATGTGAATGTATCACATAGAGTTAGGAGTATACTCACTAAAACCATACTATTTAAAAATCAATAAATTACTTAATGTAACAAGTCAAATTTCCTCACTACGACCTCTCTGTGCTAGCTCATGAATTATCGCAAATAACTATTATTTTTGCATCAGATGTTTTTGGATTTATTTATCCTTTGCTTTGGTTATTGAAATTTTATAATTATCAGATAAAATTTCGTAGTTATATCGTTTATTTTTGATGTGGAACGCAGTGTGCATTTCGTTCATTTAATTGTGGGAATTTCTGAGTTAAGTTCGTTCATTGACCGGATATGGAATATGGCTGTGGAAAATATTCTAGAATATCGTTTTTTATTTATGCCTTTTTGTGAGTTGGACTAGTCGAGATATATAGTTCTCTATCTATATCCTGGAGGGAGATTTCCGGTTGAAGTATGATTTTGTGAAGGAAATCCAATCCTTGCGTGACTTCTTGTGTACTGCCCGACTGAAGAATATCGTCGTGAAGAACTGGCTGCCGTTTCGTGAAGCAGTTTCCCTGTTTGTGATTAGCAGGTCTACATATATTACATTTTACATTTCATTATTTTTTTATATATATTATATACTGCATTTTCAAGCTGCAGAAGAGAGCTGTTCGATATTCACTGGGACTAAACAGCAGAATTGCCAGGATTTTTTTAAAAAATTAAAAATATTAAATCTTTCTTCTTTTTTTGTTTTCCTAATACGTAAGCATGTATCAGCTTCTCAAGAAAGGCCATCTCATACTTATCCACTCAGGAACGCGGAGCAAGATCTTTATCTGCCTACCCCACGCTCAGAGTTAGTTAAAAGTTTAGCATTATACAACTCGAAAAAAATGCAGAATCACCTGCCATTTGAAATCAAATCCGTAACATCATTTTCTTCATTTCGCAAAGCATTGAACTCTTATTTACTAGACAAGGCTTTCTACGCCGTAAATGAATTATATTTTGATAATCGAATTTGATCTTTTAAACACTGGTCTAATGTTTGCTATTGCTATATTTACCAATGACATCGAAATAAATTTATTTACAGGTTATTGATATTTACTATAAACTAACTAAATATTTTTGAATATTATTTTTATTTTTTTATTCTTTGACATTGTAAACATTTATAAATGTTTATTTTAAACAATAAGACTGACAATATTATTTGTATAATGTTTTGTATTATCTTTTGTTTGTTTGTTTGTGTACCTTGTTTGTTTATTTTGTTTGTTTAGTTTATCTTTGTCTACAAATTGTAAATTTTTTTGACAATAAAGGCATTATTTATTTATTTATTTATTAACTTTTTCATAGTTTAATAAATTGATTAAATATGTTTAGTAGTATTATTTACAGTCTAGTCTCATAGTTAAGATAGAGACACTTAAGTTCAAATAATTATAGTAGCATTTGAAGTTCATGGTAATTGCACTCACAGTTCGAGGTTAGTGTTGAAGTCTACTTAATAGTAACATCTTTTTTTGCCGAGTTCATAGAGTATAATCTCGTGGCGACCTTTTATTAAGATCTTTGAACCCCGACCACCCGGCTGTTACAATTAAAAAGCTAGTGGCCTCTATGCAACTCATCCCGATTAAGTAAACTTGTGTTTTATTGAACTTCAAATTAGAGAAAGGACGCGGCACTACAATAAGAAATAAAATACCTAATACAAATTTAAACTGCTGTTTTATTTATTTTTAAATCATTTGTATATTCTTTCAAGGTAGGTATTGCACAAATATGTAAAGGTAAACCACAGAAGGTGTTATATGGAGAAATCATAAATTGGGGTCAAGTAGGGTAAAACTGAGACACTTTTTGAACATTTCGCTTCTTTAAGCGTTTTATTTTTTTAAACAAAAGTTCTTTTCATAAAAGCTGTATGTCTCTTCTCTCATGTCTCCTTCTTGGCGATAAATGAGACATGTGTGGGTAAAAATAACCTAACCAAACCAAACACAATTTTTGTTTTACATTTCGTAATTGCATTTTGACGTGATTTTTTACCAAAATTAAAAAATTGCTAAAAGATATCCAAGTTATATTTTTACAATTTATTTGGACTGTCGCATTCTTCACCCAAATATTGTGAGTCTCATTTTTAACCCACTTGATGTATATTTTTTGTCCTTGATGCCAAAATGAGAATTTCATAAGCCAGTAAGTGCCTTTTATCAAATAATACCATTCATTATTAAGTTTTATGAAATAGATCATAAAAAGTTAAAAAATGAATGTACATACAAGCAGTTTCCTTCTGAGCCAGCATGGTTTGGAAACTACATGAGTTGCCAAATAATTTATAAAGTTTAATAAAAATATCGCGAACTTAAACTGCTTAAAAGCCTTTTTATTAGCCAAAAATATAGACAACAACTCCAACGAATTAATAAGAAGCTTCCTTTCATTCGTGCCGATATCTCAGAATATGCTGAATTGCTGTCTTTGGGTAGCCGTTGCTTACACAAAGTACGATAAAAGCCAATTTCTTAATCTTTATTCTTTTTATACACTTTCAGTTTTGCATGTCGACTTAAATTGTCTAATTTTTAATAATTAATTTAAATACGTAAGCACGCCCCTGACCCGTGTTTACATTTTGAGCCTCCCGCTTCGCCCCGCCTATCATCGGTTATTGTTTATGCGCAGACAAAACAGACCAATACAATCGGTATAGGAATGCTGCGTCTATTGGGTTAGAGGTCGTTGGGTCCAGTAGACTAATAATAATCACCCAGTGGCGTGTTCTTGATCGATTTAGTTTTCGGTATTTTCGCTAGCAGCTAATTTGTTTATAACGTTTTTCCGATTTTCTCGAAAACTACGTATACTAACAAGATCAAAATTTCAGGGATTATAGGGTCCAGTAGACTAATAATACCCACCCAGTGGCGTGTTCTTGATCGATTTAGCTTTCGGTATTTTCGCTAGCAGCTAATTTGTTTATAACGTTTTTCCGATTTTCTCGAAAACTACGTATACTAACAAGATCAAAATTTCGTGGATTATAGGGGTCCACTAGACTAATCATAATCACCCAGTGGCGGTTCTTGACGATTTAGTTTTCGGTATTTTCGTTAGCAGCTAATTTGTTTATACTGTTTTTCCGGATTTTCCCGAAACGGCGTATACTAACAAGATCAAAATTTCAGGGATTATAGAGGCCCACTAGACTAATAATAATCACCCAGTGGCGTGTTCTTTGATCGATTTAGTTTTCTCGGTATTTTCGTTAGCAGCTAATTTTGTTTATGCGCTGTTTTTCCGATTTTCTCGAAAACGGCGTATACTACCAAGATCGTAAATTTCAGGGATTATAGAGGCCCACTAGACTAATAATAACCCCCAGTGGCGTGTTCTGGTCGATTTAGTTTACGGTATTTTCATCAGCAGCTAATTTGTTTATACTGTTTTTCCGATTTTCAAACTACGTATACTAACAAGATCAAAATTTTCAGGAATTATAGGGGTCCACTAGGACTAATAATAATCACCCAGTGGCGTGTTCTCCTTGATCGATTTAGTTTCGGTATTTTCGTTAGCAGCTAATTTGTTTATACCGTTCGATTTTCTCGAAAAACGGCGTATACTAACAAGATCAAAATTTCAGGGATTATAGAGTCTAATTAGACTAATAAATAATCACCCAGTGGCGTGTTCTTGATCGATTTAGTTTTCGGTATTTTCGTTAGCAGCTAATTTTGTTATACCGTTTTTCCGATTTTCTCGAAAACGGCGCATACTAATTCATATCCACGTAGCTGGGTACGTCACCGCCTTGACGTCACTGCTACCTCAGCAGTAGAAGCTCATATAAATATAAGTTACATTTATATTTTTCTCATCTTTTGTTAGTACTGTTCAACCAAACATATTAATAAACTGATCGTCTCTGTGTTGTTTTTTAAAAAAGTAATTGTCCTGGTCACGAAAGAAAACTGGCGTCGGTAGGATTTGCTGTCATCTAACAAAATCGTAGTTGCGCCCGTAACGCGGGATTAAATTGGTAAAACCCAAAAAACGGACGGATCGAGACAGTGAAAAGCAAGAAACAGCCCAAAGACACCGTTGAACAGAGGACAAGCATCGAAAAGTCCAACACCTGGCAGAGGACAAGCATCGCCGAAACCAGCTTAGAATAAGGACCCGGTCGAGGACAAACATAGCCAACACCAGTTGTAGGTTAAGAAGAAACGAAAACGAAGCAACGAAAACGAAAATCACCCGAAACGAAATCATCACCCGAAAAACGAAATCATCAACGAAAATCATCCCCGAAAACATCGCACTCACGAACATCGTAGCTAGACTACCCTGTACATCTCTACTGTAAGTCGTATTTTTCTATTCTGCTTATTAATATCGTATTTTGCATTTTACTTTTATTTTTATTTTTAAAACTATTTTCGTATTTGCTTTTCTCATATATCCATTTTCCATTTTATTTTTAATTTTTATTCGTAAAAAACGATTTGATTAAGTTTATTTTATGTCCGATTCATAGTGAAATCGAGGAAATAACTAATAAATTTAGGCTTCAAAATTTAAGTTCTAGACATTTTGAAAGATAGTTTTGAACAAAGTCTCAGATATAGAACTATTTCATTCAATTATTAACTCTGAACTAGAAAATATTTTAGATCAAGTAATGGCTACTTCAAATCAATCTCAAAATCAATCTCAAAATTCATCTCAAATTAATTATTCATTTTTAAGATTATATATTGATATACAATTCCAGTGTATGAATCCACATACTTTTAAATATTTGATACGTGTCAAAGCTAATAACAAACTTTATAGAGAAGGAAACGATGGACATAACAATTTTATAATGCGTGCAATAATCGGAAGATTATCAGGCAGAGCATTGAGTTAATTACTCACGTATTCATGAATTAAATTCATGGGATCAAATTAAAAACTTAAATCTTAGCTTTGGTGACCAACGAAATCTAGATTGTCTTGTTCAAGATTTGATTATCCTAAAACCTAATCGTAACGAAATCTATATAATTTTGGAATGAGGTGTCAAGACGCACGTTCCTTAGTATTTTCAAAATTAAATATGTTAAGTCTAAACCCAGCTGAACACACTATAAAATAGCAAATTATGAAGAAATCAGGCATTGAAAACTTTTATTAGAGGCTTAAGTGGTCAATTGCAAATAATACTCGGTTAAGAGACCCAAAAACTTTAGAAAAAGCTATGAGTTTGTTGAGAAGAAGAAAAATTTTCTTTTTATAGCCAAAATAAACAAAATTGCAAATAACAATCAAACTTTTCAACTGAATCAAAGATTTTACACTCAGATAACTTTCAGTAAACCAATTCACTCTAAAATAATAATTCCAATCTCTTTCCCAAAATTACAGAATAATAATCCTTTTCAGAATAACTTTTCTTGAATAATCCTTTTCAGAGTAATCCATTTCAACAAAAATAGTCAAAAACCTTTGGCTTTTCACCTTATAATAACCACTCAACAAAATTTATTTAGACCTAATAATCAATCATTTAATAACAGACCTGAATTTAATCAATTTCCAATGAGATCAAATGTGGCTTCCAAGACCAACTTTTCAACCTTTTAGACAAATGAATTATCCTCAAAGGAGTAATTTCCAACAAAAATTTTAATCAAAATCCAAACCATTTTTTAAATCTAGTCAAGAAAAAAATCAAAATATACAAAAACCAGAACCCATGGAAGTATCATCCGGTAGAAATGGAAAGTTATGCATCCCAAGCAAAATTTATTATTTTCAAAACATTAACCCAGTGACCCAGAATGATTATCCTAATGAAACCTTGATTGTCTCCCTAACATTATTGCGAAGAATATCCAGACTATGCTGACCAAGAATATTATAATTATTATTGTAACAATGAAAATGCAAGTTCTAATAATTATATCTCGACGACATATGACACACAAGAATATAATGAACAATTGAATAATGAACAATTTAATAATGAGTGTTTGTTTCCCAATAATAACACAGACACAGATAATGTAAATTTTCCTTTGACTCCACCTATGAAGGAAATAACTTAATTAATATTAATGCACTTAATAGAAAAAATCTACCTCATATTTTTATTCCGGAACTTAATGCTAATTTCTTAATAGATACAGGTAGTTCAAAAAGTTTAATTTCTCCTAAATTAGTAAAACAATTTTATCCGAATTCTATATTTTTTGAAGATTTTCAAATTCAATCAGCTCATATGATATCCTATCATAATGAAGTTATTGTCATACCTATTTTTAATATTTTTAATGAAAATCAAAAACACAAATTTTATGTTTTTAAATTTAGTGACAAATATGATGGTATTATTGGTACAAATCTATTAGAGCAAATTAAAGCTATAATTGATATGAACCGTAAATTATTGATAACACCCCGTATAAAAATACCTATTATTTATGAATGTGACGATAGTACATATAATATAACAATTAATCCAAGATCGAAACAAATCGTTAAAATTCCCGTTAATATTGAAAAAGGTACAGTATTATTAAATTACACAAATTTTGGAAAATCTGTGGAAACACCAGAAGCAATTGTCAACGTAGAAAATTATTTTGCTTTAACAACAGTAACCAACAGCAACATAGTTCCTATCGAAATAACTTTTAACGAGCCTATGGAATGTGAAATATTGAATATCCAAGAAATAAACTGCTTAGAAAAAATGGAAATTGATGAACCACTATCCAATAATCAAGATAACATTTTAAAATCAAATTTAAAACAGTTACGCCTAGAACATTGTAACCAAGAAGAAAAAAAAGCAATTAGAGAACTTTGCTTTGAATACAGAGATATATTTTATTGTGAAAAAATACCCTTAACTTTTACGAACCAAATCCAGCACAAAATAAATCTAAAAAATGAAACACCAATATATACGAAGACATACAGATATCCAGAAGTCCATAAAGAAGAAGTACGTAACCAAATCAATAAAATGATGGATCAAGGTATTATTCAAGATTCTATATCACCATGGTCCAGCCCAATTTGGATAGTCCCGAAAAAACTGGACGCATCAGGAAAAAGAAAATGGCGATTAGTAGTGGACTACAGAAAATTAAATGAAGAAACAATAGATGACAAATATCCGCTACCTAATATATCTGATATATTAGACAAGTTAGGACGCAGCCAATATTTTACAACATTGGACTTAGCAAATGGATTTCACCAGATAGAAATGTGTTCCGAAGATATATGTAAAACGGCGTTTTCAACCGAAAATGGGCATTATGAATTTAAAAGAATGCCCTTTGGACTCAAAAATGCGCCCTCGACGTTTCAAAGAGTTATGGATAACGTCTTGAGAGGAATACAAAACGAAGAATGCCTAGTTTACCTAGATGACATCGTAATATTTAGTACATCATTACAAGAACACCTAGAAAGACTAAGAAAAGTGTTTGAACGATTAAGAAAAGCCAATTTCAAAGTACAGTTAGATAAAAGCGAATTTTTACGTAAAGAAGTAAATTATTTAGGACATGTCATAACGTCTCAAGGAGTAAAACCCAACCCTGACAAGATAGAAGCAATTAAAAAATTTCCAATACCTACTACACCTAAAGAAATAAAAAGTTTTCTCGGATTAGTGGGATATTATCGAAAATTTATTCAAAACTTTGCTAAAATTACGAAACCCTTAACAAAATGCCTAAAGAAAAATTCGAAGATTATTCATAATCAAGAATTTATTTCAGCTTTTAATACTTGTAAAAATTTATTAATTAACGCACCTATTTTACAATATCCAGATTTCAAAAAACCATTTATATTAACAACAGACGCTTCAAATGTTGCCTTAGGAGCAGTCTTATCTCAAGGACAAATAGGTTCTGATAAACCAATAGCTTTCGCTTCAAGGACATTAAATGAGACAGAAACACGGTATAGTACAATTGAAAAAGAATTACTTGCGATTGTATGGGCATGTAAATATTTCCGACCATATTTATTTGGACGAAAATTCACAATTTACACTGACCACCGACCATTGATATGGCTATTTAACTTGAAAGAACCAAATAGTAAACTAGTAAGATGGCGCTTAAAATTAGAAGAATTTGACTACGATATAATGTACAAAAAAGGAAAAATAAATACCAATGCAGACGCACTTTCAAGAATTCAAATAAATGCTCTAGAAAATGAATCGATGATAAATCACCCTGGAGACACAGAAGAACAAGGATTCGACCCTATTGATTATCTAAGAGACCTAGCAGAAAATGTTGACCGTGAAGAACAACCCTCAACAAGCCAAAAGAACACAGATAAAACTAAAGAAAAAGAAAAGATAAAAATTCTCCAAGATATACAAATTAGATCACCAAGAACTAGGAAAGAAGTTCAGAAAAAAGAGTTACAACAAAAAGAAGAACAAGAGCAAAAACATGAAGATATACAAGAAAAAGAACAAGAGGATTTAACTACACAACATTCTAACGTCATGGAAACTACCAATGATGGAATTTCAATATTGGAAGAGATTATAAACAACAAAACAAATCAAATATTAGTTTTTCCACATCTTCATAATAAATTAATTGTTAATCAAGAAAACTATCAACATCATAAAATAATTAATGTCAAAATTCCCAAAACTAATAACTATAATTTAATATTTGAATTTTTAAGGGATTATACAGTGGAAAGTAAAACTTATCACATGTATTTTCATTTAGATGAATTTTATAAACAATTTAATAAAGTTTATCTTGAACGCTTTTCAGAGAATCAAAATTACTACGTTGTACTTGGGTTAATAAATACAGTAATAGATAAAGAAGAACAAATTTTACTAATCAAAAATCATCATGAAGGGAAAACAAATCATAGGGGCATAAGTGAAACTCTCGAATATTTAAAAAGAAATTATTTTTGGATAGGCATGAAAAAAGAAATTACAAATTATATTAATTGTTGCGACATCTGTCAACGCGCAAAATATTGTAGGAAAAAACCTTATTCACCTTTAATGTTAACTGAAACAGCTTCTAAGCCTTTTCAAAATGTTCATATTGACGTATTCTATTATAATTCAAAAATGTATTTAACTCTAGTTGACGCATTTTCAAAATATGCACAAGCAATTGAAATACCTGGAAAAAATGCAATAAACATCGCAAATGCCTTAATTAAATATATTGCTTTTGCGGGAATACCAGAAAAAATAATTTTAGACAATGGGGCAGAATTTAAGAACGAAACTGTCAAAGAACTTTTAAATTTACATAAAATTAAAGTACATTTTACCACCCCCTTACATCACGAATCAAACAGTGTAGTTGAAAGATTTCACTCCACAATTATAGAACACCTAAGATTACTGAAAGAAAGTTTCCCTACTGAAACTGAAGGATTGATGGATTATGCTATTATTGCCTATAATAATACAATACATAGCTCAACAAAATATACACCATTTGAACTAACTTTTGGTCATACGAACTCAAGAGAGCCAAATGAGATATTTAATCTAAAAGAATATTTTACAGATTATACCCAAAATCATAAACAAAAACTAGAAAAAGTTTATGAAAAAGTAAAGGAAGATCTAAATAAACAAAAAGAGAAAGTTGTTTCTAAACACAATGTAAAAGGAAACACAAATGATGAATTTAAATTAGGACAGACGGTATATAAATTAAACCCTTTAAAAAGGAATAAATCAAAAAATAAATTCTTGGGACCATATACTATAACAAAAATGTTAGAAAGGAATCGAGTGGAAATAACTCGGAAAAAAGATCCGAATAAAAAAGAAATACTACATATTCAAGAATTGAGGAAACCACCTGTTGTTTCAGATTCGCCACCACCTATGGAGAACCAAAATACCACCGAATGAATGATAACCCAGGAATACTACCCTTAAAATTAGGCAACGCCCAAAATAAAATCGACACTTGGAAATTTATACAAGTATTTGATATAACTAATTTAATTCAACAATTTAATGAAATTCAAAATCAATATTTTAGAATAAAAATTGCTTTGCAATAATGTCATGCTTCAAAACATAAATATAATTTCTAACTCTTATAATTTAGCAAAATTTTGCTGCAAACTAAAATAGTCATTCAAATGAACAAAATAATCCTTTATATGGTGCTAATAATAATAGATATAAACGTGGTTTAATTGATGGACTGGGATCAATAATCAAATCACGTAACTGGTAACTTAGATCAGTATGATGCTGAAAAATATAATAAAGCCATTGAAAATCTTTTCATAATCAATTAAAAATAAAACTATTATTAAAAAATCAAATATCAATGTTTGATAAATCAATTGAAAATTTCCAAAATAATATTAAAAATCTATCTAATAATCAAATAATAATTAAACATCGTATTGATATGTTAGAAACAATTCTTTATAATACTGAAGCATATTTTCTTGATACATATCAATATTTATTATTACAAATTACTCTTTCACAAATAATCAATGAATATCAGATTATTTATGATATATTAGAAAAAATCGAAACTGCCATAAGTTTTGCTAAGATAAACGTATTTCACAATTCTATTGTTCAGAGTGACGAATTGTTCAAAGAAATAAATTCTGTTTCACAGTATTTAAAGAACTCTAAACTACCTTTTAAACCTGAACTTATAAATTTAATACTTTTTGAAAAAACTATAAATATTAAAAGTTATAGTGATGCAAATAAAATAATTTTTATTTTAGAAATACCTATTGTGGAAAATGATAGTTATAATCTATATCATCTTTACCCATTTCCTGTAAAAAATAATAATTCCCTAAATGTATTAATACCTAATGCAAAATACTTAATATTTAATGAACAGAATTACGCGTTTCTGGACAATAAATGTGAAGAAGTGACTCCAAGTGAATTTATTTGCAAAGACTCTAATATAGTTAAAATATCTCAAAATAATCCATGTGAAATTGAACTTTTAAAATATAATAAATTTATTTCTAATTGTCATTTAACACCTGTTGAAATTTTGGAAAATAAAGTTCAAAAAATTGAACAAAATAAATGGATAGTTATATGTCCTAAACAAACTATTGCAATTCAGTATTGTCAAAGTAATAGTGAAAATATACCTTTATTAGGAAGTTACATTATTGAATTAAATTCTGATTGCGAAATAAAAATCAATGATGTAATGATTAAAAATTTAGGTGATACGAAATTTAATTATAAAAATATTCAATTGCCAAAATTAAATTTTACAAAGATGTCAGAAAAATCTATAAATAAATTAAAACCATTAAATCTAGATTCTATTGATTTAAATAATATTATCCTATTAGAAATATCATAGAAAATGATTTAGGAATCGATTAAACCATTTATTTTTGAAACTAGTATTAATATTTGGGTTATTATAATGTATGTTTTATTTATATTTGTTTTACTTATATATTGTATAAATGTCGGGATATTTAACAAATTTAAAAGAAGAATTTTAGAAGAAAAAGAAGAAGCCTCAATTCAGGAAAATCCTGCACCGAACCCCAGAATTTTCAATTTGTGAGGGAGGAATTATATCCACGTAGCTGGGTACGTCACCCTGCCTTTGACGTCACTGTTACCTCAGCAGTAGAAGCCTATAAATATAAGTTACATTTGTTTTCTCATCTTTTGTGCAGCCTGTTCAACCAAACATATTATTAATAAACTGATCAAGTCTCTGTGTTGTTTTTAAAAGTAATTGTCCCGGTCACGAAAGAGGTCCATTAAAGATCAATTTCAGATTATGTTCACTAGACTGGTCAATGTTTTCAGTGCAGCTTGTCGATTAGCTGGTTAGCTTCTGATTTTCGAAAATTGGCGTATACTGGTCAGCATCAGCCCTCAAGGATAGAATCATCAGACCACGTTCGTTTCAGTGTAGCTTGACGTTTAGTTTTCGAGCTGTCAGCAGCACGAGCGAGGCTGTTTTTCCGATTTTCTCGGCTCGTGAGTATTAATAACAATTTCAGGGATATAGGCTCACCAGAGCCAATACCCAGTGTAGCTTTGATGGTAGCTGTCAGCAGCTATTCAGCTTATAGCCAGTTTTTTCTCTGATTTTCTGCAGCTAGATCGTACCTCAGGGATGGGTTCACCAATACATCAATTAGTGGTGTGTTCTGGATCGATTCAGTTTATGGTATTTTCGTCGCTGTTAATTTATAACGTTTTTCCGATTTTCTCGAAAACTACGGCTATCAAGATCAAAACTTCAGGGATTATAGAGACCCACTAGGTTATTAATAACCGTTTTTTTCGATTTTCGAAAATCGGAAAACGTTATAAAACAAATTGGCTGCTGACGTAAATACCGAAAAACTAAATCGATCAAGACGCAGCCACTGGGGGATTATTATTAGTCTAGTGGGCCTCTATAATCCCTGAAATTTTGACTTATTAGTATACGCTGTTTTCGAGAAAAATCGGAAAAACGGTATAAACAAATTGGCTGTTGACGAAAAATACCGAAAACTAAATCGATCAAGAACACGCCACTGGATGATTAGTATTAGTCTGATGGGCCTCTATAACCCTGAAATTTTGATCTTGTTAGTATACGCCGTTTCGAGAAAAATCGGAAAACGGTATAAACAAATTGCTGCTGACGAAAATAAATACCGAAAACTAAATCGATCAAGAACACGCCACTGGGTGATTATTACATATCTAGTGAACTTATAATCCCTGAAATTTTGATCTTGTTAGTTTACGTAGTTTCGAGAAAATCGGAAAACGTTATAAACAAATTGGCTGCTGACGAAAATACCGGTGGAAAACTAAATCGATCAAGAACACGCCACTGGGAGATTATTATTAGTCTGATGGGCCTCTATAATCCCTGAAATTTTGATCTTGTTAGCATACGCCGTTTTGGAGAAAATCGGAAAAAACGGTATAAACAAATTAGCTGCTAACGAAAATACCGAAAACTAAATCGATCAAGAACACGCCACTGCGATTATTAGCTAGTCTAGTGGACCCCTATAATCCCTGAAATTTTGATCTTGTTAGTACGTAGTTTTCGAGAAAATCGAAAAACGTTATAAACAAAATTGGTTGCTGACGAAAATATCGAAAACTAAATCGATCAAGAACACGCCATCACTGGGAGATTATTATTAGTCTGATGGGCCTCTATAATCCCTGAAATTTTGATCTTGTTATGGTTAATGCCGTTTTCGAGAAAATCGGAAAAACGGTATAAACAAATTAGCTGCTAACGAAAATACCGAAAACTAAATCGGATCAAGAACACGCCACTGCGATTATTATTAGTCTAGTGGACCCCTATAATCCCTGAAATTTGATCTTGTTAGTATACGTAGTTTTCGAGAAAATCGGAAAACGTTATAAACAAATTGGCTGCCGGACGAAATATCGAAAACTAAATCGATCAAGAACACGCCACTGGGAGATTATTATTAGCTCCTTGATGGGCCTCTATAATCCCTGAAATTGATCTTGTTAGTATACGCCGCTTCGAGAAAATCGGAAAACGGTATAAACAAATTAGCTGCTAACGAAAATACCGAAAACTAAATCGATCAAGAACACGCCACTGGGTGATTATTATTAGTCTAGTGGACCCCTATAATCCCTGAAATTTTGATCTTGTTAGTATACGCAGTTTTCGAGAAAATCGGAAAAACGTTATAAACAAATTGGCTGCTGACGAAAATATCGAAACTAAATCGATCAAGAACACGCCACTGGGAGATTATTATTAGTCTGATGGGCCCTATAACTCCCTGAAATTTTGATCTTGTTAGTATACGCCGTTTTCGAGAAAAATCGAAAACGGTATAAACAAATTAGCTGCTAACGAAAATACCGAAAACTAAATCGATCAAGAACACGCCACTGGTGATTATTATTAGTTTAGTGGACCCCTATAACCCTGAAATTCTTTATCTTAGTATACGTAGTTTTCGAGAAAATCGGAAAAGCGTTATAAACAAATTGGCTGTTGACGAAAATACCGAAACTAAATCAGATCAAGAACACGCCACTGGGAGATTATTATTAGTCTGATGGGCCCCTATAATCCCTGAAATTTTGATCTTGTTAGTATACGCAGTTTTCGGAGAAAAACCGGAAAAACGGTAGCAAACAAATTAGTTGCTAACGAAAACAATACGGGAAAAACTAAAATCGATCATAACACGCCACTGGGTGATTATTATTAGTCTAGTGGACCCTATAATCCCTTGAAATTTTGATCTTTGTTAGTATACGTAGTTTTCGAGAAAATCGGAAAACGTTATAAACAAATTGGCTGCTGACGAAAATACCGAAAACTAAATCGATCGGGTTAACACGCCACTGGGAGATTATTATTAGTCTGATGGGCCTCTATAACTCTGAAATTTTGATTCAGTTAGTATACGCCGTTTCGAGAAAATCGGAAAAACGGTATAAACAAATTAGTTGCCAACGAAAATATCGAAAAACTAAATCGATCAAGAACACGCCACTGCGGGATTATTATTAGTCTGTCTCATATAATCCCTGAAATTTTATCTTGTTAGTATAATGGAAGTTTTCGAGAAAATTGAAAACGTTATAAACAAATTGGTCGCTGACGAAAATAGCCGGAAAACTAAATCGATCGGCACCGACGCCACGGGAGATTATTATTAGTCTGATGGGCCTCTATAATCTCTGAAATTTTGATCTCAGTTAGTATACGCCGTTTTCGAGAAAATCGGAAAACGGTATAAACAAATTAGTTGCTAACGAAAATACCGAAACTAAATCGATCAAGAACACGCCACTGCGATTATTATTAGTCTAGTGGACCCCCTATAATCCCTGGAAATTTTGATCTTGTTAGTATACGTAGTTTTCGAGAAAATCGGAAAACGTTATAAACAAATTGGCTGCTGACGAAAGTGAAAACCAAATGATCAAGAACACGCCACTGGGAGATTATTATTAGTCTGATGGGCCTCTATAATCCCTGAAATTTTGATCTTGTTAGTATACGCCGTTTTCGAGAAAATCGGAAAACGGTATAAACAAATTAGCTGCTAACGAAAATACCGAAAAACTAAATCGATCAAGAACACGCCACTGGGTGATTATTATTAGTTTAAGTGGACCCCTATAATCCCTGAAATTTTGATCTTGTTAGTATACGTAGTTTTCGAGAAAAATCGGAAAGCGTTATAAACAAATTGGCTGCTGACGAAAATACCGAAAACTAAATCGTGGATCAAGAACACGCCACTGGGAGATTATTATTAGTCTGATGGGCCCTATAATCCCTGAAATTTGATCTTGTTAGTATACGCAGTTTTCGGTGTGCAAACGGAAAACGGTATAAACAAATTAGCTGCTAACGAAAATACCGAAAACTAAATCGATCAAGAACACGCCACTGGGTGATTATTATTATCTAGTGGACCCTTGTCCCCTGAAATTTTGATCTTGTTAGTATACGTAGTTTTCGAGAAAATCGGAAAACGTTATAAACAAATTGGCTGCTGACGAAAATACCGAAAACTAAATCGATCAAGAACACGCCACTGGGAGATTATTATTAGTCTGATGGGCCTCTATAATCCCTGAAATTTTGCAGTTAGTATACGCCGTTTTCGAGAAAATCGGAAAAACGGTATAAACAAATTAGCTGTTAACGAAAATATCGCTGAAAAACTAAATCGATCAAGAACACGTGCCACTGGGTGATTATTATTAGTCTAGTGGACCCCTATAATCCCTGAAATTTTGATCTTGTTATATACGTAGTTTTCGGAGAAAATCGGAAAAAACGTTATAAACAACAAATTGGTTGCTGACGAAATATCGAAAACTAAATCGATCAAGAACACGCCACTGGGAGATTATTATTATCTTGATGGGCCTCTATAATCCCTGAAATTTTGATCTTGTTAGTATACGCCGTTTTCGAGTAGGGAAAAAAACAAATTAGCTGCTAACGAAAATACCGAAAACTAAATCGGATCAAGAACACGCCACTGGGTGATTATTATTATTAGTCTAGTGGACCCCTTATAATCCTGAAATTGATCTTGTTAGTATACGTAGTTTTCGAGAAATCGAAAACGTTATAAACAAATTGGTTGCTGACGAAAATATCGAAAACTAAATCGATCAAGAACACGCCACTGGGAGATTACATAGTCTGATGGGCCTCTATAATCCCTGAAATTTTGATCTTGTTAGTATACGTTTCGAGAAAATCGGAAAACGGTATAAACAGTCTAGCTGCTAACGAAAATACCGAAAACTAAATCGATCAAGAACACGCCACTGGGTGATTATTATTAGTCTAGTGGACCCCTTATAATCCCTGAAATTTGATCTTGTTAGTATACGTAGTTCTTCGAGAAAATCGGAAAAACGTTATAAACAAATTGGTTGCTGACGAAAATATCGAAAACTAAATCGATCAAGAACACGCCACTGGGAGATTATTATTAGTCTGGATGGGCCTCTATAACTCTTCTTAAAAATTTTATCTTGTTAGTATACGCCGTTTTCGAGAAAATCAAAACGTATAAACAAATTAGTTGCTAACGAAATACCGGAAACTAAATCGGATCAAGAACACGCCACTGGGTGGATTTATTATTATTAGTCTTAGTGAACCCCCTTATAACTCCCTAAAATTTTGATCTTGTTAGTATGTCGCAGCTTCGAGAAAATCGGAAAAACGTTATAATCAAATTGGCTGCTGACGAAAATATCGAAAACTAAATCGATCAAGAACACGCCACTGGGAGATTATTATTAGTCTGATGGGCCTCTATAATCCCTGAAATTTTGGATCTTGTTAGTATACGCCGTTTTCGAGAAAATCGGAAAACGGTATAAACAAATTAGTTGCTACAAAAATGTCTAAATCGATCAAGACGCCGTCGGTGATTATTATTAGTCTAGTGGACCCCCTATAATCCCTGAAAGTTCTTGATCTTGTTAGTATACGTAGTTTTCGAGAAAATCGGAAAAACGTTATAAACAAATTGGCTGCTGACGAAAATATCGAAAACTAAATCGATCAAGAACACGCCACGGAATATTAGTCTGATGCCTCTATAATCCCTGAAATTTTTGATCTTGTTAGTATACGCCGTTTTCGAGAAAATCGGAAAAACGGTATAAACAAATTAGCTGCTAACGAAAATACCGAAAACTAAATCGATCTATAACACGAAACTGTGTGCTTGTAGTTAGTAGTGATATAAATCATGACCTTTTTTTTGTTGTTTCTGTCGATATGATAGTAACCAATTGTGTGTTGATAAAGGTAGTAGTACTAGTACTATCATAAATGAATTAGTTTTTTTATTTTTTTTAATTTTGGTTACATTAGTATAATGTATACATATTTATAAAATTCTGCCAATTAGGCGTGTCAATTTGAAATGGTATTTACCAATCCGATATGCGAGTCGGTAATAATATATTAACATAATGAAGCATACTTCGTTTTAGTACTATTTAAATATTAATAAAATTCTCCTGCAAGAAATTGTATGATTATTTCATATTAAGTTAAGTCGCCCGACGCCACTGGCCCTTCGGCTATGTTCGGCAAATCGGCCGCTATCTTTTGGCTGCTAAGTTCACATCAGTTTGAAAATTCTTAAAATATGTAAAAAAAGAAAATAAAATATACGTGTTTAAGTGTTTTTTCGGAAACTTGACCGTTTTTTAAATAAAAAATATTATAATATTCCACCCCCCTTTTTACCCCCTTAGGGGATGAATTGAAAAAAAAAATCCTTTCTTATCCCACGTAAACATCATAAAAGGAACCCCTGTGCAAAATTTCAGCTTTCTAGGGTCAAGGGTTTGGTGTAGGCGTTGATGAGTCAGTGATGAATCAGTCAGGACTTAGAGATTTATATATACAGATTATCAGATATTTTTTCATATAATAAAATAATATATAAAAAAAGTGTCGCGGCCTCGTTCTCGGCCGAGAATTCTTTTTCTCTCGGTCTCGGCCGAGACTAAAAATCCAGGTTCGGTCGGACCTTAGTCGACACATTGCTTCTATGCGGTATTGCCGGATTTTGCATCAACATTTCAAACCGCACAAGTAGACGTTTAGGAAAAATGTTGCATCTAGGGTTGGAACTTCATTTTTCACTATTTGTTACTCATTTTACTACAGCTGTAATATATTATATCTAGTTTAGATATATTATCATCATTTAAATAGTATACATGAAAGTTTTTAAAACAGTTGTGTATATTTTTCTATACACATTTTCCTACAAACGTAAAAACCCGGCAACACTGTACGCCGCTTTTGATTTTGTCTCTCTGTCTGCCAACCGGCCATTTATATTATTCTCCGTCACATGCATTAAAATCCAGACCACATAAATTGGATTATCAGCAGGGTATAGTTCATATTGTATACAATTTATAAACTGTTTGTGTCAATACGAACCTTTCCTTGTTTCACAATGTAGTACGGATTAGAACTTGAAAAACCTGCAGATTCTAAAAGATTCATCACTTCACTTCTTGGCACAACTTTTTTGTTTAAGAAATACTGGTCTTTTTTAGCACCAATCACCCGACGAAGATATATTTCCTCATGTTCAATCTAAGAAATTATATGTAATCCACAATTAATGACAACAACAATCTAATTTATTAAATATTTTATACTTACTGGAACTCTAGCATCAGAATTGTCAAAAATTATTTCAACATAAGCAGTCACAATTCTCGGCCCAGTTCCTTCATGTAATAGAGACTGGCGTTGTTCAGGCTTCAGATGTGAATATTCATCACTTAACACAAACTGAATAGCTTAAATAATAGTAAAAGTTAGATAAGTAAATTTGTTCACTAAACGTAAAATGTAGTTATAACTATTGGTTATTGCATTTAAGAGTTTAAGGTACAAATCTGTTTTTACAAATTTCTCAAAATAAAACACTAATTCACCACAATACACCAAAACACATAACTTTTGCACTGGACGCGCGTTTTCCCTAACCATATTAACATCAGCAGGTGATTAAAACTAAACTAATATCTACAAAATAAGCGGTTATATAGGCGGGCAGTTGGCACCGGCCAAGCGTGGCGCAACTAGCCAAGCGAGTCAGAACCAACTGAGCGTAACAATTACTTACTGAGCCTAGAGCAATACCTAGTAATAGGATTTCCATAAAGGCTTTTGGAAATTCCGGACAAGTGAATTCAGGAATCCGGACAAAAAAAATCCGGACGTTGCAAAAAAGAAACAAGAAATTTGTTTATAAACTTTTATAGGACGCAAATAATAGCCCCGCAATCAGCAAAATATAAACCAAAAAAACATTCACTTTCCAAGAGCGAAAAATTTTGCGCCAAAGTATAGAAATGGGTACTGTCGAACAAGTGTCGTTAAGTAGAGTTGTAGCATCGTAGAAACTAAAATATTGAACAAAGTAACTGAGAAATTAATTCAACTGTAACTGGTAAAATATTTTACCAAGTTAAATTGTTTTTGCCGGACCGCCCGGACACTTTAAAAATCCGGGTAAATTCGGACGTATGGAAACCCTAAATAGGAACTGAGAACTAGAAGAAACTGGACCATTATCTCTGTTCATATATTTTTACATTTATTAATTTTGATGCTTTCATATGCATCTAATTGCCTGAAATCTGAGACTTGTTCAATTCGTTTTAAATTATTAATATATATACAATGATTTCTATCGACAATATGTTGAGCAACGTAAGATTTATCTGATCTGCCATATCTTAACTTATTCATATCGTCGGTGAAATGTGATAAACTGCTAACTGCATTATTCCTAATTTTACAGGAGAGCAAAAAAAAACAGTACAAAAAAATATGTACACATGTAGGAAATATTTTCATGTGTTAATATGATAGAGATAAGAATTTTATTTGCTGGGGAACAATAAAATCAATATTTGGTGTTACATCATTTTTTTCAGACACAATAAGGAGATAGCAGATATTCGCCTTGCAGAAATAAGAAATAAAAATATACTTCTGGAGATAGCAACCTTTATTGTTTGAAATTTTGAAAATGGAATTGAATATTACCCAAACAGATTTAGAAATAATCAATTAAATTTAAAAAATATGATATTCATAACCATATATTTCGAATATCGTCGCGTCGGTCTAGAAGCAAAACATAGTCCAAAAACGAATAAATTTTTAATGCATTTTTAAAGAACTGAAGTAGCAGCATTTTGGACTTAATGAATATGAAAATAATTTAAAAATTAAACTTATAATTCTTAGAAAATATGGTAGAATCCTTCCATGCTTATCCTAATTTTTATACAACGGTAGCAGACCGAGCTTGGAAAACATGTAGTGCATGATCTTATTAAATTTTTATTACTTTTCTCCTTATTTTTTTAATTTTTGTAAAAATTATGTATCATTTACGTGGAAAAACATTGTAAAAAATAAAACTGATTAGGTATTAAGGAAATTCTTGTACAAGTAAGTAATGTTATTTAAACTATTTATAGCACGTCGATGAATTGCTCGTATATAGAGAATTTTGTTTATCCCCTTACCCTTTACGGATACCCCATATTTACAGAACGGATCAACGCAGGGTCGGACTGGCCATATTATATATATAACTACGAGCCCTAACAACTATATGTTGGGACAAGATCATATTTTGGAATTATTGCCCTGGTTTTTCAAAATAACTGAAAAATATATGTTTAATTTTTTAAATATAAACATAGCCATATATCCTAAACAACTTGACAATATTTTTATGAATTTGTAAATCAATCCATATTTACAGTAGCGGATTTTATTCATAAAAGGACAAATTTGCTGACAACTAAATGTAGGGACAAGTATTTTTAAATACTTAATGTCATCGTAGCTATAAACATCATCTTTGCTATAAACGTCACAAATGTCGCAAACTGTTTACTTCAGCATTGACAGCTTGTAAGTGACTCGATGCTTTGAGTAGTGAGATTTACTGTAAGTAATTTTAATTTTTTTAATTTTCAATTTTGTTAATTTAATTTAAAGTAATGGTCCGTGGAAAAGCTACAAATCAAAAACTACGCAAAATTATCATTCGTCAATACAGTACGGGAAAAACAATTCGAAAAATTTCTGATGATTTAAGTATTCCAAAAACCACGGTCTTTAATATAATAAAAAAAAAATACGGCGAATCTGCCAATGTAGACGTTAGAGGTCAAAGTTCGGGAAGGCCAAAAGTTGTATCTCAGAGAGATTTACGAAATTTAGTAAAAAAAGTCTGCGAGAAGAAGTACTCTTCGCGAAGTAACAGTTAAATGGAATACTGTAACTGGTTTAAATATATCAAGAGAATGTTGCTGAAAATATATCTATAAATGCGGTCTGGGGTTTTACAAGGTAAACTTTATTTTGTGTGGAAAATCAATTACCTGAAGATTATTAATACAAATTTTTATTTAGGCCAAAGAAAAACCGCTACTGACAGAAATTCAAAAGGAAAATCGCTACAATTGGGCAAAATCTAAATTATCGTGGACACAAAATGATTGGAATAAGGTCATATTTAGCGATGAGTCTAAATTTGATGTTTGCGTTGGAGATCATCGAAAACGAATAATACGAAATAAAGCAAAAGCCTTAGCCTCATAAAGATTGCTTAAAGAGGGTTGTTAAACTTCCTAAGGGGATTATGGTTTGGGGTTGCATGTCAGCAAGAGGTTTGGGCAAATTGAATTTTATAGATGGCACTGTTAACGCCCAAAAATATCAACATATACTTGAGACCTCACTTGTGCTCCAGAATTGTTTCCAAACGAAGATTATATTTTCCAATAAGATGGAGCATCGTGCCATTCAGCAAAATCAACTAAAAATTGGTTCGGTAATAATAATATAAAAGTTCTATCCCATCCTGCAAGTAGTCCGGACCTCAATGTTGTAGAAACTGTGTGGCATAAAATGAAGCTGATATTTAAGAAACCACCCTCAACGAACAATTTTTGATTTGCAGACAAAACTGCAGGAAAGATAATTTTTCTCCTCAAATGTGCCAATCTTTGGTAAATACAATGCCATTAAGAGTTCAGGCAGTTGTTAAGGCGAAAGGTGATGTAACTCCGTATTAAACAAATTTCTTGTTGTGCTGTCCCTATATATAGTTGTCAGCAAATTTGGCTTGATTTTGGCAAAATAAGCTGTTATCTAAAGTGATTTGTTTGCAATGTTATAAAAATATAGTAAAATTGTCTAGATCATATTGTAATGTTTGAATTTAGAATAATAAACAAAATAAATTGAGTTGTTTTAACAAATTACTATTTTTATTGCAAAAAAAGACCTTGTCCCAACATATAGTTGTTAGGGCTCATAATAGGGGGGCCGGAGCCTTCGCGGGCCCCCTTTATAGTTCATTATTTATTCTTAACATTATTTGCTTTCGCATTGCATTATGGCATTATGCATTGCATTGGTTTACCTTGCATTAGGGTAGTTCCCCGATTTCTATACAGGGTGTGTCTTAAATAAGTGCAAATATTTTCAGGGCTGGTAAATCTCGATAAAAGAAACATAATATTTTCTCTTTACTGTTTTTTCAAATAAATCCAAAACAACCGAGTTATTTCACTTTTAAAATTTCCAATTTTTTGCTATAATTTTGAGAAACATTGGATTTTCTTTCTTGTAAATTTAATCTACTACCTATGTTGCCATATTACAAACAAAGTATGTTTTTAAACTAAAAATTAAAAAAATTCCAATTTAAAAAAAAATTCCAGCAAAAAACCTCATAATCGTGTTTCTTGAGTCGAAATATACTACCCCTAAAAATATTTGCACTTATTTAAGGCTCACCCTGTATATAATAGGGAAAAATGGACCAAAACGTAAAAAATACGCAAAAAAAATCCACACGGGCCCCTCTTTACATCTTACATTGCCACCCGGGCCCCTTTCGCCTAGTGCGACCTTCGATTGACGTACTGTGCTCAAGAAACATACGAGTAAGAATCCGTGTGTTTGCTTTAGTGTGATCGTAACGGAAATTACGGAGATAGCAGCATTTCGGAGGCTATTTCAGATCACTGGGAGCAGGGATTAGCAGATATTATTGAGTTAAAATAGCAAATTTTCTTTAATGGAAAATTAAGTAGTCTTTCTAAGAAATTAAAACTAGCTATCTTATGTATAACGCTATGATAAGACTCATTAGGAACATATCGGTATGTAGCTGTATTTTTTATATAGATATCAAATTCCAGGCAATTATTAGTATTTCTAATAACTAATACATCTAGAAATATTCTAGAATGTTTTCCTTCCATTAACTTTTCCTATGAAATTGGAAACAATGATATATTTACATTTTGTGATAGTGTAAACATAGACGTATTAGTTATATGGTTATTAGAAATTTTGTTTATTTTTAAAGTTTTAATCATTTGCTGATGATGCTAACATGGTAGCGAAACGCGCGTCCACAAAGTTGTTGTAAAGCCATACAAAGTTGTTTCGAGTTCTATTCCATGTTTGTTAAAAATTATCATAGTACTGATACATACTTGAAACAAGTAGCATTATTACTCATGATAGTTATGTACCAAAAGATACATACATGCTGACTTTTTAATTTACTCTAAAACAGACAATTTCATTATGTGTTGTGCTATGTGCATGTTAAGCATATTCAAATTTATTCCGAAGAAATAATTTATATTAAAAGTAGGCCGTAGTCTGTGAGAACGGGTCATTACTAAGGGTTAAAAAAAGACATCGTACTATAATTGATTTGAATACTATGTGGATTACTGTACCTACCATAAAAGAAGTTACTTTTTCCGGATCCATTACGGCCAACAACTACATTGTGGCGTTTATCAAAAGGTTCCACAACAGTTTGATCTCTGTAGCTTTTAAAACCTTGTATGATCACCTATTAATTTTGTCAACATTGAATTATTAACGTACGTATATTAAAATGTTGCTATTTTTACAAACCTGTTTAATGTACATCTTTTAATATTAAAATGTTATTCACCCTCGTTTTATACCGTATTTTTGTTGGATTATTAATATTTTCAAACTGGTATACAAAAATAAATATCCTACCGCCACTTTCTGATGTTTGAAAACAGCTGAAATTTGAAACAAGTACCGGCAACCGCCACGACCGCCACCACAAAAACAAAGCTCCTTGATAAGGATGTTCGGTAATTTCAAAATATAAAAATATCGATATTAGTTTATATCATATTTTCAAACGCTCATATTTTACCGTATGATGTATGATGGATGTGTGATTGAAAAACAAAATAAGGTGTTAAAAAGTCAACATATAAAATTATCTATCAAATTATAGAAAAAAGATAACGTAAGACCATTGAGACCATTTTTTTCTAATCCTACCATATTTTATACTTATCAATGGATCCAAGAGTAGTTTTTCGCTAAGCTTTTATTAATTCGACTATTTTTTATAAATTTGAAATTTTTAAAATTCGGTGTCCCTTTAAAAAACTCACTTGTATATCGATGTATCGATTCATTTTGTAATTGTCGTTTGTTATTCGATATATCAATACATATTATTATACATACGCCAAGTACCGTATGATCGAATAAAAACGGCGGCGGCGTCAGCGATGCCTATGAAATGAAGATCGCTGTCATTTTATATGTAAAATTATATGGCGAATGTCATCGATTGTCATTTCCAAGCCAACTGGACGCCGGTTTTTTTCGGTCATACGGTATTTGAGGCCAGTTAGTTATTCTATGGTTAAGGCTTTATTCAGATTCGTATTTATATGCAATACATTAATAGTTTACAATAATTATATCGATAGATAACAATATGGCCATAGGATAGCCCTAGGGATAGGAATAGGCAAATAGATAAAGATATATCGATAATTTTTATTGTCATTCAATATATTTTTTAAGATATCGATAATAATTATTGCTAGTTATCGATATATCTAAAAAAAACATACCTATTGACGACCTTATTTCTTATTTCTCCAGTGCTGTTCGTCTGTTCCGGATTCCGGATACCGGGTATTTATTATGGTATTTATTTATATTTTAACTCCATGCCAACATTACCAACATCCAATGCCATGTTTACAATTCTATAAAGTATAAAGATACTATTTTCAAGATTTTTATCGTATAATTTTGGAAAATATTAAAGGAATAGTAATATAATTAGCTTACAATTTTTAAAGGTAACGGTCATGGAATATACTAACGGTAATGGTGTGGATCCGGTGGCTGACCTTGAAACGAGTTTTTGCTGCATATAGTCACAGACACTACGCATGCGCACATCTTCGATGTTGCCAAATTGCAAGTTATTTTGGAATTATTTTCAGTAGAAAACAAATATGTGCTTTTCAGTGTTTTTTTGTCAATATATACCGTATGATCGAAAAAATGGCATTCAGTTGGTTGGGAAATGACGATTGAGGACATTTCCAATATAAAATGACAGCGATCTTCATTTCATAGTCATCGCTGACGCTATTTTTTTTCAATCATAGTACGCGGTATATTATTTATATTATTATTTTAATATTTCGCACAACACGTGAACGCAGACGTGAACGCTTATTATGTATTTTCATTGTCAATAAAATTAAATATAAATAAAACTCTAGATTCCTATAATTAATCTAATTGCTCTAGATTATTATGCTACGTTTAAAAAGTGCTTTATTAAAAATTCGGGAAATTAAAAAGGATATGTCCAAGTTTTTCCCTATTTTTAAATTTTTAAATGCTGTAGCTCCATGTCATGTTCATAATAGGTTTTTTTAACATTCCATCAAAACTACGGAGGCCTTAAAAGGCCTTTTAGCCTCCGTAATTAAAATTGTAGAATCAGCTTCAGCAACATTAACAGTTACCTTTTGTTTAATTCTGCTTATACATATATTGCATTAATTTTTCTGCTACCTTAAGATTTCTCTATTCTTAAAACTAATTTATGTGATTTTCTTAGCATATATGATTTATAAACTATATTTTTCATAATGGAAGGATGGAATAGGATATGCAAAATTAAGATATTTTAACATTTATTTTCCATACAAAGCATAATATAGTATTAAGATTAAGACATTCAAATATTATAAGAAATATCTTAATATAAATCACAAACTAACTTAAGTCTTAAGTTGGACCCTTGTTGGACTGTGTACTGTGTATATCTAATAAGATCAAAAGTGAACCTTCACCATATTATCAAGATTTTGGCGTTACAGGAAATAAGTTACAGTAAATTAAGAAAAGAATATCAAAGTACAGGATACTGTATATACTGTAATGCATTCTACGACACAAACCATATCCCTTCTAAAGAGAAAAAGATAAAGCATAAAGCTTATTTTAATCGTATAAGCATTTTTCGATAAAATATATGATAAATATGTATGCCTACAATGGGATGTAATAAATGTGTCATATTGATGATACAAAATAATTCTTAAACAGGTTTAAAACCAATAAGAAAAAATCCATAAATGATTTTAATTCTAATGTAATTATATAAATAAATATTATTATTACAATATTATATTACTTACAACTCCGATTATAATCATAATACCTTAACTTCACAATCTCCATTATCCTTCTTACCTTAATTTTTGATATCAAGATAAATCTGAAATTATAAATTAATTATAGAATTTGTATTATTATTATTATTGATTAACACTCAAAAAAAATTTGTTTTCAACTGAAAATAATTCAAAAGTAAACTGCAATTTGGCAACATCGACGATGTGCGCTTGCGTAGTATCGATGATCAAATGCAGCAAATATGGGCTTCAAGGTCAGCTACCGGATCCACACCTTTACTCTTTTAAAAATTTTTACTTATGTTAATATTTATAATTCTTCTCATTTTAATTCTTTTTTGTGCTGGATTTTAAATCTGGCAACACCGTCCATTCATTGTAGTGCACTCGCAATGCACTCGTAATAAAAACATAAATAGATGAAAAGCTCGTGTTCCTAGTATTTGTGTACCTCTTGTAAGGAGTAACCGTTGTGTGTTTGCGTTTATCGAGTGTTGTTTTGTGTTTCCGATGTTTTTTTTTTGTGTTTTGTTTTCACGTAAACTATTCAACATCATATCCATCATATAACCTATATTTCGTATAAATTAGATCAAGTGTGCCACTGTATCATTTTATATAAGATACTTTAGCCTTTAAAATGGTTATAAGGTGTGAAGTGTGCAAAAAAATAAGGAAAATCCACCCTGGACTGTCATTTCATATGTGAGTAAATACAGCCGGCACTATATTTTTTTCCAATGGCGTCAGCATGTGGTCAGCATAGGTAACCTATAGACATATCCTATAGAGGCGTCACTCAGTATCATTAATTTTTATTAAGTCCAATAATTTATACCTTAATATAACATCACAGGATGTCTGTTTACATTTTAATTCGATGCCAACATCCAATGCGACGTTTCCAATTCTATCAAGGCACTCTTTATTTTGAAGATTTTTATACATGTAATTAGGGGAAAATATTAAAATAATAACAATCTGATTAATGTTAACAGTAAAATAGAGTGCTCAATAGATGTCCTATTTGGATATGATCCATTGACTCATACAAATAATCTCTATAGTGGATTAAAAATGTAGAAAATATTTAATTTATTATATTTGGAGCTGTGTAAATTAATTTAAAGAATATTAAATATTACACAAAAGTGTCAAATATTAATATGGTTCCTGTTGCTGAGGTGCATCTACATTCTCTAAGTTTACAACATAAGTTATATATTGGAAACATACGAACAAATAAAGGACTTTCTAATCCTATATTCTAGACTAGGATCACACGTATAATAGAATTCTAAAAGACATTATGAACTAGAAAACATATTCTATATTAAATAGCCTAAAAACATACCTTGGTGATAGTATAGATTAACTAAATTTCTGATTTATTAACTTTTTTGAGCTGATTCTATCTACTCTCCATAGGCGAGTTATATTTATATTTGTTCCATCTGCATCATTGTATCATTGATTCATTATACAGGGTTGTTCACCACATACGACACGGAGTATTGTAGCTAAACGATTAAACTTTTACAAATTGTAAGTTTTGGGTTCGTTGAAGGACTATTAGAGGTACAATTTAAAAATATTTTTACAAGATACAGAGTGTCCCAAATAAATAAAAAATATCAAAGTTGTATTTTTTTAAATGGAACACCCTATATGTTATTACATTTTTAGTATTATTATTATCGTTTTCATCAAAACGATAATATTACTAGCCCATTTGTATGCAAAAAAAACTATTTAAATCTTTAAAAAAGAGTATACCATTAATTAAATATACCACCATTATTTCCGCCCAAATACTAATTAATTGAATACTCCGTGTCGTATGTGGTGAACAACCCTGTATTGGTTAAAATTTTATTAATCTCTGTATTTATATTTATATACCGGTGGTGCATCATCGTTGGAAACCTAGGAAATCCCATGCAAATTTTGAACTGTCCAAATATTGACTACCCTGTTTGTTTGACAGAGAAGTCATAAATAGGTTTTTTAAAGGTCTGCTTATGCTGAATACACATGCCAAATTTGAACAATTTTGGATCAGCCTAGGTTTTCTAAAAAATTCAACCATATTTTCATGTTTTTCTTAATTTTCTCTAAAACGGTATGGAAATTTGGAAAAATATAAATAGGATTAACCATTTTAGAACAAGCAAAAATTTTTATGAAGAATGCATTTTTCTCCAATTGTCAATAATAA
This sequence comes from Sitophilus oryzae, assembly GCF_002938485.1. Taxonomy (NCBI): domain Eukaryota; kingdom Metazoa; phylum Arthropoda; class Insecta; order Coleoptera; family Curculionidae; genus Sitophilus; species Sitophilus oryzae. Next base: position 293,977 of record NW_022146945.1, on the reverse strand, counting down.
AGAAGTTTTTCCTTTTGTAAAGACAATCCGGGGACATACTGTATATTCTTCAACCTTCCTTAAAAAATTATTACAAATACAAGAACTGTCCTGAAATGAAAAACTTTATTAGATATTTACTTTAAGTAAATTTAATTCTTGGTTTGAGGTCAGGTGTAAATAATTATTTTAGAGATTTAATCCATTAATTATTATTATTTATTAAAAAAAATGATTTCATGACGTTTCGACCATTAACATGGTCTTTTTCATAATGAATAATAATCTTCTACTTGTTCTATCCTGAACGTAGATTTGTTACTTTTTGTTAAAACTTATCCTAATTAAAAATAAAAAAATAATTATTTACACCTCACCTCAAATCAAGAATTAAATTTACTTAAAATATATTTCATAAGGTCAAAGAATTGAAACTAAAATAAAAAGATTAGATATTTACTTCAGATGGTCTTTACTTATTTTGCTATAAATATCGTAAATCTTAAATCATACAGGGTGTTCATAATTCTACGCCAAACTTTTTAAAATATAAAATAATTTTTCTTCGTTTTTTTTAAAATGGAACACCCTGTATATTATTTTTTTAATAGATGGAGAATTAAAATATGAACATTTTTGTATTTAGAGCATTTCAAAATTTTTAACGATTTTGCAGATACTCGCGGTATTATTTCATATGGCTCTTTCAACGGTAATATACGAACGAAAAATCATTGGGTGGCTTTGATAAAAATTTACTTGATACACTGAAGAAATCCGTTCTCTATAACAAGGAATTCCACTTGGTCCAGTACGACTTCACGTTCAGCGAATATCTGGAAAATTCCTCCTACGTTGGGTGTCTATACTGTCTATGCCTAATTCTGGATCACTGATTTGGTCTTTTGCAAGGTCTTCGGGTTGCCAAGAATCATTAACCACAGTTAAGATTTTCGCTTTTCCCTCGTCGGCTCAGGAACAATGCTTACAGTTTCATAACTGTAACCATTGCATAACTGTAAGCGTAACTACAAGACAAGTGCGTCAACATTTCGATGGATGGTTACAGCTCAATGTTCAGTGTCAAAGTATAATTCTTGTAACTGTTCAATCCATCTAGCAACCTGCTCTTTTAGACTGTCATAATTATTTCAAAACGGCATGGTCTGTTCTTAGTTTACAGGGTGGTCCGAACTGTATTCCGGAAACTTCGGTAGCATATTCTGCAGATAAAAATAAGTAAAAAAGTTCGTATAATTGTATGTCCTAAAATGGCTTAGTTTCCGAGTTACAGGGTGTAGAAATTTCATTTTTATTTTGATTTTTTCCAAATAATTTCTGAGGTAACGTCAATAATTGAATGAAAGTTGGTATCTGGAAGTTTTTTGACACGAGAAATTTGATTTTAAGGTCAATATAACTCTTACTTGTAGAGGGCGCCACCTACATACCTTTTAACTGGTTTGAAGACTAATACCTTTTCGTCCGTACCTGTATAAAACCACTGAGTTAAAAAATATGCATTTACGACGTTTTTTACGTAAAAAAGGTCTCTTGGTAAAAAGCGCTACGAGTAATGGTTCTCGAGATATTTGGAATTTAAATTATCAATACCTGTCACCATTGACATAACTTAAACATGTTGACCAAATAGTTATTAGGCTGAAATCATAAATTTCAAATGTTTTTGTGCCAAAAGTTCAACAGAAACTGTTTTATAATTATTTTTTCGAAGAAAAATTTGTGATTAATTTAAAAAAATAAAAAGTTCCCAAATTTATCATTACAGTCAAATAACTATCGACTCAACATGTTTATTTTTTGATAATAATGACATGTATTGACTATTTTTATTCTAAACCAAGAGACCTTTTTTACGTAAAAAGCGTCGCAACTGTATATTTTTTTACTCAGAAGTTTTATACAGGTACAAAGGAAAAGTTATTACTTTTCAAATCGGTTAAAACATATGTAGGTGGCGCCCTCTACAAGTAGGAGTCATATTGACATCAAAATCAAATTTATCATGTCAAAAAACTCCCAGACACTAATTTTCATCCAAATATTGACGTTACTTCAGAAATTATTTAGAAAAAATCGAAATAAAAATGAAACTTCTACACCCTGTATCTCCGAAACTAAGCATTTTTAGACATACTAGTTCAAGCCTGGCGCATCCGCCACATCACAAAAATGTTTTATCATAAATTTTTCTGCAAAAAATTATGATAAAACAGTTTCTGTTGAACTTTTGGCACAAAAACATTTAAAATTTATGATTTCAGTCTAATAACTATTTAGTCAACATAATATGTTTAATTTATGTCAATGATGGTATTGAACAGGTATTGATAACTTCGATTCCAAATATCTCGAAAACCATTATTTGTAGCGATTTTTACCAAGAGACCCTTTTCACGTAGAAAACGTCGTAAATGTATATTTTTTTACACAGTAGTTTTATACAGGTACAACAGTTAAAAAATAGGCAGGTGGCGCCCTCTACAAGTAGGAGTCATACTGACATTAAAATCAAATTTTTCATGTCAAAAAACTCCCAGACACCAATTTTCATACAAATATTGACGTTACTTCCAAAATTATTTGGAAAAAATAAAAATTAAACCTAAAATCTACACCCTGTATCTCCGAAACTAAGTATGTTAGGACATACATTTATACGAACTTTTTTACTTATTTTCATCTGCAGAATATGCTGTCGAAGTTTCCGGAATACAGTTTGGACCACCTTGTATAGATATACAAGGTGGTAAAACCAGATAGATATCTGGTTTAACTAGACTACTTTCTTCCATAGAGGTACCTACTTGTATAAGTGTTCTACTGCTTTGACTGCTGCTAGTAATTCTCCTCTGGTCATACAGTACTTCTTTTCGGGTTTTGATAAGGTGTTACTAAAATATCCAGTAACTTTTATAAAGTATAGATAGTGAAATTTTCATTGGCAAGAGGGTAGCTCCTATGAGCGCACTAATTAGGGCCTTCTTCAATGTTTGAAAAGCTTCGTCACAATTGGAATCCTAAGAGAAACGCCTCTCTCCTTCGATAAGTTTGGACAGTGGTTTAGCGATGGTTGCGCAACCCTGTACGTATCAGTGATAGTTTGTGTATAATCCCAAAAAGCTTTTTAGTTTACGTTTATCGTTGGGTATCGGTTTTTTCCCCTTTTTTAGTCTTCTGTGGATCAACTGCAACTCGTGGGAAGGGACCACATGACCCCGTTAGCGCACCTTTGTAACACAGATGACATATTTTGGGGCTAAGTTACCAGAACTTGCTAGACGCTTAAAACATCTAGGTTCTTCAGATGTTCATCAAATTATTTTTCCGATCACTATGTCATTCAGGTACAGAAAACAGTTAGCTAAGGATCATAGTCCCTTTAACACAAACTCCATTAGCCTAGTTGATGGCGCGTTGTACATCCTACAAGGCGTGACGGTAAATTTCCACAGTCCAAAAAGCCGAATGCAATTTTTTTATAATCAACCAGTGTTATTTTCGCCGAACCACTTTTATTCATTGACTTCTCATGAATGTATATGATGCCATCAGACCATGAATTACTAATATGGCTATTAAAAAATAGGGGTTGATGGTAAAAGGGGGAAAATCGAGGGTTGTATGTATTTTTAGTGCCACATCATAAAAAAATAAAAATAAAAAATTTTGTACCAAAACCAAAAAAAAATTGGTGTGGGCCACCTTTAACACTTAGGGGTATAAAAAATAGATAACCTATTCTCAGACCTACTGAATATACATATAAAATTTCATCAAAACCGGTCCAGCTGTTTCAGAGGAGTATGGCAACAAAAAGTTAAAAAAAACATTAAAAAATAGGGGTTGATGGTAGAAGGGTGAAAATTTAGGGTTGTATGTATTTTTAATGCCAAATCATAAGAAATTAAAAATAAAAAAATTGTACTGGGTGGGTCAAATTCGACGCTTTTAAATGGAAACACCCCTTTCTATAAAAGATAGACGAAAACTAATATCGGTGTCTGGAGCTCAATTTTCATCAAAAACATGATGGTGAAAACCGCACATCAATATCTGTTACCGTTTCGGAGTTACAGGGTGTTTTTCAAAAATGTGCATTTTTAACAAATCTCTGTAACTTTTTTGCTATGGAAAATTTTGTATTTCTATGAAAACATTTCCAAAGCACCTTTTTACGTAGAATTTAATGGTTTAAGTATCATTTTTTTAAAATTAATAATTTAAGAGTTATCAATAGAAAAATTGATTTTTTATTTGGGACACCCTCTATATAATTAACTGAAAAGAATTTAAAATTACCTTTCCAAAAATATAGCACACCTGATATTTTGTTATAATCCCCTTCGAAATACAGAATTTTTAAAAGTTTGCCACTTTTAACTAGTAGGCTTTGGACCCCTTATTGATGATATGCCCTCTTAATGGAACTCGAAAACATATTTTTCCAGCAAGACGACGCACCGCCTCTGAACGCTGAAGTTATCAGCAAATTTTTGAGGCCAATTTCAAGAATAAATGGATAGCTAACCAAGATCCCATCCGTTAGCCCTCAATTACGCCTGACTTAGTGCCCATGGATTTAATCCTATGGATATATTTGCGGAAGAATAAAGGTTCCTTATTCTTCCTTATAATCTAGACAAGAATTAAAAATACTTAGCAGTTATGAGAGGTTATCTTTCACCCCCACTGAGTTAATGAATTCCGCGAGAAATGTTCAAAAATTGCCCGGTCTGTCCATAACAGAAGACGGTTGATATGTCGAACACCTGTAGCAAAATCTCATGTCTTGGTTTGCTATTTATTTTTATTGGTATTAGATATAGTTTAAATATGTTGATGTTGGTTAAATATATTTTAAATTACACAATTTAAAATTCTGCATCTCTCATAGCAAATATTATTTTCCTTTTAATTGATGCTTACAGCTAGAATTTTTTTGCATTGCAGCCGGTGCCGTTCAAAGCCTACTTATTTAAAGCGGGTGAATTTTTATATACTCTATATCTCGATTATTATTTAAAACGTAAGGTAATTTTAAATTCTTTCAATATATTAAAAATATACAGGGTGTCACATATAAAAAATCAAATTTTCTGTTGATAATTTTTAAATTCGTAATTTTAAAAAAACTATAGGTACTTAAACCATTAAATTCTACGTAAAAAGGTGCTTTGGAAATGTTTTCATAAAAATACAAAATTTTCCATAGCAAAAAAGTTAGAGCGACTTGTTACAAATGCATAATTTTGAAAAACATCCCGTAACTCCGAAACGATAACAGATATCGATATGTGGTTTTCACCATCATGTTTTTGACAAAAATTGAGCTCCAGACACCGATATTAGTTTTTGTCTATCTCCTATAGAACAGGGTGTTTCCATTTAAAAGACAAAAAAAATGGGGTGGGCCACCCTTATCACTTAGGGGTATAAAAAATAGATAACAACCTATTCTCAGACCTACTGAATATACATATAGGTAAAATTTCATCAAAACTGGTCAAGCCATTTCAGAGGAGTATGGCACCAAAAATTAAAAAAAAACATCAAAAAAGAGGGGTTGATGGTAGAATAATACCATATGATCGAAAAAAACAGCGTCCAGTTGGCTGGGAAATGATGATCGCTGACATTTCCCATATAATTTTACATATAAAATGACAGCGATCTTCATTTCATAGCCATCGCTGACGCCGTTTTTATTCGATCATACGGTAGTACCTCAGATAATATCTATTCATATTTTCTGTTACTAAGATATAATATTATCTTTTATTTTAGATTTCCAAAGAATAATGCTAGAAAACTGATGTGGTTTTCTCTGTTAGGAATTACTGATAGCAAAGCATTGAAAAATCGAGCAGTAGTTTGTTCTGATCATTTCAATAGATCTGATTTTTTTACAAAAAATGAGAGACAATATTTAAAACCCGATGCATTGCCACTACCATTTATGTCACCATTTATACAACCTAGATATAGGTAAAAACATAATATGAATAATATTTATAATATAATTTTATAAAATTTTATGTATGCATATTTTATAAATTATTACATATCTGATAAATTATACATATCTTATAAAAATATTATTTTAGCCCAAGCTCGGAAACATCAAGTTGTTCAACATCATCTGGAAAATCACTATCAAAACCAAGGTACGTTCTAATATTTTTATTTAGAACTTATTTAAATCAATTGTTCTTGTTTAAGTGTATATTTGTTACATTGTTGTATCATTATCATTTTTCTTAGTTAAACTTTACTAATTATTAATTTCCTTATTATTAGCTCCTCACTGGCAGATAATTATGATAAGGTGTATGATCTTGCTAGCATACCTGGTCCCTCATATGATGATATATAAGTGTATATTTGTTTGAATGCAAAATCATTATTGGTAACTGGTGTTTCCGGAACCGGAGCTGTTTTTCGGAACCGGTAATTTCGGTACCACGCCTCTAAGGAACCGGGATTTGCCGGTTTTCTAGGTACTTTCGTTACTAGCTAATCTTTGTTCAATGATTATGCAGTTTGTTAATCAGCAAGCAAGGGATGGTTTTCAAAAGTAAAAGTGATAAAAATTGAGTTTTTTAATGAAAATAATATCAAATTATTAAGTAATCAGTCATGAAAACATTAACATGAACTACTACTACTACTAGCATTACTCGCTGACGAGTATTTGACACGCATATCAGAAAATGGTTTGGCAAGGCGTTTTCTTTCATAAGCTTTTGTGACTGAAAACCCCAATACGAGACTGGAAATGATACGTGACTGAAAAGTCCCTCTTCCGCACTCCGGACATTGACTTGTTTCTTTACTTTTTGGTTGTCGCTGTTCCTTCTTAATTGCGTTCTATTGTGCGCTGCTTCTTCCTTCTTCCCACTGCATGCTTATTGCTTATCTCCTTTAAGTTTTCGTGGAAAATATCCTCGTATCTTTTGAGTTGTCCACCCGATTTTCTCTCGCCGTATACAAGCTCACCGTAAAGAAGAGATTTTGAAAGGCGGTTTTCTTGCATCCTGCATATGTGACCAGCCCATCTTAAAAGGGATTTAGTAATCATGACTTCAACGCTCTCGTACCTAGCTTTTTCAAGGATGAATACGTTTGAGACATGGTGGAACCATTTGATTAAGAGTTGTCTAAGGTGTTTTTGTTTAATGTGTTCATGTCCGGGGTTCGGCAACCAGGTTTCATATAACATGGTGGGCATTATTATTGCTGGTATAGTCCAAGTTTCGTTTTTGTGCTCAAGTCATGAATGTAGAAAACCCTGTCTTTTAATCTCCAGATTGTTCTTGAAGCGCTGCTAATCCTGTGCTGAATTTCAGAGTCGATATTGGCCTTTTCCGAAATCAAACAGCCGAGGTAATTGAATTCCGCTACATATTCCAATAGTCCTCCGATTTTTATAGCATTGTTGTGATCTTCCGGTGGACTGCACATCATTTTAGTTTTATCGATGTCCAGCTTAAGGCACAAAGCCTCGTATGCCCGGGTATATGTGTTCAGCCGTTTCTTCTAATTGCTGTAACGTTTTTGCAACTGGAGCGCAGTCATCAGCGTATTGAAGTTCTGTGATGAATTTTGTATTTTTGCCCTGAGACCTTTTTATGTTGAACAGACGGCCGTAGTATCTGTATTTCAGTGGCGTAACTATCGATGTGCCGTGTGTGCGAAGCACACGGGCCCGGGCCCTCGGGGGGCCCGGGCCGCATTTCCATCCGTATTTTCATCCGCATTTCCATCCGCATTTCCGCATTTTCATCCGCATTTCCACATGCTATCGCGAATCAAGCAGAATCCTTCTGTTTCTGATGAGGATATATATGAAATGGGTCAGGTTCGATACCTTAAATACCCCGATGATATTGCCTATACGATTTCTTCTCAATTACTCTCCTTCAGGCAATGTTTGCGAAATAATTTATATGAAATCAATTGCATTTTTGAACTCACTGAATTTATTTTAATTAAAAACCTTTCATCGTCTTCTAGTTTCAGCGAGATTTTAACAGCGTGTCATATTTTTCTCACCTACCTGTTTCTGTGGCCTCGGCTGAAAGATCTTTTTCCAAATTAAAGCTTGTCAAAAATTATTTAAGAAATACTATGGGCGAAAAATGGTTATCAGCTTTGGCAATTATTTCAATAGAAAATGAAGTTGCCCGTACAATAAACATTGGTAATATTGTGTCAACTTTCGCCCATGCTAAAGCAAGGAAAAAAGAATTTTAACATGTTCATGTTCCTATTTACATTGTTAAACCAACAAACTATTACAGTTTACAAAGGTTTCTCCTATAACTAAACAACGTATAAATAATTAACTAAATGTAAGGTACAAGTCTTTTAGTGCTAGTAAGATCTTAAATATCACAAATGCAGCATGTGAGCGAAAACATTGAAGTAAATATGATTTCTACTTGTAGGCGGAGCCACCTACCATATTTATGAATAGTTTTGAACTTTCTTGAATAGTAAAAACTTTTCGTCTGTATCTGTATTACACTACTCAATGAAAAATAAATTTCCGCAGTTTTTTTACTGTTTTTTAATTTTCGTTTATGTTGTTCTGCTTCTAGGAATGCAAAATTTTTAAATTATAAGTGATTTTAATAGAAGAAATTATAATCGATGTACTTAAACAGCCGTTAAACGGTAGCCTACTAAAATGCCGTTAAGATATTGTGACGTCGTTCATGTCAGCGGAAAGTAATGCCTACCTATAAGCATTTTGCAAGAGCACCTGTGGCTCCGTGGCTGAGGCTATTGCTTCGTGAGCGAATGGTCCGTGGTTCAAATCTCACGCCAACCAAGACTTTTTTATATTTTGTTTTGCTTATAGCGTGATCTTATTGTATTGATTTCACTCTTTTTGGTTGGATTGGTTTAGTTATTTGGCGGGTTGGTTAGCGTGGTTATTTGGAGGGTGTTAATTCATTGGTTAGTTGGTTGTTTGATGGGGTTGGTTGGTTTTTACTAATTTATATTTGTTTTTATATTTGTTTATCAGTGTCGAGATTATTTGCGTTGGTTAAGTTGGTTATTTGGTGGGGTGGATAGCGTTGGCTAGTCCTTATTAGTTATTCCTATATTTCATAAAGCCGTCAAGTACGTCACATCAACGACGTCATACCTACTAACGGCATTTTAGTAAGCTACCGTTTAACGGCAGTTTAAGTACAGCCAATTCTAATGTAACCTCCTATAGTAAACGCCACTAATGTTTGGGAGTGATTTATCGGTCGCTACCATGTGAACTAATCTGTTCAAGGTCACATAAAACTTAATTCCAGTGTCGTGGTGTTTCAAGTCATATAATAATCAATATATAATCTGTTGTAATTTGTTGTTTTAACTGTCAAAGTCTTGTCAAAACATATATTTGGTTATAAATATAAAATGGAATGCCCCATTGGTCGTGCCCCACTGCAAGCACACCAATGGACTGACGCACAAAAACGAATCAATCAAAGAAACGCGATATAGTATCGTCTTTGTCAATCACGCTAACATTTTAGAATAAGTAGGAGGAGCGCAGGCAGATGATTAGACCGGACCTTTAAAAACCTACGTCTGCGGTGAAAAATTACGTTTGTATTGTAAAAATGATAGCGCGCGTGTCGATTCTTTTCGATAGTTAACTTCATCAAGCGATCAATCACTCCCAAACATTCGTGGCGTTTACTATAGCTATAATAGTATAATAATTTAAAAATGCTAATAATTCTGTCCAAATTTCTAAGGCATATACATATTTTATTTTTTAACTCAAATAATTATCCCTTTTTTAGTGAGCTAAATAGTTTAAATTTTTAGGGATATGAGGAATGAATATGATGAAGTGAAACTAGGAACATTATCTAGAACCTCATCTTCTTCAACACTTACGGCCTCAGAAACTGATATTCCCAACCCTAAATATGATATAATATTTGGTTCGCCTGTTGAAGAATATCAAATGTAAGTATCTGTTTTTTAATATTACCTGATTAAACAAGTTGAAGATTATTATCTACTTTAAAACTTGTTTTATACATTCAAAACACCCTGGAACTAAGAATTCTTTCTATCTATATTTTACTGTAATTGTATGGCTACTGTAAGTTGTACCGCTTTTATGTTATTCCATTATCAAATATTTTGACTGTGCTTGTTTTAAAGTATTATTATTTGTCAGTATATCTTTTTTTAACCTTCAACACATTTCTATAAAACTTGAAAGAATATTTAATAAAGTCTGTTCCATGTCTGGTTCAATAGCATGGTACAAAGAAAACAAGGTATGATATTGCGCAGGTTGGTCGCTACGTCACAGGTGATAACAGGCGCTATTGGTCAGCACGCTCCGCGCGCCAGTTTAAATTGTCAAGATATTTGTAATGAACCTGTTTTTTTGTTTATACAGGGTGGGCCACTGAAAACTTATAATGGGTATAATTTTTAAACCAAAAAAGATATCAAAAAAATAAAAAATACCGTTTCTATAATATCGAGGTGGAATACATATGACGTATTTTTTGAACCACCCCGACCTACTCCTTAGGAGGCACCCCTACTCACTTGAAAATCTTAAATGGCAACACCCCACTTGTGGCATCTTTTTGGAAAGCTCATGAAAAATGCTAAATGATGATCATAAAGTTTTTAGGGTGAAATTGAAAAACTACCCTTTCACGAACAATTGAATGAAAAAGGTGATTTTTTCATGGGGACCCAGCTAAATGAAGTATTTTTCAAACCACCCCAACCCACCACTAGGTGGCACCCCCTCACTTCTAATCTTAAGATAGCGATACCCCACTTGTGACACTTCTTTGGAAAGCTAATTGAGATTGCTAAAAGATGGTCATACAGACTTCAACTTAATTACTGGTTAGTGACAAGAAATGTAGGTGTGACAATTTGAAAGAAATTTAAAATGATATATTTATTTTAATAATTGCTCACAATGACAGCCGTTTTGTTCCATACAAAAATTCAAACGATTTTCAAATTCTTCTCTCACTTTTTGGAAAGTTTCTCTCGGAATATTTCGACATGCTTCAGTTCTCGTCTGCCGCAATTCTTGCAACGAACCTGGTTTTGTCTTGTAGACTATGGATTTAGTGTAACCCCACAAGGAAAAGTCTAAAGGAGTGAGATCAGGTGATCTTGGCGGCCACTCGATTAGACCCCTTCTGCCAATCCATTGCCTTGGATAATATTTATCCAAACACTGCCTTGTGACAATAGAATAATGGGAAGGGGCTCCATCGTGCTAAAAGGGTATGAGGTCTTCATTAAGAGTTATAATAAATTTCTTTGCACCAGCTTTTTTTTCTCGCAATGGTTCATGGATACAAAAATAATTCATTCTATAGATTTTGACATTTTTGTTTTATTTTTAGGCTCTATTTTTTTTGGTTCTATATTATGACAGTCGTTCAGCATTTTTTATACGCTTTCCAAAGAGGTGTCACAAGTGGGGTATCGCTATCTTGAGGTTAGAAGTGAGGGGGTGGCACCTAGGGGTGGGTCGGGGTAGTTTGAAAAAAAACTCATTTAGCTGGGTCCCAATTTGTAACTTATGCTGAAAAAATCACTTTTCTCATTCATGTCCACCTAATTTTTCGTGTAAGGGGTAGTTTTTCAATTTCACCCTAAAAACTTTATGATCATCGTTTAGCATTTTTCATGGGCTTTCCAAAAAGGCGCCACAAGTGGGGTGTTGCCATTTAAGATTTTCAAGTGAGTAGTGGTGCCGCCTTAGGGGTAGGTCGGAGTGGTTCAAAAAATACGTCATATGTATTCCCCCTCGATATTATAGAAACGGTATTTTTTATTTTTTTGATATCTTTTTTGGTTTAAAAATTATAGCCATTGTAAGTTTTCAGTGGCCCACCCTGTATACCGTCATTCAACTGTCGCTAAGCAAGTTACTTTGGAGGAGTGCGTGAAGAGTCAGGCTAGGAAGCGAGAGACCGGAGTTCGAATCTCAGCCGGGGCAAAACTTTTTTATTTAATTTTTTAAATACTGTTGTATTCTATAGTTTATTTTTGTAGTATAAAAAAAGAACTATTTATTGTGTTATTTTTTAATATCCAGTATTAATATAAATTGAGTGTTGGTACAACACTTAAAAAGTTAATTTGTATTGAATAACTGCCTACCATTAAAGGAAATTTGGGTATGCAAGTACTTCCTCTAAATTTTGGGTTTCGTTCAAGAAGCACAGGTCACTAATTATAATAAACTTCACCCTTGGAATTACTTCCACTAATTATAATAAACTTCACCCTTGGAATTACTTCTATTACAACATATTCATCTGCATTGGCATTTTCTACTTTTCGATGGGAAACAATCAACTTCCCAACATTCTTTAAATGATGTAACAATTCCTCTTGTGGTTACTTTTCCATAGATATCCTCATCTCTGTCCTCATGTTAGTTCAGAGACGATGAACATGAAAATTATTTACCATAAATATCGCAAACTAAAAACCTAATAAACAATTTTATACCGAATATAGAAATAAATTTAGTATTCTTACCTATTATCGTCCAAATCCGAGTCCAAATCCATGTTAATAGATAATTAATATTTTGGATTTTTGTCTTTTATTTTTAAATATATCTTTGGAACTGCTGGTTTTAGTAATTATTAAATTAAACGAACTAAAAAGTCAGAAAAAATAAACAATTCTTAACCAACAACCTAAAAATACAAAATGCAGATCTCCTGTCAACTTTCTTTGTGTTTATTTATTCCTTATTTTCTAGTGACGTCTGGGTGGTATGCATGAGAACTGGAACAGAAATTGGAGCCATATCGATCATGCGCACATACAACTGACTATCGCAGACTGTTGCTAGAATGTTCTATTAATTTTAATTGTATTTAGGTATGTTTTCTTTTTTTAGACCTAAAACTATTTCTACCACCTAACCAATAATAATAAATTCCTTTTTGATGACAGTGGCTTACAAAAACAATAACTACTATTTGGTAGATGTGTTAAAAGGACCATAGATGAGGACCAAAAGCAGAGGCATGCTTTAATGCTGCAGATTTCATCAAAAGCGAATATCTTCAATAAAAATAAAGCTATATAGAGAGGAATCAAAAAGTAAACTATCCAGCAAAGTTGCTTCTGGATGATAAAGTATTTTTTAAATTCCTTAATTTGTTAAACCACTCTACAGAGTGTTTCAAGTTTTAGCCCAAATAACAATATTTCGCCTTCCACGTATAACAGACCGATAAGGAAGCAAGTGAACGTTGGTCTGAGAAATGTCCCGTTTAGGAACCATCACAATCAGTCAGAACAATCAGAAATTCTACGTATATCTCAGCGGAAGATCAGTCTTCAGTATACTCGAATCTGAATACATTCCGAAAAGAAAAAGAAGTGTAGCCTGATTGACAAACGCACACGATTTGTTAGTAAAATCAGACTTGGTTCTCTCTTGGATTTACATGCAACGAAAATATCGTCTTTCCCATGCTTAGTAGGTATTATAAACGATCGGTATCATGTCCCGTGTTCTACACTGTGTAAGGACTGGGAATTCTCTTCAGAATAATAAAATCGTGTATACATAATCGAAATACTATTTGAATTTATTATCTTCCTATGCGACGAGACCGGGTGAGAATAGGGCATATAGGTGAATATCTATTTAAGTTAAAATTGAAAGTCTCGTAAAACTGCATCAGAATATTATGATATTCGACACGGAGTATTGTAGCATAGTATAAGGAAACTAGTAGCTTTACTCCTTGTCAAATCCTCTGTTCTTTTTCTGCCACTTTATATGACCTTGTTCTCACCTCCCGTGACTATTGTAGTAATATATTGGTTAGGTGATTTTCATTGGATAACTAATACATTGAACAACACATTGTACTAAACAATAAAATAACATATTTAAACTTCAATAATTGTTAATAAACATTACAGAAATTTGAGAAAGAGAAAAGAAGCAAGAACAATGAAAAACACCATCAGTACTTCCTCACGTAATAAAAGAATAATTTTTTAGTTATTGTTACCGAGTCCCGGAAGTACCGAAAGAACCGGGAATTAATAATTTCGAGTCCCGGCTCTTTGATATCTCAAAAGAACCGGGAATTTCCGGTTCTGAAACCTAGTTACCATATTATCAAGAAATTATGTTTTTTAACTAAAAATTTAAAAAAAATTCCAGATTTTTTTTTCAAAAAATTACGCAGGAAAATCCTCGTATTTCTGGAGCCAAAATATACTACCTCTAAAAATATTTGCACTTTTTTAAGATTCACCCTGTATAGGGCAATTCACGGTTATGGTACGTTATAGCATTTCCGGAACCGGAGCTGTTTTTTGGAACCGGTAATTTCGGTACCATGCCTCTAAGGAACCGGGAATTTCAGTTTTTTGGTACTTTCGGTACCAATTCTTTTCAATATACGGTACCAATTCGGTACCAATGTCAGGAAATAGGGGTTCTCTGTTAAAACCTATGGTTAAAACAGACCAGGTTCGAACACCCAATAAACTTTTGATTTCTAACCGCAATTTCTCTGGATGGATGATAATCAAAGACCAAAAATGAAATTACTTGCAAATTTTGATGTATAATTAGTGGCAAAAGTTAATAGTTTGTTAACTTTTTTCTACTAATTGAAAATTACCACTATTTTTGACGCTCTCAATCTTTACCTTGAAATTATATGAACAAAATTGGTGAGTGTATTTAAAGATTTTCTATGTCGAAAGAACCTCTGGTAAAAAGAGTTGCAAGAATCTTCCAGCAAGACCGAGACCAAGATTGAATCCTGCAGAACCAAGACCGAGATGAAAGTCTACTATTAGACTGCAAAACCAAGATCAACCGAATCATGGCCCTTGGTTTTGCATTTGCTCATCACTATTCTGAAGCATCGATATTCTGATGTATCGATACATTTCTCACATCCCTACGACAGAAATGGTACATAAATAATTACATGGTGGTCGGACACGGTTTCGAACAAGACAAAATGAACCAAATAGCCATTTTATCCCGCCGGTTAATGGGCTCAATTTGTTATTGGTTGGCTACTGTTTCTGCCACGACATTTCCTCGTTACACATTTGATATAGTTAATATTCGACGATCGCATCTCGAAATATAAAACGGGTTCGGCCTCCAGTCCGCTTAATAATGTTCATAAATTCCTTTCTCATATCAGTTTCTTCAGTTATCGATTAAATGGGTTCTGTATCTGTTCATTAAATAACAGCGCCCTCAAAAGGTGTGCGCAAAATAGACATTTTTTATTATTAGATATTGATGATATTTTACAACGCCAACATATGATATAGCAAAAAAGGTCTATACCTATGTGGCGGATTTATCTCTCCAAAAAAATCCTATATGGCAATTGGTTCTTTGATTTTTAAAGAACATAACGTACATACACATAACATTCGTAAAAATAAATTAAAAATAATACAGAAAGTTTGAGGCTTGTTGGTTTTACCTTACTAAGTAATTGGTATCAGGTAGTAGTTGCATTCAGAGCGCTTTCAGATGGAGCCGATCGTCCGTCGCGGACCGTCCGTCGTGTTTTTTCAAGAGCATAATCTTGACCATAAACTAAATATAAGTAAAAAAATAAATACAATAATAAAAAAAAAATAAATACAAGAAGAAGTGTCAAGTCAATGTTAAATTACGGAAACAGCGTGGCTGCCTGGGTAACTAATTTTCAGATATGGCGGCTGGGACATTGGACATGACATAGACATGACAATTTCAATTTTATGAAATTTATTTCCGTTTCCGGTTTTAATGGCGGGCTGTTCAGAAGGTTTAAATGAGGGTTAATATACTTTTTACTCTTTCTAGTAGTAAATAATACAACAAAATTACTCAAAAATATTTATTTGGAATTTAGAGCAATGTAAATATGCAAATCAACACAATTAAAGAGCTATAAACACATAAACTACTGTATCAATATCAACTATTTAAATAATATCAGAGATACTGTATTAAAGTGAATTAGTAAAGTAACAGTCCATTGACTTACAGAAATTTGAAGATAAATAAATATTTTCACAGCGTCACGGGCGTAAAACTAAATAACTGGAAGTAGGAAAAAGACAACAGTAACCCACACAAAACCTGGAATAAAAAAAATTATGTAAAAAACATAAATATAGGTACATAAAACTTTTGTGAATTCAAACAGGACTTGAATGAAAATAAAATGAATAAAAAATATGATACATATACATCTAATATACCTTATTTGTATTTTAAAAATAATCTACACACATAGATTATTTTCATAGCATTATTGCTATGAAAATACATAATAGGTACATATGTGATTAATTACGCATTTCTGTTCATCTTGTAGATAATTAATGTAGGCTAATAATAGTTCAATAATCATAATTTACCTTGTATACAGTACATCTGCTGGCTCTGTGTCTATGAAAGGAATGCGGACAAAAAAAATTTTTAATAAACAACAATATATTTTATACGTCGTAAAAAACATTTAAATAAACAACAATATATTTTATACGTCGACTTGACGAGTACGTCACCGCAAATTGCTCCTCCCACTCATTTTATTGACTACTTGCAAATTTGTCGAATTTTTATTGATGGGACGCTTAGTCTAATTTTTTACGAAAAACATCGAGAGAATATCGTTGCCCATCTCACGGATACCCCGTAGCTACAGAACGAACAGACGTACAGTACGTCTGTCCGTTCTGTAGCTACGGAGTATCCGTGAGACGGGAAACGATATTCTCTCGATGTTTTTCTTAAAAAAATAGACGACGGATTGTTAATTTAATTAACAATCCGAATATTGTTAATTAAATTAAGGAAAATCTTTGATTTTTCTCGGTCGTAAGTTCTGA
>NW_022146945.1:146644-276999 GCF_002938485.1 Sitophilus oryzae | reverse complement strand
CCATTTAAAAGCGTCGAATTTGACCCACCCTGTACATAATATATTAAAGAAACAAAATAAACAATAATACATTTATTAGAGAATGAATGAGAATTATTTATTTGGAAAGACCTACTATAAATTAAAAAAGTAAGCGATGCATGCATTATTATAAATAGTAAATTAAAATCATTTTTTTATTGAATACAATTTACTTTATAAGGATAAATGGAATAATATGGAAAATTTTAAAGTGCATATCATTTTATTTCCCATTTACATGTTTCTTTTTGTTTTAATTTAGCAATATGTAAACCGAAACCAAAAAGAATAAACATATGTACTGGTAAAGAATTAAGAAAGATGTGTGCCCCGCCAGTATGTTTTAAGGAAGTAGAAGTGAAAAAGAGATTTGGACTTCTAAAATTCCTAGGTAATATAATATACTTATATTTAAGTAAAGAAACCATTTGAAATAAATAAGATACAGGTAGTATATCATCATAAGCATCATCATTTTCAGCTTATTCAACCATTTCATAGTACGGTGTAGCCTCCATCACATATTTAGATACTCCCTTAGTAGGTGTCTGTTCAGTTTCAATTTAAAAGTAAATACAGTTTTTTTTTCACGCGGTATACTCGAGAGCAACATTTTCTTAAGTCGTTTTTACTCCAATTTAAAACAAAAACTATCGCCGAATTCAGACTCCAATAAAGGAAATAAAAAAAAGTCTTATATGCTTGGTGCATTTCAGTTGATTTCAACAAATTCCGACCGCAGCGCTTCAACGGCAAATATCAGAAATTATCAATATATAGTTCACGCCGCCGCGCCGCGCCGTCATACGTCATGGTGATCGCATTAAAATAATATTGAAATTGTGGTTTTGTCTTAATATTCAAGTATTTTAGTTTTTTGCTAGGCAAATTATTGAGACTATAAAATACTCAGGTACGAAGTTTGTGTAATGTAACGTTGTTTCGGGTAGTAAAAAATAAGTGAAAAAGAATTCGAACTAGGCATCGTGTTGTATTGAGACAATTTCAAATGTTAATAAAATTGCCTAAAAAATAGTAACGCATAAAGAAGAGCGTAATTAAGGCATTGTTATGTGCAACAAAATTCAATAACTCAACTTTCCCGGATATTGAAGTCTCCCGAAACAACATTTTATAGCTTAATAGGTTCTCACACCGATTTTATCAATAACAAAAATGGATTCAAGCAGTTCGACGAAACAAGTGATTAAACAAAGTGCTCGTTATATAATCAAAAAATTAAATAGACATACTATGAGAGGATAAAATATAATTTGCAATATTAATGTATACTTTTTTAATCGACTAGTGATTAAATGTTTTATGAATATCTTCTAAAATTATAATTATGTACCATTAAAATTTTTTGTTATAGCCGAAATAGCCCCAATTATACCCCACTAGCAAAACCCGTGATTAAAACTCTGCTCGCTACCGTAGTTGAACTCATCTATTTTTTTTTAATTGGAATAATATTTTTTTCTGTAGCAACTATTAAAATTGCCTTATATCTATCAAAAATAGTAAATAAAATAGTACTTTAACCGCAAGGGTAGATTAAATGATACTTTAGCAGCGAGGATAGGTTAAAAATTTTATTTCTTCTCGCACGTATTTTAATTGCTTCCATTTTTGAAAATGTTTTGTATTGTTTTTTTAACATAACTTATTCGGGATTTAAATGGAAGTAGTTTGATACGGCGTTTTGTCGCCTCAGCCTGAATATCTGTTGGTAAATTACTTATTTCGTTTTGAGCCATTTCTTGCTCCAATTTAATCGGCAATCGACAATAAAGAGAATTAAAAAATATTGACTCAAAACTGACAACTAAAGAGACAGCCATGGCTGGGAAACTTAAATGGAAATGACAGTTCATTAAAAATAGTTTTTCCTCCAAGATGCAGAGGCGCAAAATATTAAAACTGTCAATATTAACAATGCAAATGTCAATATCTGGCAATAATAAAATTTGATTTTTAACTGTCACTCAGAGACGCTTTTGTTGTGATTTTACGGTTTGATTTCGTTTTGATTTGTCGAATTATTGTAAAATTAAATTCCTTCAGAATTTTTGCCAGTATTCTGTTTTAGACAATGTTTTTTAAAAATGGTGAAACAATTTGCGTTTTGTAATAACTCTTAATTATTTTTTATCATGGAGTTTAATTGTTGTACACCTGGTTTCCGGAAGGATACAATGGTAAGTAAATTAAACATATCTACTTACAGTTATAGATTTTTTAAATTAGTACTGCTAATAAAAATGCTACTTGCAGAGCAGTTATTTAATTTTTTTTACGGTGCATGTAAGGAATTAAGGACGCGCGTTTTATATTAGCATGATCAGCAGATGATTACATCTAATTTAATTTGTTTTTATTATTTCAGGTCCCAAACGGAAACAAACTGGGAATCTTGCCTACACCAAAATTATATAGCCGTTTCCAATTCACTTCAAAGGGAGGAAAATTATGTAAAACTGCCTGCTATTTGCTGAAAACCGCCAAAGATTAAATTATAACTGTAACAACTTAATATATACTATTTCTAGTTTTTTTAATATATTTTTTAATTAATATCCGACATATAAGAACACTTTGCATGCTTTTAATTCAGTTGATTTATCGTTTATAATATGTTCGACCTAATTAAAAGCACACAAAGAGTTCTTGCATGTATGTCTAAATTTATTTTAAAATTAACTAAAACAACCCCCTTCCCGCACCCCTCTCTTCCATTAGTATTTCTTCCTCCGTCTACCAGAGGCGCCCTTGTATAATAAAATTGAAATGTATTATAAGTTGCCTATCTATTTAATAGTATAAGTCTTTTATCTATGGAGACAGCTTTATTTATTCGTCAAATTACATAGAAACCAACGCCAACCCAGCACAATATTTTTTCTAGTCGTAATAAATTCCTTCAAATAATAATTTCTAAATATTTTTAAAACGTAACTCGCTATGGAAAAATTATATTTATTTTTTTACGATATTCTCCGGATGGTGGCAGCACCGGCGCGGCGGAGAATGCATCAAGCCTATAATGCAGACTCTAACTGAAACTGTACGTTAATAAGCGATGCGTAATTTCAAAACTTTCAAACATTTCCAACAACGAATTGATTTTAGATTTATAATAATTAATTCATACAAAGGGACGTTGGAGGTCGAAAACAGCACAACTATCAGCCGCCACTTAATTCCGAATAACTTTGAGGCGTTTGTCGTCGTCCTTCTGTCACACCGCCTGCCTGCCCGTTGTTAGGCGGCGGCGACTAGTTTAGGAAACCGGTCCAACTAAGTTTTTGCGAGGGGAGTTTAATAATGAGACGAAACGCTGGCTTTCGTCCCACCCATCCGGTTGTCAAGGCGCCTCGTAATTGTTTCGAAATGGGGGGAAATTCGAATTTCCGCCTGCTGCTTTCGTCTTTGAGAAGGGAATTCGTTATAATTTTGGAAATAGCTCGGTTTGGTTCACTTTTATAATACATAATTGTGGGATTTTTTTACAGGTACGGACGAAAAGTTATTACTCTTAATACTAGTAAAAAAATATGTAGGTGGCGCCCCCTACAAGTAAGAGTCATATTGGCATCAAAATCAAATTTCTTAGGTCAAAAAACTGCCAGACGCCAAATTTCATCCAAATATTAACCTTACTTCCGAAATTATTTGGAAAAAATCAAAATAAAAATGAAATTTCTACACCCTGTATCTGCGAAACTAAGCATTTTAGGACATACATTTATACAACTTTTTTACTTATTTTTATCTGCCGAAATTGGTATTGGAAGATATTTAGAGCAACTAATACACATATTAGGATCTCTACTATCAGAAATCAACCGAAGAATTAAGTTAGCGTGGAGGACTTATGGAAGAAACTGCTTCTTCTTCTTTCTCAGCCTGGTTCCATCCAGTGTTGGATATAGGCCTCTTCTAGGTTTTTCCATGCTTCACGATCTCTAGCCAATCTTATCCATTGTCTTCCCGCCACTACCCTGACGTCATCGACCCATCTCTTTTTTGGTCGGCCCACACTTCTTATTGTTTCCCTAGGTCTCCATAGGACGACTTTTTGGGGCCATCGGTCTGGATCCTGTCTTGCGACATGTCCTATCCATTGCCACTTTAGAACTGCCACTCTTTTAACGACTCTATTAATTTTGTGTTTAGACGTATGTGGGTATGCCGTATTTTTTCCCTAATGGTGACACCCAACATGATTCTTTCCATGGCTCTTTGTGCTACTCGTAGTTGTTCTGCTGTTTTTAGGGTAATTGGCATAGTCTCTAAGCCATACGTAAGCACAGGTAGAATGCAGCTGTCGTAAGCCTTTTTCTTTAGGTTCATGGGCACCTTTTTATCCTTGAAAATATCGCTCATATTTCCAAATGCTACCCATGCCAAATGGATCCTACGTTTGATCTCCGTATTTTGGTTTTCCTTGCCAAACTTGATTTTATGACCTAAATATATATAATGGTCTACGTTTTCAATAATAACATTGTCAACGGTAATTTTATGGATATTGTTGCTCATTATCTTGGTCTTCTTCAAGTTCATTTTAAGGCCAATTTTCTGGGATTGGTCATTTAGCTCATTTAGCATGGCGTTCAGTTCTTGAATGTCGGTGCTCAGTAAGACAATATCGTCTGCGAACCTCAGATGGCTAAGGTGTACCCCATCGATGTTTAGACCTCTATTTTGCCATTCTAATTTCTTGAAGACATTTTCCAGTGCCAGTGTAAATAACTTGGGAGAGATGGTATCTCCTTGTCTCACGCTCTTGCCGAGTGGTATTTTTTCTGTTTTGAGGTCATCATCTAATTTAACTTGGAAGGTTGCACTGTCATAGATATTTTTAATAATGGAATAATATCTGGAATCAATTCTCGCGTCCTCCATTGCAGCTAGAAATGACCAGGTTTCAATGTTTCGATGGAAGAAACTTAATCATATTTAAATCTAAAATGCCATTCTATCCAAAAAAGAAAACATTTGATCAATTGGTACTATCAGCCATGACCTATGCATGAGAAACCTCGACACTTAAAACGGACATCGTAAAGAAATTGCGATAAACAAACGCTCAATGAAACGAAATATGCTGGAAATATCCAAGAGAGACCGTAAAGAATAGAGTGGATACGACAAAGACCCAGGTAATAGATGTCATCCACAGAGTCAAATCCCTCAAATTGCGATGGGCAAGGATACCTAGCAAGAAGAATCACCGGTATACAACAGAGATGGACTACAAAAATTACAGCACTGTACCCACGAATGAATTAAGAGACCTAGAAGAAGACCAAACCTAAGATGGTACTCTGATATTCGGAAATTAGCAGGGATAACTTGGGACCGCAGAGCCAACAATAGACAAATGTCAAGATACTTTAAGTTGTCAACCTATAATTTGTGAATGTCAAATTGTATTTTCTATACCTTAGGCTTTTGCGTGATTCGAACAAGTTTTTTAATTTACAAAATGCATTTCGGAGACACTATGTTAAATGTGCATTTAAAATACCCACCCACTTTATTAGCCATTTAACTTAAGTGGTTTTTATTCTCATCAACATCTACGATATTTAAGACTAAAGGATGCCAAACAGGTCCAAGACCCAATATTATGGCACCTCAGTTTACAATAGTGTAGTATACAAATCAACACAATTTTTAATTACTTAATTACTAAACCTTAAGATCTAAAAAAATAAAAAAAAAACTTAATTTAAAGCAATTACTTAAGCATCATTAGAAAAATTATTAATGTTTCTCTTGACTCTACTCTTAAATACTGGATAGGATACAATAAAAATGTCTATGTTATGGAATAATTCGTTATACGCAGTCTGCATTCGGTTCAGTGGTGAATTCTTACCTAAATTAGTATAGTAAAAGTTCTTAGAAAACAAATAATTTCCTCTAAAATTACGCTGGGGAACGTTAAAATTAACTTTTTCCAACAAAATTGAAACATCGTATTTACTGTTGATTAATTTGTGTAAAAAGCAAACGTCAGCACAAGTGCGACGCTGCTCAAGAGTAATTAACCCAAATTC
Source organism: Sitophilus oryzae (assembly GCF_002938485.1). Lineage (NCBI taxonomy): Eukaryota > Metazoa > Arthropoda > Insecta > Coleoptera > Curculionidae > Sitophilus > Sitophilus oryzae. Next base: position 270,907 of record NW_022146945.1, on the reverse strand, counting down.
CTGACGTAAGAGATCTGTGTTCGCATAATAATTATAAATGTTATTTTTCTTAAAATCTAAAAATCTAAATTTTTTTTGTATAATTTCTAATCTTGTTTTATATACAAAGTATTGCTGGAACCAGACCACCGAAACAAAATTCATCCTGCTACAAATATATGCAAAGTACATAGACTTTATAGATTGCAGGGGTGAAATAAATTTGCACGATCTTATAACAAATCCCAAGAAGCGATTACATTTACTAGCAACATAGTCAATGTGTTCATTGATAATAAGTTTTTGATCGAAAATGATGCCGATTTATTACCCCAATTAGCTATTTATTTAATTATTATTTTTATTATGCTGGAAATAACCAAGAAAGACCATAAAAGAATAGAGTGGATACAACAAAAGACCCAGGTACTAGATGTCATCCACAGAATCAAATCCCTCAAGTGGCAATGGGTAGGACACCTCGCAGGAAGGACGGACAACAGATGGACCTAGAGGAAGACCGAACCAGAGATGGGACCATGATATTAGGAAATTAGCAGGGATAACTTGGACCCTCATATCCAACAATAGACAACAATGGGCCCAACTACAAAGAGATTATCTAAATATATGAAGGAGACTACACCATAATTGTCAATGGTTGAATAATTTCAGAATGATGATGATGATGATGACACAAACGTGAGCGGTCGGGATTTTATGTATAATTTTATGATATTATGGATAATGACATTATGTATCATATACCTTGTCTGTTTTCTTATATGTTTAAATACCAATTTGAATGCGAACTATTTTCAGGTTTTGGAATGAAATCTGCAGTAGCTGCAGCACTGGTTTATATTTCGTACGACATGGGTATATGGGGCACCACAGATGAAACCCAGGAAATGTACAATACCGCTTGTGCGATGTTCAAGGGTCCTCGGCCGAAAAAAAATACCAAATGGGACCCACCATCCTGCGAAGCCGAGAGCGATTTATTTCATGTAAGTAAAATCTGATTAGAGGTGTGCCCGGTAGCGTAGAGGTACAAACTCTCGTCTACCAATCTCAAGCTAGTGGGTTCGAATCAGCCGACTATTTTTATTAAAATAAAAATAGTTTGGGTACCTAGGTCGACTCAGCCTTAAATGAGTACTTGGGATTCACAATCCTGAGGTAATAATAGGCGGTTGAAGCGTAGTGCTAGGCCACATTACCTTCCTTGTATACCGAACGGCTCTAGTATGGCAAACTGTACCTTGCTACTCCCAAGGCGTTGAACGCTATATATGGGAGCTATTATTATTAAAATCTGATTAGTGATTATTGAAGTAAAAACTAGAATCAATCAAAAGTAAACTGTTTTTTTTTTCTGTTAAATCTAATTTTTTAGATGTCGTTTACAGAAATTGTTTGCTAGACTAACGATACGTAATATATTAACAAAACATATTCACTTTTTGATATTCAAAGCATAATTATTATATATATTTGATATCAACTAAACTTTTAGTAACAAAAAGTTTATATTATTTTTTTTATTATATAACTGTTATATAGTCCGTCTAGAAAGTATCCGGAAAAAAGAAAGCAAAATTACAATTATCGGTATATATTTTTAGGACTTGAGTTATAACAAATTATTAATTTTATTTTCTGATACAACCTCCATTTAACTCCAAACACTTAACTAAACGTCCAGGTACATCCGAAACTAGGTCCACACCATAATGTTCAGTGGTGGTAGTCCAGGCCTGTAAAACTGAGCGAATCAAATCTTGTTTATTTCGTGGCTGCTCGTTCCACTTCAATCTTCATTAATCCTCATATGTTTTTAATGGGACTAAGGTCTGGTGAAGCTGCTGGCTATGGAATTGTTGCCAAATCGTTGTTGCGTTCTTGCATCCAAGCTTGAGTATACGCAGACGTATGGCATATTGCGTTATCCTGCTGAAAACGCCATCCCTCTGGATATAAAACATGAGCCGTTTCAAGAAGAAAACCATTTAAAATATCACAAGTATCACAGTTCCATCAACTATATACAGAGGTATAGCACCACGCTGAGATATTGCTCACCAAACCATTATTTTAGTGGGAAATTTTGTAACTTGAACGGTAATATTTTCTTTTGATAGGATTTTTAGGTGGTTTCCACCAAGCTGGAAACAACTTCCATCAGAAATAAAAACATTATTAAAATTATCTTCCTGAAAACGTTGACAAAAATCCATTCTTCGCTGCCTTTGTAGAGGCGTTATTGCAGGGATTTTTTTTTGGTTTCTTTGATATGCCTTGTCTTTTCAGTGACATGCGGACGGTTTCTGGACACACTTTTAATTTTCGCTGACTTCCAAATCTGTTAGTCAATTTGCGAAACCCTAGGCGCGGATTCTGTCGTCCTAATGCCACTAAATAGTTTAAATTGTTTTCGCGAATCTTACACGGTCTTCCTGAAACTGGTATATGCTTCATAACTGTGCCATTTTATCCTCTTTATTGTCTCATATACTCCACTTTTTCCGAGTTCAGTTAATTGCACTAATTTTTTAACGTTTCGAACACCTTTTCTATACAAATGTTCCACCATTTCTCTTTTTTTTTTACTTGCGACATTATTTCTCAAATCTTAAGCCGGTTTACAATCAAAAATATTTGACAGATGGTGTTGCCATGCGATTTTGGTTATAGCCTACTATCAGCACAACCTACGTGATGGATTACTGCTGTCTTAGAGTGTTACAGAAAAAAAATACATTAAAATTAGGAAAAATATAAAATTCCGGATACTTTCTAGACGCACTATATAATCCAGGGCTCGGTTTTTAAACTCATTGTTGGCAACCATGAACATATTCAGCGCTGGGATGACTAATTGGAATTTAAATTTTCCACTGGGGTAGCAGTAGTAACCTTCAGGTGGTAGCTCTGCTGTAAAAAATGTCAATATGCCACATTTATTTATTTATTTCCTGACATTGTCATTCGTTTTAACACTTTAGTTTTGTATTACGAGTTTTTGATTTAAATGAATTGTGTTTTGATATTAAGCTCAAAAATTTTTACAAGCAGACCTTTCAGTCAAACATTGTTTTTTTTTAGAACCTCTTTTAGTGCGAAGTGTACAAAATAGCTTAATAGCCGTAAAAAACTTATCGCAACTTTATTACACTATTTTGAACGGGAAAGCAGTAGTAATAGCCCTTTATGTCCCTTAAGTGTTGTTAAGGTGAGTTTTGTTGATGTAAATAATAACTGTCTATATATTTATAATTAATTATTTTTTGTTTTCTAAAATATTTTGATTAAAAGAAAATATGTAAAAGTAGGCAACGCTGTGCCGGTCAAGCTTAATCATGTGACTAAAAGTTTATTTGTTAAGTTATTTGATATTAACTATATTTAACCTGGTTTTATAAGAAAATACAGTCTTAAAAATTAGGCAAAATGTCAAGTAAAACTAATGACAAAAATCTCTTTGCAGCAATCAAGCTACGACCCGTACGGACACTGCGACTTGCCGCCATTCAGAGCTGAGGATATTTCGTTGAAGTTTCAAAGGCTTTGGAACGGAGCTATTTCAAACATATTTTCTGGAATAGCCCATTTTCCGAAAAACGTAATAGATAAATTGGGAGCAGGATCATCATCCGCTAAAGGCGCGGCGGAAGATGAAACGAAGAAGAGCCCGGTTTGTGTATCTTACAACAGCTTAGATCCAGAAGAGAAAGAAAAGGTTATGCCTAAATACAAATGAATTAAACATAAAATTTATATCAACGCTATTAATTATTTTTCTGTCAATTCAGTGCTGAGGATTTAATAAAAATCTTACAATTTTTATATTTTATGAGATTGGTTGCATAATATTGTCAAAAAATATTAGATTAAATATACACTCGCGGGCAAAAAAAACCAGCCACTAAAAACTAGTCACAATTTCAAAGTTGGATTTCTCGCGAACTACTCACTAGATTTTGATGATTTTTTTTTTAATTGTAAATTTATTCGTTCTTAACGGATGCTACGTCAGCAATTTTTATTCCGAATTTATTTTGAGCATATACAGGGCACAACAATAAGAAGAAGTTTTTTACCCAAACTTTGTAACACCCTGTAGGGTGCAGCAGCTGTAGTTGCTATTGCTAAATCTAACCACATTGTAGCCTCATCTTTTGTGAGCATTTTGTTTTTTTAATCACGACATTATCTCTGTTTGTATTGGAGATACGCTGCTTTAAAACAAACGCCTCGAAAAAAGCTTTAAAATCAAATCAAACATCAGAACGTAGACGTAAACTAACTAAAACATGAAAATTAAGAAAAAGGTAAAGACATTTTAAGGGACTAATATCTAGTGTCCACTTGCCTGGTGAAATTTCCTGTTTCCATATACCGATTCCAGGCATCCTGGACTGTTGTTCGAAATATACCCAGGGTATCGGAGACATAACGTTGACTTCGGCCAGAGACATCCGTTACAGAGAATAGCATTTTTTAATTTGACCATCGTTTTTCTCATATTGCAAATACTCATAAATCCGTTTTTGCCTATGTCACCTTGATTATTTACACATTGTAATACTTTTATAAAGTCTTGGTTGAGAAGGAATCAAACACCTTAGTTCATGACAAAAGTATCTTTATTAATAATTGTTAATTACAGGCATTGACCGATGACTGGGTCATAGATTCTGCTGTGTATGCAATAGTTGCAACATATTTCCTATTGCCAAATATGTAACAAACCAACAATTTATTAGATACAGGGTGGTCTATACCATCATATTACAATATCATATATAGGGTGGTCTACCATCATATTACAACATAAAACTTTCTGCTTTTTCCGAGATGAATTCTGAATTTTTCCGAGACGTTTGTTTTAAAACAGCATATCTCCAATACAAAAAGAGATAATGCGGTGATTAAAAAAACATAATGCTCACAAAAGTTTGGGCTACAATGTGATTTAATTTAGCAACAGCTACTACCGCTGCTGCACCCTACAGGGTGTTACAAAGTTCGGGCAAAAAACTTCGTCTTATTGTTGTGCCCTGTATAAGCTCAAAATAAATTCGGAATAAAAATTTCTGACGTAGCATCCGTTAAAAAGGAATTAGTTTACAATTTAAAAGAAAAATCATCAAAATCTAATGAGTGGTTCGCGAGAAATCCAACTTTGAAATTGAGTCTCGTTTTTAGTGGCCGATTTTTTTTTGCCGGTGAGTTTATATAGAGAAATCAGTAGTGCCAAAATCAACGCTCTTTCGGAACTGAACGTCGCTTGTGTTGTGACAATTTCAAATGTTAATAAAATCGTCGAAAAAATGTCGAAAAACGTGTAAAGGAGGGCGTGGTAAAATCATACAGGGTGTTCAAGATTCTACACCAAACTTTCTGAAATATAAAATAATTTTTTTTTGTTATTTTAAATGGAATACCTTTTTTTAATAGATGGAGAATAAAATTTTTACATTTTTCGTAATTAGGGTATTTCAAAAATTGTAACGGCTTGGCAGATACTCGCGATATTATTCCGTATGGCTCTTTCAACGGTAAAATACGAGAGAAGAATCATTAGGTGGCTTTGATAAAAGTTTACTCTGGAAAATGCCATATGAAATATAAAACCGCGAATATTTACGAAACCGTTAAAAATTTTGAAATACTCTAAATACATAAAAATGTAAATTTTTTAATTATCCATTTTTTAGAAAAAATATACAGGGTGTTCCATTAAAAAAAAACAAGAAAACTTATTTTATATTTTAGAAAGTTTGGCATAGAATTTTGAACATCCTGTATGATTTAATATTACGATATTTATAGTAAAGTAAGTACAGACCATCTAACATAAATACATAATATAGTTTTGATTTCAGGACAGTTCTTGTATTTTTAATACATTTTTTTAAGAATGAAAAATATACATCATTTTTTATTTATTTATTGATATCTCTGAAACTATCGAAATATATCTACTCATATCTTAGGATTATGTAAAGTGATCTGAAGGAAAGCCAAAAATGCAATAATATACAGGGTTGTTCTATTAAAAAAAATTATCCCGATCCACTCACACTTTTTTGAGCCACCCTGTAGAAGTTAAAATATTTACCTAAAATACATCCTAGTACATACTTTAGGTTAGCACTTAAACAAAATTTCCAATTTTTTTTTATTCTAGGAGCTACAGATGCCCGACGCACTATTACCGGACCCTGTATATGCCGGTTGTTTACAATAGTCTCCTATGATGGCAACACCGGCAGAGAATATACCACGCCTATTAGATCATATTATAATAGAGCCATATAAAGCTAAAAACTCGCATTTAACAGAAAAAGTATATCTTAAAAATATGCTTCACATGCTTATTTTAAAACTTTAATCCTCCCAACAACAGAAATATAAAAATATAAGCTATAAAATAAATCCTACCTTACTATAAACCTGCTGAAACGGAACCAGTACACTTAAACCGCATTACACTACTTTAAAACTAACGCAAAATAAAAACAAAGCTAAAAACTAAGCTTGGTATTATTGTAGAATAAAAAAACAAATATTCACGTTTTTTACAAATCACGAGCGCCGGTTGCTAGGATTAGCTATTTCAACGCCAACTTTCTGCAACGATTTGAAAGAAAGCATCGATAGTAGGATAATTTAAAGAAATAGAAATATAAAAATATCTAGGTGCATTCAAACGCATAAAAAATTTTGAGCTTATCATTTAATTGTATTATGTAAAACAGAATATTACAAATTATTGAATGAATTTCATGAATTTATTATATTTGAAACAAATTATTTCGTGAAATATTCAATTGAATATATGAAAAACTTTTTTTATTGTCTACATTTTGAGAAAAATACATTCTTTATAAAAAATTTTGCTTCTTCTAAAATGGTTAATACCGTCTATTAATGGATAAAGTCCTAAAAATCAAAAGACATATCTATGGTAATATAATTTCGATTTCATTCTTTGATAGATTATTGACACAATTTTAATTAACGTCATATTTTTTGCTGTTTTAAAATGTCAAAAAAAAGCACAAAATTTATTTACCTAGTTGAATGCTACGGAAAAGGTGCTTATATTTATAGAAAAATGTGATACTTTACTAACGATGCCAAGTAGGAGTCCCTATCAAAATCCCAAATGTTTCATATCAAAAATCACTCAGACGCCAATTTTCATCCAAATATCGACGTTAGTTAAGAAATGATTTAAAAAAAAAAAAAATAAAAATGAAACTTCTACACCCCGTATCTCCGAAACAAAGCATTTTAGGACATACATACGAACTTTATTACTTGCTTTTATCTGCAGAATATGCTGCCATATTTCCCGTATACAATTTGGACCACCCTGTATAATATCTAGTATATCATTGGTTTGCAGTGAATATCAATTTATTACAAATAAGCGTGCGTGATGTGAGCTGTCAATTGCAAAAGGTGGCGGACTTACAAACAATTTATTTAAAATTAATTTCATTAATATTACGCACAATTAAACAGACAAATTACATCATTATCAGACTAAAATACCAGTGCCAAAAAAAAGGAAAAGACAAAATATAATTAAAAATCAAAGTGAGATCATAACTTATCTGATTATGATACCCACTTCTTTAAGTAAATCATGAGACAGAATTCAACGATTCACCTATATTACAATTTTTGATACATGAAAAGATTGTATTCAGAAATATGTATTGTTTGGCAAACAGGTTTTTTCTTAGAATAGGTCCAAGAATCACTTCCTTAAATATTAGCATGTCATTAAGGAACACTCTGTATAAACGCTCAATTTATATTAATTTAGTTTTAATCATCTGTCTTCTCTTTAAGTGAAAAACCAATTATTGTAGTTTAATTATGATTAACAAAAATTCTGCTTTTGTCTTTTTTAAAAGGGAGAATATACCAAAATCTTATTCTCCATAAAACGTCGACGCAGATATAATTAAATTACTTAACAAATTTCCCGAGTTTGAAACTTCAGAAATTGTTGGGAATTGTGATTTGTCAAAGAGTAAGGCATTTTAGACGACAAAATAAACAAAACACTTAAAAGTCAAAATTAAAATTGATGGTTTTATTCGTTCGAGCTATTTATAGCGATACTATAAACAAATATTGACGAATATATTTCAAAACACAGTTTAATTAAATGCATTGTTTAATTAAATGAGAATAGTTGACTTTATACGATTTAATTTATATTTGTGTTAATTGATATTGACCAGAAAACATTCAAAAAATATTTAATAATACAACACCGTTACTTTTGATATTAAATTATAAATTCTGTTATAAAACTTTTGAAGTATGGTTTGTACAGGGTGGACCATTTTGTTGTTTTTATAGGGTATCGAGGAAACCGTGAGAAATATTCAAATTTTGATACTGCAGTCTCGGGTTCTTTTTTGAAAAAAATTACAATGGCGCAAACGGATCGTGGCTATCTTGATCGGTTTCGAAGCTACAGGGGATTTACAAATTTTGTACTTTTGAAGATGCTTGATAGTGAAAAATGAATTATACATTCTAAAAAGCACTTTTCTGTGTAGAATACAGTGGCGTAATCAGACTTTTTCGAAAAAATATTTCTTGAGATATTAACTATACTTAGGTTTTTTAAACAGAACCCCTGTATATTTTTAGATTTTTGTAGTCAGCTTGGCATGGGCTTCTCGAAAATATATAACAAGTCTATATTTATTTTACTATTAATCTCAACATTTCAAATTTTCTTAAAATATCCACTTAGTACATAGTAGGCCGCGCCAGTAACAAAGTAAACGGTTGTCATGGTGATCGGAACATACTTTTGATGGATGCGGGACATTTCATTTCAACAGACTGAAGTGTGTGTATTTTAAATAATAAAAAATGAGTAAATTTGAAACATTTGAGAAATATAATACGTTAGAATGTTATATTGAGTCTCACAAATATAAGCAAATGGCAGCTGATTTGTATTTTGAGCGGTATCCAGAGCGCGAGCAACCAATCCCAGCCATTTTTAAAAGGTTAGAATATAGTTTAAATAATCAATTTTGGATCTTTTCAAAAATCGCGTCTGAAAAATTGTCAGAAAGAAGATGAATAAAATCAATATATTAATGTCCTCCAAAAATTTGAAATGTTGAGGTTAATAGTGAAAATAAATATAGAGTGTTATGTATTTTCGAGAAGCCCATGCCAAGCTGAATCAGGAAATTTAAAAATATACAGGGGGTTCTATTTAAAAAAACATAAGTATAGTTAGTATCTAAAAAAATATTTTTTTCGAAAAATGTCTGACTGCGCCACTGCATTCTACACAGAAAAGTGCCTCTAGAATATATAATTCATTTTTCCGTGGTTGCTGAAATAAACAAACTATCGAACATCTTCAAGAAGTAAAAAAATTGAGAATCCCCCTGTAGCTTAGAAACCGATCAAGATAGCCACGATCCGTTTGCGCCATTGTAATTTTTAAAGAGACTGCAGTATCGAAATTTGAATATTTCACGGTTTCTTAGATACCCTATAGAAACAACCAAAATGGTCCACCCTGTATCAATACCATCGAAAAAAAACAGCGTCAGCGATGGCTTTGAAATGAAGATCGCTGTGATTTTGTATACAAAATTATATGAAGAATGCCATCGATCGTCATTTCCAAGCCAGCTGCACACCGTTTTATTCTATCATGCGGTATAACAAGAGAAATTATTACATTATATGTGAGATTATACAAAAAGATGCCTGTTTTTTGAATTTCAGCTATAACATTTTTATCGTTATAGAGGTTGTCCTATAATTATAATGATTATCATTAATAAAATTGATCTAATTATTCTACAAATTTAATTTATTATACAGTATGTCCCCGGATTATCTTTACAAAATGCATTCTTCATAAAAATGTTTGTTGTTCTAAAATGGTTAATCCTGTTTATACTTTTCCAAAAAGTAATTTTAGAGAAAATTAAAAAGATTGATTTTTAGTTAAAAACCATAATATCTACATAAAACATAGGTAGCAGATTAAAATAGGCAATATAGGTAGTAGATTAAATTTACACGAAAGAAAAGATCCAGCGGTTCTCAAAATGTAAGTGAAAAATTATTTTTTTTAATTTTCAAAGCAAAATATCTCCGTTATTTTGGACTTATTTGAAAAACGGAAAAAAGAGAAAACATGTTTCTTTTATCGAGATCTACTACCTACTACTTGACTATGTGGCATATCCGTTTTTCTATAACTAACTACTTCATCATCATTGTCATCATTTTGAAATTATTCAACCATTTCCAACTATGGTGTAGCCTTCTGCACATATTTAGATACTCTCTTTGTAGTTGGGCCCATTGTTGTCTATTTTTGGCTCTGCGGGTCCAAGTTATCTCTGCTAATTTCTTAATATCATGGTTCCACCTTAGGTTTGGTCTTCCTCTAGGTCTATTAATTCCTCGTGGGTACCATGCTATAATAGGTCTGTCAACAAAATTTAGTTTTCTACTGCAAATTATAAATTTGTGCATATTAAAAGACCGTACAAAGTTTGAAAACAAATACTCATATACTTTTCGAGTTATTCGTAATTCAATTTGAATCCTTTCGACGAGGAGGGAAAACGCTGACAGGAGAGCTACCGTGGGTGTGACGTCACATGCTCGCTAATATCAGAGACATAACGGACGGATTCGTTGCGCCGTTTTCTTGTATCCCTGTCTAGATTTAATTAGATTAGTTACATAGTTGTAGTCAAGTTTTATCTGTACTACAAGTTACGCCACTGTATTCAGAATTATTTGTACCGATTCTGTTTTACGCTTAGACATAAACGACCCTTCAATTATTATTAGTCGATGGAAAGTCCTTATTGTAAAATTATATAGCCTCTGTTCAGACACGTTTGTATTTTACGCAAACAAAGGATCTACTAGGTATAGTTTTAACACTTAATCACACTTTTTAATTCAATTCAGTCCCAAGATGTCGCTTTTTACTCTACTTTTCAACACGCACTTTTGGGCTTTACCTCTCTAAGTTCCAGACAGTTCAGAGTCGGCAATTTTTATATCAAATTTTACTTTTAAAAACTAACTGTTTAAGTTTTTATATATTCAAATCTTCCCATTCAATTTCGAATGTCTTTTTTACAATGTACAGTCTATCATCGGCTGCTTGAAATTGAAATTCAAAAACCTAGCGATCCTGTTCAACAGGCGCTGACTTGGTCCGATTATAAATGTGTAACACTATAAAGTATTTGATATCATGTACCCCCTCCTGATGGTTTCATAAACTTTATATCTTGTGGGTATGGAGGACGCGCTAGCGATGTTGCAATTTTTGAAGATTGTGGATATTTAAAAGTTCTTCCAGAAAATTGCGTTATTATGGCAGACCGAGGTTTTAAACAAATTATAACATACCTAAGGAAAAAAAAATGTACATTGATCAGACCTCCAAGTGTTGTAAGTAATGTAAAAATGACCAAGGATGACGTTCTGTTTACAAAACGAATTGCAAGTGTGCGAATACATATTGAACGTATAATAAATCGCTTGCGACATTTTAAAATGTTAGGACCCCACTCTACTATTTCTTCAGCAATGGTTCAAAAACTAGATAACATAGTTAGTATTTTCTGTGCCATAATAAACCTACAAAAACCCATTATAATACAATAGTACATTAAGATTATACTATGTCTGTTCCTATATAAAACAATGGTTTCCTAAACGATATTTTTATTAAGATCTTAAATGTTTATTCAGTAAAAACTGTATACAGTAATTTAAAAATGTTGGTTTTTCAAAAATGTATGGCAGAGTCAATAAGACCTTTTGTAAAATCCTCATCATATTTAACGTTGATAACAGTAATTTCCTTGCCTTTGTAGTTTCAAAATTGGGATGTGCTACGCAAAATATTCCTTTTCAACACCTCTTGCTAACATTTGCAGATTTATTTGTGCTAAGTATTTTTTCTCTATTTCGTTATTGTTATTAACATATTGTAAAAGACTTTAACACCACTGGATTCAACTTGGTTATAATCAGTATTCATCATGAGAAAGTCAAATACCATATTGACATCTACTTGCGGTAAATTATGTGAATCTCCTTTCTGGAAACCCTCCTCCATATTTAGCAACAAATACAACTTCTTTTACGGTATTCAACAACAAAAATAATAATGTAACTACTGTAAATGTCGACTGTACTTCAATACCTTTTATAGGGAGTGTCACAGTCAAACTGAATCACGGTCTTGCCGTCATGCCGTCGCAAGTGGAGCTGCGTGCGGCAGGCATGTGACGTCAGGCCAATGAGAGCACGTTTATTTAATTTGAACGGAGCGCATAACTTCAAGAGTCTCTCTTGTCAAAGGAGTTTATTTTTTTTTTGAAAAAAAGTTAATTAATTGGTATTATCATACTAAAACATTAATTTTTACTGCTTTTAGTGCAAATTTTTTTTAGTGAACAGACCTATTGTTGTAGTCCATCTATTCTCCATCCTTCTTGCCAAAACAAATTTAATTTCTTGCGACAAAGATATCCCAGAGTGTTAAAAACAAAACAAGCAAAGTTTCAAAAGTTCGGGCAGATAGGGGCCGAAAAATAAACAGGACGCACAATACAGTCTCTCTTGGTTATTCCCCAGCATATTTCGTTCCATTGAGCATGACAACCTGCAGTTTCCTTTATGATGTCCGTTTTAAGTGTCCAGATTTGGCATGCATAGTCATGACTGGTAGTACACATTGGTCGAATGTTTTCTTCTTTAGATAGAGTGGCATTCTAGATTTGAATATGATTGAGTTTCTTCTATAAATACTCTACGCTAACTTAATTCTTCTGTTGATGTCTGGTGGTAGAGATTCCGAGCTGTGTATTAGTTGTCCCAAATATATATGCTTCTACTATTTCCAGTGCTGTGTTATTTAGAATGTCTTTTCTTTCCACTAGTTCGTTGTAGATTATTTAGTTTTTGCTAAATTTATTTTAAGACCCACTTTATTGCTCGCTGTATCTAGTTCATTAATTTATGCATGTAGTTCTTCAGGACTATTGGCAATTAGGACTATGTCATCAGCGAGTCTTAGATGGTTAAGATATTCTCCATCTATTTTTAATCCTTTGTTGGTCCAGTCCAGTTGACGGAAGATTTCTTCTAGTGTTGCTGTAAACAGCTTTGGGGATATTGCATCTCCCTGTCGTACTCCTTTGCCAATTGGGAACTCCGAGGGTTGTTTTTTTTACTATTTATCGGATTAAACCTTATAAAAAAATAAGTCCTTAAAGTTAAAATTGAATTTCAAATAACCAAAAAACAAATTTAATTTCTTGCGACAAAGATATCCCAAAGTGTTAAAAAACAAAACAAGCAAAGTTTCAAAAGTTCGGGCAGATAGGGCCGAAAAATAAACAGACGCATAATACAAACAATAGAAGTAGAGAAGAAGCCGGCACCCGAAATCTCGGGTCTGCGGCTTAACACAGGCCCTTCATAAGTTTATACTCTTCTTGTCTAAGAAACATCAACAGCATAAAAGTATAGAAAGATACGGCAAGCGGCAAAAAGTGCACAAAGCTCAAAAGGTTTCTTGTAATAAATGTAAAACTCGTGGCTTAGGTGCTAGCGTTAATACCTCCTTAAAACTAAAGCTCTAACTCATACGCTTATATAGATGTTATCGTAGATTGTAGGAGAGAAATTAATAACCAATACAAACAATAGAAGCCAGTATCTGGGATAATTTTATCGAGGTTAGTTCTCCATCTCCGGTATCAATCGTACCCATGGCACGAATGGTTGTTGTTTCGGCGCACTCAGTGATGAGGTGTTCTGATTTTTCCCATGTCTCCACAGAATCTGTATTCGCCTTTGGTTTTTAGCTTTAATCTACTGAGGTGAGTGACGGTTGAAGAGACTCAGAGTGTCTTGTTAAAAACCCTGTGACAATCCGGAGATTGTTCTTACTTAAATCAAGGAAAATCTTTGATTTTTCTCGGTCGTAAGTTCTGAGAAAATTTTTCGAGTTTCTTGGATCATTGGACGATTCCCAATCCAGGTTACGGATGGAGTCTTTCAGGTTCTTGAGTTCTGCTTAAAGTTAGTCTCCACTTGAGAAACAGGACGGTTCTGGTCCAGTTAGTGGAGTGTTTATTCCTTTTCTATTATTACAGTTGAGGGTTGGAACCTTTGGTGTTACACAGCAAAATAAAACACTAAATCACCACAATACACCAAAACACTTTTACGTTTACACTAGACGCGCGTTTTGCTATCCATGTTAGCATCATCAGCATTAGATGCATATGAAAGCATCAGAATTAATAAATGTAAAGATAGTATGCCTTCAAGTTCTGTGTTCCTACTACTCTAGTGGCGGAAATTTAACTGTTACGCTCGGTGGGCTCTGACTCGGTTGGCTAGATCTTGCCACGCCCACTCGGTGCCCACTGAGCGAGTATACAGGGTGAGTTTCCTACGATGTTCTCTATGGGTATCTCGAAAACTACTGGAGATAGAGAGTCGGTTAAATGGGGAAAGAATTGCAGTTTTGTGGGGTCATAAATATGCGCCTTTCAGATTTTTGAAAAAGTTCATGGCTTACTAGATATTTAAAAAAAAACAAATTTCGGCTATTTTAAAAATTGTCCCTAAGTCCATTATAAGCTATTTTAGACAAAAAGTTTTCAGATAAAAGTTGTGGATAATCACATCCTTAATGAGACTGTGTCCTCCATATTTTTCTAAAGCCTGTCATTTTTGACATATGACACAAACATGTTTTTTAAGTGGAAACCATAGTTGGCCATGACTTCATAAAAAGCGCCATTTTTTAAGCTTTTCAGCGATATAAGCTATAATATGTTTTCTTCGAAAAATTACTGAGTTATAGCCAATTCTTATCATTTTTAAACAATTTCACTTAGTTAGCCATGGAAACAAGTTTTTATCGTCTTTGCTCTCATAAATGTGAAGCTCTCACATCCAAACTTTGTAAATTAAAATAAACAAAAATTGTAAATATGCATTGTTCAAATGAAGAAAAGCGTGTAGGATTATTGGTTCAACTTTTCTTGACCATACATTTTCGAGGATACGTTGACCGGTGAATGTTACGTTTTTTAGAGAACGGTTTTCAAGACATGACAAATTAAATTTAGATACACGCGCATCAATCGAGTGGTTTCAACATGACTTGACTAGCGAAACACTTGCCCAGCAGTTAAAAGACCATACTTATCTTTCTTGACTAATTTCACTTAGATTGCATGGTATTCTTATTCAGTTATGATTTGTAACTTATAAAAAGTCAGAATAAATTACTAAACGTTTCTTTACAATTTACATTACACAAACTAAAACTAAAAAAAAATAATATCACTACATACACTTTAAGTTACTTTAGAAAATGTTCAAAAATCCGCCACTGTTTTGAGTTGTATCTTTTAAAACTGAATTACTACTTTTTAAAACTGAATTACTCACAGAAGGACCGGTCGACTTAATTAAACTTTTCTCGTACCGCCACTTCGAGTGCCTCTCTTAATTCATTCAAGTTATTTTGTAAACCTTATTGTTAACTACACCGCATAAAAAATAAGGTGATCGAGGAGGCCCATGCAATTAGTCCACCTCTTCCTGTATAATTATTATGATATAAATAATTTTAACATTTCTTTCATTATGGAGGGTGGGGGTGGTGTGTCATAATGAAAGTCATGTTGGAACTACTCTATTGATGTGCGAGATCAACATGATTTTCTTCATTTGAAAATACATATTTACAATTTTTGTTTATTTTAATTTACAAAATTTGAATGTGACGGCTTCACATTTCTGAGAGCAACGGCGATTGAACTTGCTTCCATGGCTAACTAAGTGAAATTGTTTAAAAATGATAAGAATCGGCTATAACTCAGTAATTTTTCGAAGAAAAGATATTATAGCTTATATCACTAAAAAGCTTAAAAAATGGCGCTTTTTATGAAGTCATGGCCAACTATGGTTTCCATTTAAAAAAACATATGTTTGTGTCATATGTCAAAAATGGCAGGCTTTAGAAAAAAACGTAGAACACAGACTCATTAAGGATGTGATTATCTACAACTTTTATCTGAAATTTTTTTGTCTAAAATAGCTTATAATGGAATTAGGGACAATTTTTAAAATAGCCAAAATTTGTTTTTTTTTAAATATCTAGTAAGCCATGATTTTTTTCAAAAATCTGAATGCGCATATTTATGACCTCACAAAACTGCAATTCTTTCCCCATTTAACCGACTCTCTATCTCCAGTAGTTTCCGAGATACCCATAGAGAACATCGTAGGAAACTCACCCTGTATAAACGCTCAAATTGTAGATTGTAGTTTAGTTTTTAATCATCTGCTGGTGATGCTAACATGGTTAGCGAAACGCGCGTCCAGTGTAAAAGTAAAAGTGTTTTGGTGTATTGTGGTGATTTAGTATTTTATTTTCTTGATATTCCTTTTCTAGTTAGATCGTTTGCTTTTTCATTGTCTTCTATCCCTTGGTGGGCTGGCACGCAGAGTAGGAGGACTTTATTTTCTTTACCAAATTTGTTCAGCTTCTCTAGGTATTCTTTAACCAACTTCGAATTGATGGGTTACCCAGTTGTTCGCTTTTAGTACTGCATAATTGTACTCTTCCACAATTTTCTCAGAGTAGCCATCAAAAGTGACAAGAAGAATAGAAACTAATCTCGAACTTTTACGATGACAATTCGTTCGAAAATTGTTGTTGGTCTGTAATTAGAATTCTGTTTTTTATCTATACAGAATTAGTCATTATAGCTTGAGGTTTTACTTTTTCACTTAGGTAATTTAAATTTTAGATTTGTTTTGGTTTCGTTTCAAAATATAGCCACCAATAATGCGCTTTATACTTTTCAGTGGCGAATTCTTTCATCTGCAACTACATTAACACTTATATTTGAACATAATTTAAATATAATATAATTTTTTTTATTATTGGATATTTGTTGAAATCGCTGTCTCTATGACATTCAGCTTAAAATGAATTAAAAAAACACATTCTAGATTTTAATAACAAATTAAGAATTTTGAAGTACAAAAAGTAGGTAATTGCAGAGAACCAAAAAACGCTAATTTTCAACTGGCTGTTGAGCCCGCACAGTTTTTCAGAGAAAAAAAATGAATAACAAACATAATAGGAAATTCCCTGTACTTAAATTTTGAATAGAAAGAATATTTATGAAAAGTTGATATTTTGTAAAGTTCTAAAGAAGAAACCGCAAAAAAATCCATTTTATCCAATTTAATGTATTTTCTCTTAAAATTTTGTTAGCAAACTTCCCATTCGAATACAGCACCCAAAAAAACCATAATAAATAGAAGAAATTAGAACTTTCCCCCAAGAGGCTTTTTTAAGTACGCTTTGACTATAATAGTAGTTTTGCTGCCGACAATTCTTTTCAAGTTTCAAGTTCTGTGGTTTTAGTTCCCCAGGTGGTATTGTATTATTCGAAAATAAAATAATGCCAAGGCGCGGTCGTTATTTTGCAGCTTAAAGTAATGAGTTTTGCCATCATTTATGCAAGTGCAATGATGAAATGCATCTCCCTATTGTTCGCTATTTGGTAGGCGGAATAGAGTTTATACGATTTTCTCAACTATAAACAAGATAGGTTTGGTTTTACGTTAATAATGAACAAAACCACTCTGATTATATTATTGTAACAATAGTAATAATTTATGATTTTAATACATTTAAAAGTTAATTAAATAATAAACCCTTAAACATTATTATCATCAAAAGAATATATTAACGAGAAATTAGTTAGTTAGAATTATAACGAGAAAACTTTCCTGGACTGGGTCCTCTCGAACTAGATGGAATGTGTCCATCAGCAGTTTACCATTAGCTGAAGAAGTATGATTCTCGGTTGACGGGTATAAATTCGTTATTAAATAACATTATTATCATCAAAAGAATATATTAAAACCGATTCGTTCAGTTACGTATGCCTGTTAGGGTGTCATTTTTTTTACGCATAACGAGAAAACGTCAATTATCGCGATAATTTAAAACTCAACTTTTAACCTATAACGAATTGCTTAACTCAAGAACCACTTTAGATATTGAAACTTTTTTTTATTTTCAAGATCGGATATTTTTACAATATGTTTATAAGAAAAATTCGATAAGGTTGTTTTTCCATTTCAAAATTGTAAACAATCCATCCGTTTACTGTTAAAACATATAATTTTTCAGCAATCGATGTAATTTTTTATTAATGTAGTATATTTTAAAGTGATTTTATAAAATATTTAAAATACTGCAGAAATATTAACAAAGTTCTTGAAAAAAACTACAATCTATTATTTCTAATAGATTTCGAGATATCGATTTTTGAATTCAGAGTTCTAATCGTGACCACTATCGAATACCCACTCAATTCTACTTATTTTTACCAAAAATGCAAGTGTTTCTAGCTTGCACTTAAAAAAATTCGCTGCGTGTTATATTAATTCACAGATAAGTTGAAGTTTCTATCATTTGCTCGATTTCGTCTGTCGAAATCTCTATAAAAAGGATTTGAACCTGGATGACCAAAAGTTTAAACATTTCTATCAAATGAAGATAGTGACATTTTGCAAGTTACTAAGAATAATACATACAATTCAAACTTCAATTCAGATCACAGTAAAAAAATATTTAAATAATATAATTACGTATTGAAAAGCCAGTTGCAATCGAAATGTGGCCACCAGCCGCTTGCCAGTCGAAAATTAAACTTGTCGGAGACTAGTGGCACAGATTATAAACTTTGTTTTTTCTTTATTGTTTTTCGTGGTTCTAATTTTCGGAATCGGGCACTAGTTAGGTTACTAGTTTGCGCACATAGCACGCCCACTTATGGCCTCTAAAATTGTGCACAGCGCCTGAGCGGCACAGTTATTAGAGAGTTATCGGAAAACCAAATAGCGTCATGCAGTATTTACGCGTACCTTATCATGGTTACGACACGTTACGATATGCGCGAGCCAATTTTTAACGCAACGCCCGCTAATAACGTTACCGCCTGACGTAATTTGCGCATCAATTAAACCAAGCGCTATTTGTAAATAACGTTTAAAAATTGCTTAACTGAGCATGTGCGGGTATTTAACAACCGGGGCCGGCCGGCGAGATCTTTTATTTTAGGTTATGTTTGAATTGTTTTAAATTATTACTTTAATTTTATTAGGTAATTTGATATTTAAGTAGCTGGGATTAGTTTTAATTAAATAAATATGGTCCAAAATATGGATTTCACTTCTTCCAATATTAAAGAACCTATAAAGAGGCTTAGGTTTACAGCAGATGACGACTTAGCCCAAGGTTATTAAAAGGTAAGGTTGTCTCTTAATTTTTGGACCAATAGGAGCGAAGCAGAATAGCATCCCTCTGACGTAAATAGAACGTATAAAATCATAGGGTAAAAGGAATAGAAAATAAAATGCAACCGACAAAGAGAGATAAATGGTCAATACAATAAAGAAAACACACATCAAACAACTGAAAACTATTGACGTCATACACTATAAACAATAAAGTACACAATGAATATCGATTCGGAAATGCACTCTCGGACTGTGGGCAGTTTTTATCCCTTTATCTGTGAGCGGTATCATTCCTATGACGTAGTAGATGACGTTTTCGATAATGGCGGATCGAGTTACGAGACAACTTTATCTTTTAATAACCTTGGACTTAGCCCTTCTAAGAGAATTTGTTGCTTGTTACCCTAAACCCACTGGCAGACGTTAAACAATAAAGCGCTGGAAATAAGCACTTTAGCCCTTTAGTTTTAAAATATCTAGTAAACAAAACAATTTCAAAGTTTTAAATTCAAAGTTAGGTTAAGTTTAAATAGCGGACGCGACGCGAACAGAATTCTTTCCGAACCGATAACTATAAATGAAGAGAGTTAATACCACCTTACGTAAAGGAAATAACACCTGGCCTTATTAACGTCCATGCACGCTATTCGGTTTAGCGATATCTCTCTATTAAGCTGTTTATTGTTATTTTACGCGAGTTTATTTTTGCGCACAGGAAATTTTACTCGTTTGCACATCGTCATAAAAAACAATTTTCGTACCACGAATTAGGGATAAGATTTTTATCTGTATACATATAGTATACCTAATCTGTGCTAGTGACATCCGGTTGTTGCCACGCCACTTACATAAGACACTCTATTAGCGCGACAGCATTTCTTTACGTAGGCTTTAGTAGATCCATTTGCCACTCGATTACCACGCCGCTACCACGTCACTTACCTTGGTGCGCGCCTTGCCTTAGAATACTCACTAATTGGTTTGGGTACTATTAAATTGTTAGAACTTTAGGATTTAAGATGTTCAAATATTTCTCCATCGACCGCTAGACAATAACCCAGGCGATCATAAAGTTCTCTTCTTACATTCGCTAGTTGGTAAACTGAAATTCTATTGCATTCGGCAGAAATAGCATTTTTTAACTCGTCTAGATTTGGGTATTTTTTATCCTTGTATTTCTTGTTTTTTAAATGGCCCCAGAGAAAGAAATCATTTGGCGAAATATCAGGAGACCTTGCTGGCCAATTTACTGTATGATTTAGGCCAATAACGTTTCCGTTAAAACTATTGTCTAAATATTCCCGAACAGCCAGGGTACTATGTGCCGGGCAGCCATCCATTTGGTACCAAACTTCCTGATTTTCCCTAGCGGCATCATATAAAGCAGGTAAAATATGATTTTCGAGTAGTTCATAATAATTTTCTGCATTAAAATTTCGCGTATAAAATAATGGCCCGATAATATTGTGTCCGAATATCCCTGCCCAAAATTTTCTGTAGATATTGCGTCCTTGTTTCGACAAACCTGTGTTGGTTTTCTTTGTTCCAATATCGATAATTTTGAACATTGTGTTCAATATTTAAGGTAAACGTGCATTCGTCAGTGAAACATATGTTTTTTAACAATTCCCTATCCGTGTTTGCTCTTTCCATCATATCAAAACAAAACGTCTGCCGCCGTATTTCGTCCCCATCTCTTGGTGGTTTTCATATTTGAAGGAATAGTATTTATGTCGTTTCAAAATTCGAAACGCTGTAGTGTGATCTATTCCTATTTCATCCTCAAGTTTCCTTGTGCTGATCTTTCCATCGTTCTCTTCAACGCACAATAAAACTTCCAAGTCGGTATCATTTCTTGCATCTTCTCTTTGTTCCTGCCTTGCTTCACATCTGCAGTTATTTATTAGGGTAGCTTTGGTCTCAAATCTCTGCATATTCCTTGCGATTGTAGATTTTTCAGGTATCGGTCTATTTGGATACAGAGCAGCAAACATGTCCGACACCTTTTGATAACTATTTCCTCGATAATACCATTTAATCATCAATACTTTTTCTTCGGTAGTGTAATTCATGGCTAATATTTTCGATGTAGGTATGAGTTTTTAATAATGATAATAAAGCACTAAATAGATAAATTTCTGAAATGACAACTTCATTTGACAGTTATCTTTTACCTTGACTGGTGATGGACTTGCTCATAAGTAAATACAGGGCCATAAGAAAGGAGAAATATTTAAAAAGAAATCGCCGATAACTCGTAAACGGGCTAATCAAAAATATCTAGTTATTCTTTTGAATGTGGGTTTTAGTGCTCTTCAATAAACCTAGATAGAATTATTCTCTAAAATAATTAGGGAAGCCAATAATTGACCCCATTAAAATTTACATGGGATTTCCTATGTCCCGCTCGACGATGCAACATCCGGTATAAGTACCTACGTACTCAATAAAATATTATCTTTTTAGGAATATTAAGGATGAATTTGGAGAATTAATACAGCCCTTGTGTCGAGTCTCGCCTTTGAAAACAATTACTGCTTCAGAAACTCAAGTCTCAAGGAAGAGGTATGTTTAGTCAAATATCAGAATATGCATGGTTCATATTTTATTTTTTTAACTAAAAGTAATTATCCTTTTTTTTTGTCAGTTAAATAGTTTAATTTTTAGGAATATGGAGTATGAATATGATGAAGTGAAACCAGAAAAATTATCAAGAATCTCACCCTCGTCAACATTTACGGCCTCGGAAACTGATATTCCCAACCCTGAATATAATTTATTTAGCTCGCCTGTTCAAGCATACCAAATGTAAGTATCTGTTTTTTAAATATTACCTGGTTGTACAAGTTGAAGATTATTATCTACTTCAAAATTTGTTTTATACGTCCAGTAACACCCCGAAACTAAGAATTATTATTTCTTAGAAAACTCACTAATTGGTAGGATTGTATTTTTTGAGCACAAATTAGCAATTAGAACCTGTAGCTGCAATAGTTCTCTTTAGGCAAATTCATTTTAAAGTGTTATCACGAAGTGTATTTTAGTAATAATTACTAAAATACAATTTTTATTTTACAAGTTAAATTGTGACGTGTTTCGCTCATACGAGCATCATCAGACAAATATACAGTTAAGGTCACACCACACACGTTCACATCTTACATATTAAAACAACACTCGTGTGGAGTGTTGATTTGAAAAAAAACCGCCAAATTGTGATACAAGCATGAAATTTGGCATAATTATAAAAAACGATATTTTAAGAGATTTGACCCGATTAGCCACCTTCCCAGACCCGTAGGACACCCCATACCAAAAATTTTCTTAAATCTTAGGCTTTTTCAATATGGGCGATATTATACTCTATATTATATAATTCGAGCACGGCATATAAATCACACGACCACAGCAGGCCGACTCACTTTGGCGGGAACGCTACGCGCATGTGTCGTAGTCTTTGTCATCGACAACATACATTTACGGTAGCTTTGAGTCAGTAGCGTGCGGCTTAATTTTATATTATTTTTGTATATTGTGTGATATATTTGGTTTTTGTAGTTTAGTAGTACAATGGACGTCCGAAATTCTTTTAGTTTTAATACTCAATCGTTGTCTACGGCATTCAAAGTAATTTTTATTATTAGGTATCCTGCAAAATGACAAACAAGATTCATTTCTAAATTACTGTTTTTCTGATTATCCGTATCTATTTTTAATTTTTATGGATAGCTCATAACAATTCAGAGAGGAAAGAACAGAGGTCTCGTTTTTTATAAGGTCTGGCATTTTTAATAAGATGTTTGCCAGATCATTTTGGCAATTTTCAGTACCCGTGTGTAATATTCGGACACAAAGTTTTTTAAATGTTCTTCTAAGGGTGGCTGCAACGACCTCCCGTAATCCTGCTGTTAAAATATAACAATTGATTTTTATATGTAAAAACCAGCTGTTATTTTTTAACAGCAGGATTACGGAACGTCGTTGCAGCCACTCTTAACTGGATGAATTTATCCTGGATGGGAATAATGATAGGTTTACAAGATATTGGAATTACAAGATAAAGTTGTCGTACCAGATTTTTATGAGTGCAACTGTACACTCAAATCTCGCGACAAGCTTTTATATAATATAAAATTGTGTAATGACGTTCATACTAAAAGTTTTAAAGAAAAAGTTTATTTTTTGCTTTTTAATGTTTTTAAAAAGTTTTTTTTCTTAAAATTATTTTTTACTTTTTAGTTATGCTGGTTTCTCAGTCAAACTCAATTCTTTTTCTTAAATAACTTCCTATGGGCATCCTAATAATATGTATATCGATTTTCATTAAAAAAAAAGGAGAACTTAAAAAAACCGACAGCTGTCAAATTTGACAGTTCAAATGTGAGACAAATAAAATGAAAACCGACTATGGAGTATCGATTTTTTTATCAAAATCGGACAACTTTTAGATTTTTTTGACAGCTGTCAAATTTACAATAGATATTTTATTGGGTATTTCTTTAATTCTTGTTTGTAACTCTTGGCATGTTTTTTAATTTTAATCTATTGATTTTTTCATTTTTACTTTTCGAGGAGTATGCGCGGTTAACGATTAATTTGTTTAGATAAAAGTACAGTATTGTGTAAATAAAGTTCAGTTTCAGTCAATTACAGTATTTTTTTAATACGACCTTGTCTATCAATAGTTTATTTTCTGGGAAATTTTTTGATACGTTTTAATCCGGCCCTGACTCGGCACTGTAATATAATCTAAGCTCGGCACCCATAATGGTGTTTTCAAGGTCAAATTTTATAGGAATTTTAAACAATGGGATCTGGGCAGAGTTAGTCTGCTGTGTGATTTATATGCCGTGATTTGAGGATGGAGAATCCAAAAAAATGTTTCAGGTCGATATGAGCTTTACTGACCTTGAAAACTGTTTTATGATTGAAAAAATTTACATTTTTGCAGACTTTGGTAAATAAAATTTAAACGGCTAACAAACAAATTTATAACAAAAATAAGTAATTAATATTAAAAAGGTCGTTTTTAAAATTATAGTTGTTTACAACGATCATTGACGGAACATTTTTGACGGACCATACCAATAGGTATTGTTGCGAGCCGGTGTGGACTCGACCTAACCTCACAATATGGCCCGCCCTCGGATGACCTTAACATCGCATAGACACCGCAATGATTCATTCGTTCGAGAAGAATCGAGACCCACTAGAATGGACTAGTACATACGAGAACATTCGAAAACCTTCTCTATGCGCCTAACGATCTATGGACTATTCTAGATTTCTTTTGCTGTAGGTATAAAAACCGGCGGCAGTGGCCTAGAGAGGGCAGTTATAAATATACAGTTGACGCGCTAAAATTCAAAATAAATTCTTAGTTATAAATCGTTTGTAAATAGTTCTATAAGTCTTTTATCGTTATTGTTTTTGTTAATTAGTGTTAAATAAATAGTGTTTAAATAAATTGTGACTTTCTATCACACGGAACCGACAAAAAAACGTAACAATTGGTGTCAAGTGTGGCGCGTGTGATAGACTAGAAAAATAAAAAGACTGAAAATGGCTTCGAAAAAATTGTTGAAAGACTTGAAAGTGTCGGAATTAAAATGCATATTGGAAGAGAGGGAGTGCGAGACAGATGGAAAGAAAAGCATTTTGCAAGCCAGACTGAGAGAGGTTTTGATTGAGGAAGGTGAGGATCCTGACACATTTTGCTTTGAGCTGGAAGGTGACCTTGACTCGTCATTGAAAAATTTGCAAGACAATTTAAACGACAATTTGAATAGTAAGATAATTCCCAAAAATTAGAAGATAAAATCATAGAAAATTCTAAAGATATACAGGCCAGCTTTAATAATAAAATACTTAATTTAGAAGAAAGTTTATATAACAAGATAATAGAAAATTCTAGGGAATTAGAAGAAAAGATTATAGAGAATTCCACGGAGCTACAAGACAAAATAGCACAGATTGAGGACGATGTAAATAAAAAAATCGAAATTTTGAAAGACCAAATAGCAAAGGCAAATTCACCAAAATGTCAAGAAACATCGGAGGGACCGAAACTAGTCGAAAATAGGTATGCCTCAAAATCAGTTATAAAACCTCCACAGTTTGACGGAAAAACCGCTTGGGCCAATTATTTTTGCCAGTTTGAGGCCGCTGCGAGCGAACGGGTGGACAATCGCTGAAAAGGCTACCGCTTTGACTGTCGCACTGCGAGGAGATGCGACTGACATTCTGCAGACACTGTCACCATCGGAAGAGGGAGATTATCAGCAATGGTACGACATTTAGAAATGAGGTACGGCCAAGCTCATTTGGAACATGTCTATCATTCCCAGCTAAAAAATCGCATTCAAAAGTCAAATGAGTCTCTGCAGGAGTTTGAAGCCGACGTAGCCCGCCTCGTTCGCCTTGCGTACCCTGCTATGCCCGAAAATGTTATGGAGCGCTTAACAGTACAGGCTTTTATTGATGGTTTACGTGACAACGAGACAAGGCAAACACTTCTTTTAGCTCATCCAACGCATTTGGGAGATGCCCTAGCACGTGCCCTGGAATTTGAGGCCGCGAAAGAATGCTCTAGGTCTCTAGGATTTGTACGGGCTGTTGAGGAGAGTTCCGACGATTCCAAAGTGGAAAGGATTGTGCGGAAAGTACTGGATCAGTATATGAGCAAGAAGGGGGGACCGATTCGCTGTTGGAATTGCGGACAGATGGGAAATCGTTACAAAGAAGAGAAAGAAGTGAAAGTCTTAAGGACGACTGTGGTTGGTGATAGTTGGCAAACCGAAGATCTTGCAAATGACCAAATCAGTGATCCAGAGTTGGGCTTGGTGATTAACTGGAAAAACGCGGACCAGAGACCAACGTGGGAGGAAGTTTGCAGATATTCGCCGAACGTGAAGACGTACTGGGCCCAGTGGAATTCCTTGGGTAATAGATAACGGACTACTTCGCCGTGTGATCGAGAGACCGGAGGGACAAGAAGAGAGAAGACAGATCGTCATTCCAAAGAAGAGGGTCCCAGAAGTCTTGGAGGAAGTTCACAATGGAACCAGCGGAGGACATCTTGTGTTACCAAGACACTTGGCAAGCTGCGTGAACGGTTCTACTGGGTGAACTGCAAAGAAGATGTGAGGGCCTGGTGTAAGAAATGTGACATTTGCGCAGCCATTAATGGGCCACAAAAGCGTGGTAAAGCCCCTATGCGCCAGTACAATGTTGGTAGTCCCTTCGAACGAATAGCGATCGACGTGGCTGGTCCTTTCCCGGAGACGAACGATGGCAACAAATACATTGTGGTAGTAATGGATTACTTCAGCAAATGGGTCGAGGCCTACGCGTTGCCAAATCAAGAAGCGTCCACGATTGCTGATGCCCTTGTTAAAGAATGGATCTGCAGGTTTGGTGTTCCCATGGAGCTTCATTCAGATCAGGGAAGAAACTTTGAGTCCAATCTGTTCCAAGGCGTCTGTGAAGTCCTGAACATCCGCAAGACCAGGACGACTGCTCTACATCCACAATCCGATGGGATGGTTGAACGCATGAACAGAACTATCAACCGTTATCTGGCCAAAGTAGTCTCTGACCACCAAAGAGACTGGGACAAATTTCTTCACCTGTTCCTGTTGGCCTACCGTTCATCCGTCCAAGAATCTACAGGGCAAACTCCAGCCAGCATCGTTATGGGACGGGAAGTGCGCCTACCCTGTGATCTGAAATTTGGTTGCCGACCGGGAGAAGAAGTCGCCGGAGAAGATTATGTCCACACACTACGTCAAAGGATGGACGACATTCATCAGAGAGTCCGCCTAAATATTCAAAGTGCTAGTGACCGAATGAAGGAACACTACGACATTCAAGCTGAGCATGGAGGATACCAACCAGGGAAGTTGGTGTGGCTATATAACCCGCAGAGACGTCGTGGGTTATCTCCGAAGCTACAATCCTCGTGGGAAGGGCCATACGAAGTCATGGATAGAATTAATGACGTCGTATACCGTATCAGAAAATTGCCAAAAGGAAAACCGAGGGTAGTCCATTTCAACCGTTTGAGCCCCTACCAAGGCGAAATAGAAGATCGTGCTGGGACCGTGAGAACCTGCAGCTTTGATCCCCCTGATTCGGAGATGTCCTTTGACGATTTCATGGCCCGATACAACAGCAGTGAGAAGGCTCGCTATGGTGTAACCAAAGAAGATCAACGAGACCTCTTTTCCGTGCCTCCTGATTATTCGCTCGCTCATTGTGTGGCTCGAGATTTGCGGATGTCCAGAGGAATCGCTGCGACGTTCAATGAGAAGTTTGGGCGTGTCGGAGAACTACGCCGACAGGATCCAGAGGTTGGAAGCGTCTTGAGGCTAACCGACAATGCACATGGTCAAGCAAGGCACATCTTCTACCTGGTCACCAAGGAATGGTCCCCGAGTAAGCCGACTTATCTCAATCTATGGAAGACCCTGATTGAACTGAGAGAAGCCCTGCTAAACAACAACATTGCACGATTAGCCATTCCGAAGCTGGCGTGTGGACTCGATGGTTTGAGTTGGCGTACAATCCGGAACATGATTGAAGTCTTGTTCAGATTTACGGGAATCGAGATCCTCGTTTGCTGCTACAACCCAAAGCTGAGATCGGGAGAGAAAACTGTAGACTGCTATTTCTACCAGACTTCGCAATGTACCAGGGGCCAGCTTTGCAAATACCTTCATTCACCGTATACATCTCGGGACGAGCATGTGCCTAAGAAGGGGGCAGTGTTGCGAGCCGGTGTGGACTCGACCTAACCTCACAATATGGCCCGCCCTCGGATGACCTTAACATCGCATAGACACCGCAATGATTCATTCGTTCGAGAAGAATCGAGACCCACTAGAATGGACTAGTACATACGAGAACATTCGAAAACCTTCTCTATGCGCCTAACGATCTATGGACTATTCTAGATTTCTTTTTGCTGTAGGTATAAAACCGGCGGCAGTGGCCTAGAGAGGGCAGTTATAAATATACAGTTGACGCGCTAAAATTCAAAATAAATTCTTAGTTATAAATCGTTTGTAAATAGTTCTATAAGTCTTTTATCGTTATTGTTTTTGTTAATTAGTGTTAAATAAATAGTGTTTAAATAAATTGTGACTTTCTATCCACACGGAACCGACAAAAAACGTAACAGTATGGTAGGCTATTAGGATCGACAAAAAAAAAGTTTTTTTAATTTCACTCAAATTGAGTTATTTGGGTCATAAATGACCTAAATACAAAATATTTTCATGATGTCTGTCTGTCTGTCCGTCCATCTGTCCGTCTGTAACACGATAACTCGAAAACCGCTGAACCGATTTTAACCAAATTTGGCACAAAAATACTGTGGCACCCGAGAATCTGGCCATTTGTTTTTGGTGGGGGTGGGGGGTATGGTAAGGGGGTATGGAACAAATTAAGATTAGGAATAATATTTGCAACAAAATTTGTAATGACATCAAAATCAGTCAAAGTCGCAGTTTTCGAGATATTAACATATTTTAGTATGGGCGGGTATACGTGCCTCCCGGCGCCAATTTATTTTTGTAATAGATTCGTTCATGCGAGCCGATTAATTTTTTTTAACCAAAGTCATCATAAACCAGTTTTTAAGGTCGGTAAAGGTCATATCGACCTGAAACATTTTTCTTTGGATTTTCCATCCTCGAATTATATAATATAGAGTATAATATGCTCATATTGAAAAAGCCTAAGATGTAAGAAATTTTTGTCTATGGGGTGTCCTACAGGTCCGGGAGGGTGGCTAATCGGGTCAAATCTCTTAAAATATTGTTTTTATAACTATGCTAAATTTCATGCTTGTATCACAATTTGGCGTTTTCGATAAAAATTTGCTCGAGGGAAATAGACTATTATTGCTTTGGCTTTTGTATTTTTAAACCAGGTCTGGTTGGAATTAATGGATGCCTTTTTAAATTTTAAATTATATCACATATCTTCAATCTTCAACGAATTTCTATAAAACAAAGGATATTTTTAAGTCTGTCCAATGACAGGCTGACCGTGACAGTTATTGCGTGTTATTTTAATTCACAGATCAATTGAAGTTCCTATCATTTGCTCGATGTCGTCTGTCGAAATCTTCTCTCACTCAAACGGTTTTTACACATTTTCTTGTAAAATGTTGTCTGGGTTTTGGATATACGAGTACATACTCAATAAAATATTATCTTTTTAGGAATATTAAGGATGAATCTGGAGAATTAATACAACCCTTGTGTCGAGTCTCACCTTTGAAAACAATTACTGCTTTAGAAACTTGGTATGTTTTACACAAACATTATTTTTAGAATTTGTATGTTTCATAATTTTATTTTTGAACTAAAAGTAATTGAAGGGTCCAGGGGAAAACATGATAAGCCCCATTTTTTTATTTTAAGGTTTAACCACATTATAATAGGTCTAATTGGTCCCTACAAAATGCATAAACTCTGCAGAGCAATAACCTGTTAAATCCTTTGATATATGCCTAGTAGGGTGAGTCAAAAAAACTAACATATGGAATTTATGGGTTAAAATGTATATTTTGGGCGAACCAAAAAAACTAACCTATGGAATTTATGGGTTAAAATGAACCATAACCGAGAAAAAAATATCCCCGGAAGGCAGGATTTTTAGCTCAATTTTGAAAGGTGTCGGTGAAATTCAAAGTTTTCTATTTATATAACACGTAAAAAAATCTTTTTCCATTAAAAGTATAACTTTGAAACGGTTTATAATAAAAAAAATTACATCCCGGATTCTTGTAGAGCATAAAATTTACTAAAAAATCTATCTGAGAGTAATTTTTTCAATTCAATAATTCGTATATTTGAAAGCTTTGAGAAGTGAAAAAAATCAAAATATGCAGTTTTAGTGTTCATTGTTTAAAATTTAATTGCACCGTCATATTAGGCATAAAATATTTTAATAAGATTATTTCTAAACTTGTGCCAACTTTGGATCAGGACAAGGGTGCATAAACAGGAGGGGTAATTAGGGTTCCGTACCCAAAGGGTAAAAACGGGAACCCTATTACTAAGACTTCGCTGTCCATCCGTCCGTCTGTCACAAAGGTCAATCATGGGTCTATCTTATAAACCGTTATAGCTAGACAGTTGAAAAGTGGTGAAGCTTGAATTTTGTGTATTCTTACACAATACATTATCATTTAAGTAAGAATTTTACATAAAATCTTTCAAGTCCTCGGTGGCCGCGTGGTTAAGGCGTTAGGACTTATGACATTGAGCCGTAGTAAGGCAGGTTCGAATCCTAGTCAAGGCGACTTTTGGGTCCGTTCGACTTTACGGACACAAGAATTTAAAAAAAAACAAAAATTGTCCTGAAAAGTACGAGTTTTAGTAGGTAATTTAAGCCAAAAAAATTTGCGGATTATCCAGTAAATTTTAAAATATTGAAATAAAATGATGGTACTATTTGATGCTGCGGAGGAATTTTGACAGATGGCACAAACATATGATGACATTAACCTGTGCGACGTTGCCGCTATTCTACGCCAATTTTTCATGTGCCGGTCGCCGGAGGAACGGCTCCTACGGTGACGCCATCATGGTGAAAACAAATGAATTATTTTAAAATCTGTGTATAAAATCTAATCATTGAAAGCACTCAGATTCGTATTAAAATATAAAAAACACAGCTTAAACCCCTCACCATAGAAAACCTAACCAAAGCAACCCAAATCCGAACCAATCTAATAATATTTTTGCAAAATCACAGTTAATTATTAAAATTTAAAAACCACAGCTTAACACCCTCCGCAAAGAAAAGCTAATCAAAGCAACCCAAATGCTAACCAATCTACTAATATTTTTGCAAAATCACAGTTAATTATAAAAATATAAAAACCACAGCTTAACACCCTCCGCAAAGAAAAGCTAACCAAAGCAACCCAAATGCTAATCAATCTGATAATATTTTTGCAAAATCACAGTTAATTATTAAAATATAAAAACCACAGCTTAACACCCTCCACAAAGAAACGCTAACCAAAGCAACCCAAATCCTAACCAATCTAATAAAATTTTTGCAAAATCACAGTTAATTATTAAAATATAAAAACCACAGCTTAACACCCTCCACAAAGAAAAGCTAACCAAAAATTCAAAACCACAGAACCCCTAAAAGAATATTTAACATAACCTCACTTCAGTAGAAAATTATATAAAATAATTATATTGACAACGTCGCAAATAGCATTCGAAGGCCGTCGACAAAGCCATCTATATTGTCTAACAACAAGCCGTGAAGTTAAAAAGGCAACGTCGCATATTTCAATTTAAGTGGTCCGGCATAACTTAACGTAACTTTTGTTTTCATGTTTCATGGTGGCGATCGACAAAATATGAGAAAATAAAGTTAACTAAACAAAGCGGAAAGCGGTTTGGCTTTGAAAGAAAAAAAATTACACAAAACGGTTTCCACAGATAGCTTTGATAAAAATAGTTTTTAAATAGATCGTTATAGGAGAAATGAATAAAAAAGAGACCACACAAGAATTACAAAAAACATATTTTATTTTTATTATATACACATTCCAATAATAAATTATTATTACTGGATACAAAATACTTAAAATAACTATTATCTACCTAGTACATTACAACAATTTAGGTACGTAAGTACCTAACCTACGAGGGGTGACTCACCTTGGAATTTTGTATTTAATACCTAGGCAAAAATAAATAGTATATTTATTCGTGTTAATGACTGTTGCGAATCGGTAATTATTGATTTTATAAAAAACGATAATTTACTATAAGTAGGTACAATATTTTAAAAGTGAAATCAACTGTAGAATACTTAAATTTTCAGAATCCTGATACAAATTTATAGCTTTTTGAACATTTGCGTATGCTTTGTCTACATAGTACTCACATTTTTTCGGTACCTGCCTTGAAAACCTGTATCTAGCAAGTTTCTTGTCCTCAGGTAGAATCCATCTCAGCTCACATACTGTTAGTTCACAGTTTTCTATAAACACTTGTACAGTAAATGTACTGTCAATAACGATACTCGACACAACATTAACACTATCTTCACTGTCTAAGTCATCAATACACACATTCAGCAGAAAAAAATAAACTTTCCCATCCTTAACTTTAAAATTCCACAGTCCCAAACACACTTTTGACTCAAAAGTTTCAAGAAATTCAGCAAAAGTATTTATTTTGTCACTTTTCAAGAAATTTTCTGTTTCCTGTTGATATTTTCCTAAATTTCTCTTCCTTCTTGTTTCTGGGTCAGCTCGAGAAGTTGTTAGAGGTTTTGACAAGTATTTGGGTTGATTAGGAAAAATGTGCGGCACTGCACCTTCACATAATCTTGGCCTTTTGAGTGGGAATTCGCCCAAAACCCCTTCTTTATTTTTATAGGTTTCAACTCTTATTATCTCGGATTTTTCAAAATGTTTCTCGCAAACTACAGAACTATTGGAGAATTTAAAATTGTCCCTATGTCGAATATGTTGCTCTTTTGGAAAAGAAACTGTGGTTTTCATTCCTTCATGTTTCAAAGCACTGGCATAATTTGAGGTACAGCCAGGAATGCAGCAATGTTTAGGCATCTAAAATTAATCATATTTTTATCAAATATGAATAACGAACACTTTTTATGAAGCAAGATTACAGAATACAAAATGTTTAAATTATTCAACCAACTCACCTCGAGTTTTACGTGGTTTTTACTTGTTTAAGCTACATTCTAAATCAATTCGCTGGCTGAGTCATACTTTGGCACGCAAGCTTATGTACTTCAGTGTACTCATTCACAACAAAATTCGATGCCAGAGTGCAAGTTGAAGTTGGATTGAAAGCTTGCAAGCTGCAAACCTTTGCTGCAAACTTCCACTTCAGCACGGAATTTTCGTTTGACAATTATGACAAATTTGACATTTAAATTTTAATAATTATTTTGTTTGTGTCGTTGTTACAAGCCATTTTCCTGTGAAAAGTAAATAATTATTAAAAGAAAAATGAGGGAAGGACGCTATTCTTATTTTATTAGGACTTGTGGCTTTGCAGTTAAAAAAACGGCAATTATTGTTGCAGCTCAATAATTAGCCGAAAACCAAGGGGTTTACCAAAACCCAAAAAATGGGATGTCCGACCCATATTAATGGCGAGAAAAAGTTTTGGGTGCTTGAGACACATTTTAGAAAAGAATCATCAATAAATGACGTTTTTGTTTCCATTTTTCTAAACATAAAAACTTGGAAAACTTAATTAACAACTGTCCCGGATTTTGACTCTTCCAAAATCAAAACCAACAACTAACCTAAAAAATGTCAGGAGAATGTTTAAACACGCATGCGCAAAATTCGAATTGAAATTTGTTGTGAATGGTTAATTTCGTGCCGACTTTAACGTCGAAGTGCCACTCGGCAAGCGAATTGATTTCGAATGTAGCTTTACACCTCGTAATTTGGGGAAAATCGATAAAAATCTAACCACAGAATTCGTGAACCGTAAACCATAAAATAATAAATACAAGAAGAAGTGTCAAGTCAATGTTAAATTATGGAAACAGTGTGGCTGCCTGGGTAACTAATTTTCAGATATGGCGGCTGGGACATTTGACACAATTTGACATGACATAGACATGACAATTTCAATTTTATGAAATTTATTTCCGTTTCCGGTTTTTAATGGCGGGCTGATCAGGAGGTTTAAATGAGGGTTAATATACTTTTTACTCTTTCTAGTAGTAAATAATACAACAAAATTACTCAAAAATATTTATTTGGAATTTAGAACAATGTAAATCAACACAATTAAAGAGCTATAATCCAATAAACTACTGTATCAATATCAAATATTTAAATAATATCAGAGATGCTGTGTTAAAGTGAATTAGTAAAGTAACAGTGCATTGACTTACAGAAACTTGAAGATAAATAAATGTTTTCACAGCTTCACGGGCATAAAACTTAATAACTCGAAGCAGGAAAAAGGCAACTGAACCCACACAAAACCTGAAATCAAAAAAAAAATATGTAAAAACATAAATATAGGTACATAAAACTTTTTGTGAATTAAATCAAACAGGACTTGAATGAAAATAAAATGAATAAAAAATATGATACATATACATCTAATACCTCATTTGTATTTTAAAAATAATCTACATACATAGATTTATAGCATTATTGCTATGAAAATACATAATAGGTACCTATGTGATATGTAATTACGCATTTCTGTTCATCTTGTAGAAAATTAATGTAGGCTAATAATAGTTCAATAATCATAATTTACCTTGTATAACTTGCTTTCAATTGCTCAAAATCACCGATCTGTCTTTAAAGTAGAGATACGGAAAAATCCTTGGCAAAGAATATCCCAAGATCCTTGGGTTTAAAGCTAAAAAAATATAAAACAGTTAATATATTACCTATTTTTACATATAATATGGCCCATACCTACTACACGCAGAAACGTCGATTTCATCATTTTCTTCATGTAATTAATATCATATATACTTTATTAAAGTGTTAACAAGGAACTTTATATCAAAAAACATCTTTGTACTTATAAATTTCAGCCGAAATATCAGAAACAAACTTCTAATCAAATCTAAACGGCAAAAATTAAAATGGCGCCCGACCTTGCCAGAGGCCTCGGGAGCTGACGCTGACACACAGACAAAAGACAAAAGAACAGGACGCCGACGTGCATAAAAATGTTCCGTAGCAGAAATTGACAGAAATCATATAGAAATATTCAGATTTTTGTCTAGGACAGTCTAGAAGGCCATGCTTTCTGCCTGGGTAGAACCGCGCCACAACTGTTTCCAATTTTCCGGTTTACTGTCACCCCCCTGCCGTAAACCAGCGGACTAAACAACATGTTGCCGGATTGCGTACTTCACGGCTTGTCGTTAGACAATATAGATGGCTTTGCCGTCGACCGTCGATCAACTGTCAATCAAAAAGTCAATGGTTGTTAGCTCGGAATATTGTAAATACATGTATTTTCTTAATTTTTACGGTTACAAAGAAGTTTTCTTGAATTTTTGTGCTTAAACTAGGTCAATCCACATCTATATAATGTAGTAAAGTGTTAATATTCGATGTTTCTACCTAATCTGTATGGAAATTTTAACGTTTTTAGTGTCCGTAATATCGACTGGAACCCGACTTTTTTTTAATCGTTTTTTTTTATTTTTACATACTTATTTTTACTTTTTACATATTTATTATTGATTAATACAATTTTTAGTAATGCGTTTCTTCATTTTTTTTAAATTACTTATACGCGCATTCAAAATATCAGGTAAATCGGAAAAAAGTTTATAATAATATAGTGTCTAATGTTGTATAGATAATGAATGGTACGGAACCCCCTTCGTGCGCGAGTCCGACTCGCACTTGACCATTTTTTTTAATTAAAAACATTGGTTTAGTTTGTCAAGCGTTTACATTTTCATTAAAATTTTTCTGATTTTCAAAATTTAGTGTTTATTTTCATTTCCTGTTACTGTAATTAGTAAACCTACAAAACATAATCATTACAAGCATAATAGCAGTCGTCACATTACGTTCCGAAGCGTTTTCGCGCTGTCCTGTAAAATCAGTGAAATGGCATTTTTCATGTTTTTCCCCTGGATCCTTCAATTATCTTTCTTTTTAGTCAGTTAAATAGTTTATTTTTTAGGGATATAAAGGATGAGTGTGGGGAAGTGGAACTAGAAACATTATCTAGAACTTCACCCTCGTCAACATATATGGCCTCAGAAATTGATATTCCCAACCCTGAATATAATTTATTTAGCTCGCCTGTTCAAGCATACCAAATGTAAGTATCTGGTTTTTAAATATTACCTGGTTGTACAAGTTGAAGATTATTATCTCCTTCAAAATTTGTTTTATACATCCAGAAACACCCTGAAACTAAGAATTATTATTTCTTAGAAAACTCACTAATTGGTAGTATTATATTTTTTGATCACAAATTAGCAATTAGCACCTGTAGTTGCAATAGTTCTCTTTAGGCAAATTCATTTTAAAGTGTAATCACGAAGTGATTAGGTAACAACCCAACCCTAATTAT
This sequence comes from Sitophilus oryzae, assembly GCF_002938485.1. Lineage (NCBI taxonomy): Eukaryota > Metazoa > Arthropoda > Insecta > Coleoptera > Curculionidae > Sitophilus > Sitophilus oryzae. Next base: position 234,422 of record NW_022146945.1, on the reverse strand, counting down.
GATATATTTAGCTCGCCTGTTCAATGATATCAAATGTAAGTATCTATTTTTTAAATAGGAAATGGTTATACAAGTTTAAGATTACTATCTATGTTAAAATTTGTATTATATGTATATCCAGAAACACTCTACATGTATATCCAGAAACACTATGTGGCTGATTCATCTTTCCAAAAAATCCTGTATGGGTATTTCGCCATTTCACTGCAAGAAAATCTACAAAATAAAATAATTATTTTTTGTAAACACTTCTGCGTTAAACCTAAACGGACGCTGCTTGTAAAAAAAAAAGTTTATATGATAGGGCAAAAATAATATGTACAGGGTGGACCATTTTGGTTGTTTCCATAGGGTATCTAGGAAACCGTGAGAAATATTCAAATTTTGATACTGCAGTGTCGGGTTCTTTTTTTGAAAAAATTACAATGGCGCAAAGGGATCGTGGCTATCTTGATCGGTTTCGAAGCTACAGGGGGATTCTCAAATTTTGTACTTTTTGTAGATGTTCGATAGTTTGTTTATTTCAGCAACCAGGGAAAAATGAATTATACATTCTAAAGGCACTTTTCTGTGTAGAATGCAGTGGCGTAGTCAGACTTTTTTCGAAAAAAATATTTTTTGAGATATTAACTATAATTATGTTTTTTTAAATAGAAACTCCCTGTATATTTTTAAATTTTCTTATTCAGCTTGGCATGGGCTTCTCGAAAATATATAACACTCTATATTTATTTTCACTATTAACCTCAACATTTCAAATTTTTCTTAAAATATCCACTTAGTAGATAGTAGGCCGCGCCGAGTAACAAAGTAAACGGTTGTCATGGCGATCGGGACATACCTTTGATGAATGCGGGACATTTCATTTCAACAGATTGATGTGTGTGTATTTTAAATAATAAAAAATGAGTAAATTTGAAAATTTTGAGAAATATAACATGTTAGAATGTTATATTGAGTCTAACAAACATAAGCAAATGGCAGCTGATTTATATTTTGAGCGGTATGCAGAGCGCGAGCAACCAAACCCAGCCATTTTTAAAAGGTTAGAAGATAGTTTAAACAAATTTTGGATTTTTTCAAAAACCGCGGCCGAAAAATTATCAGAAAGAAGATGAATAAAATCAATATATTAACGTCCTCGGAGCCGTAACACTAGATCCAACAACATCAAGTAGAGCTATTGAAATGCTGTTAGCGGCGGCGTGCGGAGACGGTACCAACTCTGTCTAGATAATAATGGGCAACAGTCTGAACATCTAATGTAGTCTTTGTGTTTTTATTTTTTTATATTAACTCAGAAGTCCGGTTTTTTTAAGTGACCTCTTTAGATTATATTTAAATATGTTCTTTTGTTTCTGTCACACTTATTTTTTATTTGCTTCGTATTGTTCGATTTTATTTAATTGCTAATTCATGTATTCGGCTCCGAGGACATTAACATATTGATTTTCTTCATCTTCTTATAATTTTCCGAACGCAGTTTTTGAAAAGATCCAAAATTGATTAAACTATCTTCTAATCTTTTAAAAATGGCTGGGTTTGGTTGCTCGCGCTCTGGATACCGCTCAAAATATAAATCAGCTGCCATTTGCTTATATTTGCTAGACTCAATATAACATTCTAACATATTATATTTCTCAAAATGTTCAAATTTACTCATTTTTTTTATTATTTAAAATACACACACATCAATCTGTTGAAATGTAATGTCCCGCCATCCAAGGTATGTCCCGATCACCATGACAACCGTTTACTTTGTTACCCGGCGCGGCCTACTATCTACTAAGTGGATATTTTAAGAAAAAAATTGAAATGTTGAGGTTAATAGTGAAAATAAATATAGAGTGTTATATATTTTCGAAAAGCCCATGCCAAGCAGAATAAAAAAAAATAAAAATATACAGGGGGTTCTATTTAAAAAAACATAATTATAGTTAATATCTCAAAAAATATTTTTTTCGAAAAAAGTCTGACTACGCCACTGCATTCTACACAGAAAAGTGCCTTTAGAATGTATAATTCATTTTTCCGTGGTTGCTGATATAAACAAACTATCGAACTTCTTCAAAAAGTACAAAATTTGAGAATCCCCCTGTAGCTTCGAAACCGATCAAGATAACCACGATCCGTTTGCGCCATTGTAATTTTTTCAAAAAAAGAACTTGAGACTGCAGTATCAAAATTTGAATATTTCTCACGGTTTCCTAGATACCCTATAGAAACAACCAAAACGGTCCACCCTGTACAGACGACATTTCACTAAATAGAGATATAAACCACATAAAAAATACATTAATCAAAAACGTCTATCCACCATATTTTATTGACAAAACCTTAAACGAAATACAAACCCCAAATCATAGATACAATGATAACAATACACAATATATACAACTTATAATTCCATACATACGAGGCGTTTCGGAAAAAATAAGAAGGATAGGAAAACAATATAACATACGAACATCTTTCAAAACACAAAATACACTTAGATCCATTTTATCACATACTAAACCAATAAATACAGAACAACAAACAAAAAATGTAATATACCAAATACTCTGTGAATGCGATAAATTTTACATTAGTGAATCATCTAGACCCTTAAATGTTAGAATTAAAGAACATAAAGATTATTTAAGAAAGGGAGATTTTCACAAATCTAAGATTTGTCAGCATTCTTGGGACACAGGGCACAGAATAAATTTTAATAACGCCAAAATTATAATGAAAGAAGCGGTAGCCTCTAAAAGAAAAATAAAAGAGGCTTTTTTAATTCAATCTAATAAAAATAAATGTATTGCTCATGCATCTGTAGATGTTAGTAATGTATGGCAATCGCTTCTTTGATTTTAAAGAACAATAGATACAACAAGATAAATAAACATAACATAGTAAAATTAAAAAATAATCATACAGAAAGTTTGGGGCTTTTTGGTTTTACCTTATTAAGTAATTGTTATCAGGTCGTAATTGTTAATTTTGAAGTTTAAATATCAAGTTAAAAATGTCATGTTAACAGAACGTCAACGGTTTCTTGTAGACGTATCTGTTTTAAAAAAGTAAAGTGTTCTCGAATAGTTGAATTTAAATATTTTAAATAGTTTTTTTTCTTTATTCTTTGTATTTTTTTGCTTCCGACGAGGGAAAGAGATAACTTTCCGAAACGTTAAGCATTTTTTTTTGCTTTGTTAGGCAAATTTGTATTACCGTAAACATAACTTCGAACAAGCAGCGTCCGTTTAGGTTTAACGCAGAAGTGTTTACAAAAAATAATTATTTTATTTTGTAGATTTTCTTGCAGTGCAGTGGCGAAATACCCATACAGGATTTTTTTTGAAAAGTGATTAGGTATTTAATAAGTCCTCAATCCATCTATGTTTTACTGTAATTATTTTTTATTTATTAAGTTTATTGTTACTGTAAGTTGTACGGCTCTTATGGTATTCCAGTATCAAATATTTTGAATGTGTAAACCATGCTTGTTTTAAAGCATAAATTTTCATTATATCACATACCTTTTTTTTTTCTATAAAACATGAAAGAATATTTAATAAAGTCTGTCCATGGCTGGGATACATGAGCGTGACAGTTGTATGTTATTTTAATTCAAAGATAAATTGAAGTTTTTATGATTTATTCTATGTCGTCTTTCGAAATTTTTCCTCATTCAGACTGTTTTTTGTAAAGTGTTGTCACGGGTTTGGATATACGTACTCAATAAAATATTATCTTTTTAGGAATATTAAGGACGAACCTGGAGAATTAATACAACCCTTGTGCCGAGTCTCACCTTCGAAAACAATTACTGTTTCAGAAACTGAAGCTTCAAATAAGAGGTATGTTCTACATAAACATAATTTTTAGAAATATGTTTTTTTTTAATTAATTTTATTGTTCACTAAAATCTTAAATTTAATTATTCGTCTGAAAACACTATGGTTAGTAATTTCCCATCTGTTTCAGAGAGAGTTTATACATTTTTTTTTGTAAAATGTATTCTCGCTTTTGGTTAACTTGCTGCTTATACTCAATTTATTATTATTTATTTTTAGGAATATTGAATACAAATCTGCAGAAGTAGTTCGACCCTTGTGTCGAGTCTCACCCTCGTCAACAATTACTTCTTCAGAAACTCAAGTCTCAACAAAAAGGTATGATATAAAAAAATTAGAATCAAACACTAAATTAATTGGTCATTAAACAATCTTACATTTAACTATTGTTTTGAATCCACTATGGTTAGTAATTTCTATTAAAATTACAGAGTTTCTTAATACATAATATATTTTACTAAATTTATATAAACATTTATCATATGATCGAAAGAAGCACCTGGTTAGAGTTGGATTTGAACTGATAGTCTAAGAGCTAGCAACGGGTTCGAGAAAGTATTTTAAGAAAGCTTGCTTTTTGATATATCTTTTACTATGCTCTCTGGAACAGCATGCATATATCTGGTTGCCGATACTCGTTGCGTTCACTACTGCGCATCGGAAGAAGATCCTATATATTTTTTTTATTTAGTTCGTTAAATTCTAGTATTGAATATAAATCGAACAAGTCTCCATAGCGCAGCGCGTAGAATTTCCGACTACGAACCGAGGATTCAGAGTTCGAGACCGGGTCAGGGTTAAAACTTTTTTATTTTATTTTCGTTTATATTCTGATCTCTAAAGTATTAAATATTTGTTTTTTTAATCACCAGAATTATTATTAATATTTAATACTTTACTATCAGAATATAAACGAAAATAAAATTAAAAAAAATTACCCCTACCCGGTCTCGAACTCTGACTCCTCGCTTGATAGGCGGAACCTCTACGCGCTGGGTTATGGAGCAATAGTTGAATTTAAAGGACTAATAAAAATATAGGATCTTCTTTCAATGCGCAGTAGGGAACGCAACGTTTACCGGCAGCCTGACGCGCCGCATGCTGTTCGAAAGAGCATAGTAGTTGTTTTCCCGACGTTGCTAGCTCTCGTACTAATGATGATTGCTGCCATATTATTTGTAAATGGGGAATGTTATCCATCGATATTTCCAAGCAATTACCAAGTGGATGCTGTTTCTTTCGATCATACTCAAGGTATACTCAAGAGTATTTGTATTTATGTGCTTCCTCTTAATTTTCCGATTACTGCAAAACGCGAAAAAATATTTTTAAAGTCTGTCAGAGAGTCTGTCAATGAGAGGAAATCTAGCTGTGACAGTTGTTGCATCTCATTGTAATTCACATATACAGGGTGGTCCGAACTGTATTCCGGAAACTTCGGCAGCATATTCTGCAGATAAAAATAAGTAAAAAATTTCGTATAAATGTATGTCCTAAAATGTTTAATTTCGGAGATGCAGGGTGTAGAAGTTTCATTTTTATTTCGATTTTTTCCAAATAATTTCTTAAGTAACGTCAATATTTGGATGAAAATTGGTGTCTGGGTGTTTTGTGACACGAGAAATTTGATTTTGATATCAATATGACTGCTGTTTGTAGGGGGCGCTACCTACACGTTATTTAACTTTTTTGAAGAGTAATAACTTTTCGTCCGTACCTGTATGAAAATACTGAGTGAAAAAATATACATTTCCGTGATTTTTTACTTAAAAAATATCTCTTTTGGTAAAAATCGCTACGAGCAATCGTTTTCAAGATATTTAGAATGGAAATAGTCAATACATGTCATTATTGACAAAAAATAAACATGTTGAGTAGATAGTTATTTGACTGAAATGATAAATTTGGGAATATTTTATTTTTTTCAAATTAATCATAAATTTTTCTTCGAAAAAATGATGATAAAACAGTTTCTGTTGAACTTTTGACACAAAATCATTTCAAATTTATGATTTTAATCTAATAACTATTTAGTCAACGTGTTTATGTCAATGATGACAGGTATCGATAATTTCGATTCCAAATATCTAGAGAACCACTACTCGTAGCGATTTTTACCAAGAGACCTTTTTTACGTAAAAAATGCCGTTAATGTTTATTTTTTTACTCAGTAGTTTTATAGAGGTACGGACGAAAAGTTATTACTCTTCAAACCAGTTAAAAAATATGTAGATGGCGTCCTCTACAAGGAGGAGTCATATTGACATCAAAATCAAATTTCTCATATCAAAAAACTCCCAGACACCAAGTTTCATCCAAATATTGACGTCACTTCAGAAATTATTTGGAAAAAATCGAAATAAAAATGACTTCAACACCCTGTATCTCCGAAACTAAGCATTTTTGGACATACATCTATACGAACATTTTTACTTATTTTTATCTGTAGAATATGCTACCGAAGTTTCCGGAATACAGTTTGGACCACCCTGTATAAATTGAATTTTATTATTTACATGTTATTTACTCGATGTTGTTTGTCGAAATCTTCTTTGTCTCAGAGTTGCAAAATTAAACACTAATACAGCAAAACACTTTACTCTTAAAACTGGAAGCGCGTTTTGATACCCAACATGGGCAGATGATTAAAAATAATTTAATTCTACCACGTTATACTGTTAATTTCTATAAAACATGAAAGAATATCACACCGACGGAAACACCCTTATTCACCAAGCTCTGGACAGAGAGTCATATGCCATATTAATCCTCATACAACCTCAAGAGAGCAGGCACCTAGGTGGAGGAGGATACTGTTAATCATCTGCTGATGATGCTTATCTGGTGACCGAAACGCGTGTTCAGTGTCTTAATTTAATATGTTTATTTGCCTTAAATGAATGTTTCAAGTTTTTATAAAACGTAGAAACTATTTTTAAAGTTTTCCCTTTGAGAGGCATAGATAAAAGAAACAAGTTTAGATTGGAAAGTGCCCATAAGGACAATGTAAATACTATTTGGCGCTATACTCACAACGGTCGCGATCCAAAGCTTTTGATAATTTCGGAGCGTTTCGGCTTTTTCCGGAATTATATCGCCAAATATATATTTATTCAAATTTATTATTATTTTCTTTTAGTTTTATAAATAAAATACAGTGTGTTTCACATAAGAGACTTTATTTTATATAAGGATACGTATGTAATACCTATGGAACATTGGAAACCGGCGTTATGCCACGATGGTTTTTGCAGTTCACAGTTCACACAGCTTTTTAAGTTTTTTAATGCCACTTTTTCACAATTATTATGGGTTTACGTAAATAAAATTTAAATTAAACTCACAAGATAGCAGTAATTACTTTGAAAATCGACGCTTTAAACACTTATATATTTATATATACGTATTTTTTTAATGAGTGCGGTTTAAATTTTGAAAGATTCTATAATTTTTTATGATTCCAGAGACAAATGATTCTGAATTTCACAAGAGAAAATCCTTCCTGTTCTTGTTTGCGGTTGCTCTTAGCAACCGCTATAGCAGCGCCAGATCTCAAACAATTATACGTTTTGGCGGGAAGCCGAGCATTCCAATTTAAATTTATGGTAATTATTGCATATACGGTTTTCGGCTATTTATGGATTATATAAGAAAATTTGGCTTCGGTGAACTATCCTGACACACGATTTTTCTTAGAAAATAAAGCTTATGTTACCTTAAAGTGAACTTTTTGGATTGTTTGACTAAAATCTGATGTGGAAAAACACGTTTCACATAAAATACATTCTTAAAAATGTTGTTATTTTATTTTTATAGCAAATTCTCGATCAAATTCTATAACGGATAATAAAAGAGTCGCGGACTTGTTTATATCCGTTTCTATGTTTACGCTGACAGTAGTGAAGGTCGAATTTTGACAAATATTGCGAATTGATACATGGTTGTCAGATCAGCTAATAAATTATCCGGAATTTCATGCATCTTTTCATCTTTTTTTTTAAGGAAAAAAATGACGTCATAGGTTTTAAAATGTTTTAGTTTTTTTTAATACGAATTAGATTACTTTAGTTTAACAAATTGCCTAAATTAGCGCCGGCGAGACAATTGCTAGTTATAGCCATAGCAATGAAAACACCCTGTAAGCGTGTTTTCATTGCTTTGGTTTGCGTTTGGCTTGGGTTGGGTTGGTTTGGTATCGGTTCGTTTGGTATTGGTTGGTTTAGTATGGGTTGGTTAGCGTTGGGTCGGGTTTGTTTGGGTTGGTTTGGTTGTTTTTTTGTTCTTATTTATCGGTTTGATTGATTTAGAATTTAGAATAAGTGGGAGGGGGGTTAATCTCTGCGACCTTAGAGATCTATTGTGTCCCCCTTTCTTGAGTTATAACTCATCATACAGTCCCAGGACTTCTTACGGAGACCCGTGTCCCTCACAGTTGAGGAGCTACGACCCAGACCGGGTAGACGAAACGGTAGCTTGTGTCGCCTGTTGGGTTTAGAGGTAGAAGGTAGGCTCCCGACCCTTGGAAGAGGTGGTAGCTTGTATACCACTTGCGGAGGATGGTCTCACGCAAGTGTCAGCCACCTCTCCTGTAGTTCTCTTTGGGTTTGGCCCTGAACTTTCATTGTTACTGTTCCCAGTGTCGCTAGGGGGTTTTCCCACAGCTTCACCGGTGATGTTTTTATTACTATTATTACCAGATCTCATAGTGTTCCTATGAGTCGCTAGGGACAGTTGGTCCACTTCTACAGAGCCCCGCATGTAGAAGTAAAGGGTAAAATACAATGGGGTGCCCCCCAGTGCCCCAAGGTTGAGACTGTCCGTAGCCCCGCCCGGTATCGTTATATGTCTTGGTGCAATTCCCTGGCCACGACACTACAGTCAGGAACAAGACGATGAGTGAGATGCTTCTTAGACCAAGCCAAGCGCTAGGGGAGATTCCCCCCAGCACCTGACCAGGAGCTTCCCCACCAACGACAAGGTCTTGCATCTCCTAGGGGAAGGGTTGATTGATACTTTGGTTTAAACAAGAGTGAAATAAAAGCAATAAAAAAATATAATAATCCATTTTGAAATCTCGTGCATTTTTTTATTTAAAATTATTATTAAAAATGGCTATTTTATCAAAATGAAAATAAAAACAGAAAAAGAAAATTTAGTGGAACTGGCAACATTACTTTTCCTTCTGTCGCTGTTATGTCAAATCAAGTGTTAAAATTCCCCATAACGTCAAATATGTGTCAAAAACTACTAATATTAAATTAAAATATTTTAAAATTCTGTGCGTAATCTCTATTTATTTTTATTTAAAACTACTACTAAAAATGGTTACTTTTTGATAAAAAAAGAAAAATGCAAAAATCGTGTCAGGATAGTTCACCGGACCCGAAAACTTTTATATACTCACATTCTATTGTCCTTAGAGATTGCAAATATACTGGGGGAGGAGAGAAATTGTGTTTCTTTAAGTATTTTTTCAACCAAACAAACTTACAGGACCGGGGAGCGAATAGGGGTGCTTAAACAATATGCTGATTAAGGATACTCATAACACCCATTTCACAATCCTTTAATTAAGCTTTTAATGTAAAATTTCTTCAAAAAACTATGAAGAAGTGTTTTATTCAGAAATCATTGGCAGGTTACATTGAATGATATGCTGACAGTAGTGAAGGTTGAATTTTGACAAACATTGTGGATTAATAAATGGTTGCCAAATCAGCTAGTAAATTGTCCGGAATTTCATGCATCCTTTTCTTAAGGAAAAATTATGTCATATGTTTTAAAATGTTTTTATTGAATTTTTTACTTGGTTTAACAAATTGGCTAAATTGCCGCTAGCGGTATAGGGAATTGCTTAGTTATAGCTCTAGCAATGAAAACACGCTGTGAGCGGTTTGGTTTTGGTTGGGTTGATCTCGTTTGGTTTGACTCTTGTTTTTTTTTCGCATGTTAGAAAAATGTTTTCTCTTATTTTACCAAAAATTGCATTTTTCCTCAACTTAAACTCTTTATGTTTGCCTCAACAGCATTAGAATAGACACTTCATTTTATTTTATAGAAAATTTCTTAATTTTGAGGGCCATAAAGTAAAACGGATCCCAAATAGCACCAAAAATATAATAAACTATTTTTTAATCTAGTGCATTTTTTTATTTAAAATTATTATTAAAAATGGCTATTTTTTAAAATAAAAATTCAAAAACAAAAATATTAAAGAAAATTCAATGGAGTATATTTGCAACCTCTAAGGACAATAGAATGTGAGTAGGGTTTTTCTATATAATATAAAACCAAAAATAGCCGAAAATCGTATATGCACTGTTACCAAATTTATTTCCTTTATCTATGATATATCTATAATGAGAGGATCCCTGACCGTGACATTTATTGCCTGTCATTTTAGTTCACAGATAAACTGAAATTTCTATCATTTACTCGATATCGTCCATATATCGTCTCCCGAAATCAGAAATCAGTGAAATCTCGAAAAAAAAATGATATCTCGCCTTTTGCATATACAAATAAATACTCAATAAATATATATTTTAGGAACGCTCAGTATGAATTAATACAACCCTTGGGTCAAGCCTTACCTTTGCAAACAATTACTGCTTCAGAAACTGAAGGCCCCAAAAACAGGTATGTTCTACACAAACATCATTTTTGGAATATGTATTTTTTTAATTATTCTTTTGAAAACTAGTAATTTCTTTATCTTTTTAGGAATGTTCAGTATGTATTAATACAACGCTTGTGTCGAGTCTCACCTTTGAAAACAAATACTGCTTCTGAAACTGGAGTTTCAACACAAAGGTATGATCTAAACAAACATTATTATTAAATATATATTTGTTAATTAATTCATTAAACATTTATTTTTCCTGTGAAAACGCTATGGTTAGTAAGTTTGTTAAATGTTAATCACTATCTGCTTCCTAGTAGATTGAAACAATTTTTCAAATTTATTTCAACCAGTGACATAAAACACTAACATACCCTTAAGAAGTTCTAATAAAATAACTACCACATAAGATACTTATTTTACATAAAACTACACAGTTCATATCCGTAAGTGTATCGAATTGTATATATTTATTAATACTTGTATATTTTATACCAAATTGAATTATACCAAGATATATTATACGATCGAAAAAAATACCGCGACAGAGTTGGCTTTCAATGAAGATTGCTGTCATTTTGTATGTAAATTTATATGATAAACGTTATCGATCGTCATTTAAAAGCATTTGCGAACTTGAAGCATTTTGTTTCGACACACCTACCCAAAAGTTTTTCCATTTACTGTAAAACGTGAAAAAATATTTTTAAAGTCTGTCCATGAGAGAAAATCTGACTGTGACAGTTGTTGCGACTCATTTTAATGCACATTAATAGTGGTCCGAACTGTATTCCGGAAACTTCGGCAGCATATTCTGCAGACAAAAATAAGTAAAAATGTTCGTATAGATGTATGTCCAAAAATGCTTAGTTTCGGAGATACAGGGTGTTGAAGTTTCATTTTTATTTTGATTTTTTCCAAATAATTTCTGCAGTAACGTCATTATTTGGATTAAAATTGGTGTCTGGGAGTTTTTTGACATGAGAAATATGATTTTGATGTCAATATGACTCCTAGTAGTAGAGGGCGCCACCTACGTATTTTTTAACTAGTTTGAAGAGTAATAACTTTTCGTCCGTACCTGTATAAAACTACTGAGTAAAAAATATACATTTACGACGCTTTTTACGTAAAAAAGGTCTCTTGGTAAAGATCGCTACGAGTAATGGTTTTCGAGATATTTTGAATCGAAATTATCAATACCTGTTATCACTGACATAAATTAAACATGTTGACTAAATAGTTAGTTATTAGACTGAGATCATAAATTTGAAATGTTTTTGTACCAAAAGTTCAACAAAAACTGTTTTATCATCATTTTTTTGCACAAAAATTTTATGATTAATTTAAAAAAAATAAAAATTTCCCAAATTTTATTATTTCAGTGAAATAACAACTATACTTATACTCAACGTGTTTATTTTTCGTCAATAGAGAACAACGGCCTACGGTCGAGTCGGCCGCTGCTGGCACGTATACGTAGACGTAAAGAATCTTTTACGTGTATAAAAAATATAAGAAATGCGCATGCGTACGTAAACGTTTACGTGTTTGTAGTCTGTGCCGTTGTTCTTTAATAATAGCATGTATTGACTATTTCCATTCCAAATATCTTGAGAACGATTGCTCGTAGCGATTTTTACAAAGAGATATTTTTTACGTAAAAAATCACGGAGATGTATATTTTTTCCCTCGGTAGTTTTATACAGGTACGGACATAAAGTTATTACGCTTCAAAACCGTTAAAAAACAAGGCGCCCTCTACAAGTAGGAGTCATATTGACATCAAAATCAATTTCTCATGTTAAAAAACTCCCAGACACCAATTTTCATCTAAATATTGACGTTACTTCAGAAATTATTTGGAAAAAATTGAAATAAAAATGAAATTTCTACACCCTGTATCTCCGAAACTAAGCATTTTAGGACATACATTTATACGAACTTTTTTACCTATTTTTATCTGCAGAATATGCTTCCGAAGTTTCCGGAATATAATTCGGACCACCCTGTATATAAATTGATTTTTTTTATTATTTACATGATGTTGTTTGTCGAAATCTTCCTTGTCTCAGAGTTGCAAAATTAAACACAGCAAACACTTAAACAATGGAAGCCCGTTTTGATAACCAACATCGGCAGATGATTAAAAATAATTTAGTTCTACCATGTTATAGTGTTAATCTTATGTCGATGATGCTAACCTTGTTAGCGAAACGCGTATTCAATGTTTCAATTTATTATTATATTTTTTTAGGAATAATGAAAATGGATCAGCAGAATCAATTCAACCCTTGTGGCGAGTCTCACCCTCAATGATTACTGCTTCACAAACTGAAGTTTCAACAAGAAGGTATGGTCTATAAAAAAGAAAATTTGTAGAATAAAACTCTAAATGAATAATTGGTTACAAAAATCTTAAATTTAATTGTTCTTGTGAAAACATTATAGTTAATAATTTCTACTAAAACTACATAGTTTCTTAATACATATATTTATTAATACATGTATATTTTACTAAAATTATGCAAAGATTTATCATACGATCGAAAAAACACCGCGTCAGAGTTGACTTGGAATTTAAGATTGTTGTCATGTTATACCGGGTGCGTCTCAAAAGTGGCTCACCCCTATAACTTTGTTATTTTTTCAGATAAAAAACGGGATTTGGTATGTTAGTATATGACATAAATTAGGATTGATTGACATCGGTATTTTTTTTTGCTTTATTCAATAGAAAATTACACTGAATCGAATGACATATCATATGTCAACTTTTGATATATTCGCTCAAAAAGAAATTTTATTTTAAATTTCAATGTTGAGTGTTAAAAACACTAATTTGTGCTGTGTTAAAAACACTAATTTTTAATCAAGGAGCCTTGGAAAAATAGATTTGATCGTCTAATGTTTTTAGTGTCTTGTCCTGGTCGGTTAAAAGATGCCCAAATCGTATTTTTAATCATATTTCAATTTTTTCAAATAGAACGAGGGTGGCTCATTAGCATATTTGGAAAAAGTATTTTTTACGTTTAATTTGATACCACACACTTGGTATTTCGAGTCAAATTGTCGTTATGAATTGCAGGTTACAATTTCAAATAAACCATATGCGAATATGTCAAAAGTTGACATATGATATGTCATTCTATTCAGAGTATCATTTTCTATCGAATAAAGTAAAAAAATACCGAGGGTGCCATTTAGAAATCAAAAGTTGTAGCCATCTGGTGAAACTGGAAGTGACCGAAAATAATTAAATATGTCAATCAACTCTAATTTATGTCATATACTAACATACCATATCTCGTTTTATTTGAAAAAATAAAAAAAAGTTATAAGGGTGAACCACTTTTGAGACGCACCCGGTATAGTGAATGTTATCTATCGTCAATTCAAAGCATTTTTCAACTTGGCGCCATTTTTTCGATCACACGGTATACTCAAAAGTATAGGTATTTATGTGCTTATTTTTGAAACATACTTTATAATCTATCACAGCATTTTTGACTCGATTTTTGATCGAAATTACCAGAAATAAATTTGTAAAACTGTTCTCCTAATTATAAAATAGGTAAAATACACGAAATTTGGTGATTTTTCACAAGATCTGGAATGTTTTGTGAATTCGAAGGAGTTTTTAACGCTCCGTTGAAGAAATGTGACATACACATATACATTCTCTACATGGTACAAAGAAAACAAGGTATGATCGATAGCTGCTCCAATTTCGTTAAGTTTGCGCATACCACCTGTGACGTCATACGCCAAAAAAAAAATATCCATATTGTTCAATTGTCATTAATAAAAAAAAGACCTAAAATAGGGAAGAATTAGGACATAACCCCAAAAGTTATCTCAAATCATGGAGCTTGACATTTGAAAAATTATTTTCACATTTTTATGTCATCTGTTTGACAATTTCAAATTGGCGCGCGGAGCTTGCCGACCAATGGTGCCGTTTATCACCTGTGACGTAATGACCAACCTGCGCAATATCATACCTTGTATTCTTTGTATCATGTCAATGACGGTATATAAACAAAAAAAAACAGGTTCATTACAATATCTTGACGATTTGAATTGGCGCGCGGAGCGTGCTGACCAATAGCGCCTGTTATCACCTGTGACGTAGGGACCAACCTGCGCAATATCATACCTTGTTTTCTTTGTACCATGCATTCTCTATGTGACATACTCGTAAGTCAAACAAACGTCAATCTCATCAATCTGTAAATCGTGAAAATCTACCTAAATAAAAGTAATCGATGAAATCAGATAGAAATTGCAAATTTTCCATAAAGAAGACAAATAATAGGAAAAATGGGTAAAAAAGGATGAGATTGATATAATATTAATGTTTTTTTACAAAATTACGTATTGACGTAAGACGTATTGATAAAATAGTGCATGTGAAATTTCTAGATACAATATTAACAAGACAAGTATTGTATTTAAAGGTATAAATTGAGATAATTAAATGGTATTTATTTACTCCAACCTATAGTTTTCTTTAAATAATATATAAATATACTTACTGTTTTCGTTGAAAATATTCATGGCGTTAAATGAGTAAGTACAAAAACATTCAGGAATTGATTAATAGAAAATAAGAGGGGTTTGCGTAAAATATTTTTATTTGACGTTTTCATACAAAATTATTTAGTTATATATCCTTATTATATATACACAAGGGTTATATGTATAGATAACGTAATAATATGTTAGAGTTTAAAAGAATTTTACGCGAACTTATTTTGTTTGTTTTGTTTATAAAAAAATATTTTTAAAATAACATGAAATGTATGAAACAGTAGAAACTGCCGAACACCAGTCATTTTATAATTAAAAAGACACTTGTTCAACGATGAAGTATAACTTTATAAAACCATTATTTTTCACGTTATAGTTATTGACCCAAACCAAATGATACTTTTTGATGATTTTAAAAAATACGTATGTGTAGGACTATATTTTTATTCGCATAGATATGTTGAAAAGTTGTAAACATAAATCGTGTATATACCTATATTTACTTTTGCACCTCCAATTTCGGCAGAAGTAAACAAAACATTCTGCGAAATATAATGGGCGATCATCGTCGAATTTACTTTACGTAGATTGTCTGCAAGGATACTATATAGAGATAAGAATAGTTCGATTCCTATCTTCCTGTACTGTCAGTTTTTTTACGTTATCTAGGGACCGAGTTGAAGTTCGCGCTAAAGATTTTAGACAGTGACAGTTATTTCTGCGTTTGACGGACGAGCGCACAGTGTGGTGGAAGATAATCTAGCGGGACAAAATCATTCGGTTAGAAATAAAAGCCAAAAATGTGTGCTGATAAGAATAAATAGTAGACATTCCAATTGATATAAAAATGCATGAATTATTTTTTGGTCGTATATATTCTTTGTATTTCGATACATTTTTATCAACCAAATTTGATCGTTTTCTGCTCAGCAAGGCAGAGGTCATACGAAAACAAAATATTTAAAAGTGCTTATACATTTTATTCCAAAGCCAAATTATGTTGAAGATTGCCAAATGTATGTACTTTTCTACTGTAGGTATATTATTTGTTAAAATCCTTCGTCCCTTTGTTCTGCAAATATCAAACTTCCACTTTTTTCAAATATTGATATATTGAATGATGTAGATCTTTTGACATTACCGAGTGTTAAAATTAAAACATCTATCTTATTTATTATTTTCAAAATAAAATAGAATTTTTTAAAATAAAATATACAGGGTGTCACAAGATTACAAAGTAATTAAAAAATAACTGCTAAAGAGTTTTTTGTAAGTATTTCACCTGATATCATAATTTTATGTATTTGGCAATAGTTTACAGTACGGTTTTTCATGTCACGAATATGTCATGTACGAATAATATCATAGTTTTATTATCTTGTATTTATTTATTTATTAATAAATTAAGTTGTTATAAAATAAATAAGTTTAACCATATGGTTGCTATATATTAGACCATTTGCTACGTTCTTAGATTTTAAGTCCCAAACATCGCTCCTGAGATTTTGTCCCGCTAGAATAACCATCCGCCGCACTGTGGAGCGCTGGTCCCTGCGTGACGTAAGCATCCACGGCGACTACGACAGCGGCGATTTGACGCAATCGAACAGTCCTTTAGAATATATAGAGTCCTTGGATTGTCTGTGCTTTATTATAATCGAGTTCTGTCATAATTCTAACAAACTAACCTAATGACATCTAAATAAATTAGAAAAAAATATACTGTTCAATTTGCGAAGTTTGAGTCTTTCTTCACATATTGTCATTCTCTCTCTTATCCATGTTTATCACATGAAATGGAAATTTTGTGTCAAAAACGTAAGTCCTAATATTTCTCTTACATCATACGATTATTTTTTTCGTTTTACATACGGAATGCATACGGATCACCTTCATTACTTATAAAGAATCGTACGTCCTTGTCTAATGTGTATGAATAGAAAAAGGCAAACATCATATTTATTGTATTACCCGCCGAAATCGAACAAAAGAATATCGCCGACTGTCAACGTTGTCGTTCACAAAACACCCCCCTTAGAACTTCGTCTGTCATGTTAAGAAATGAAAGTAAATAATAAAGCGCCTCTCGTGTTTGTTCGCACTCAAAAAATTTCAATTAATGCCTGTATATATTTTTAATATATTTTTTAAATTTACATTTTTTTAATTGTAAAGTAATATATTACATTTAAATGGAATATATTACATTTAAATGGAATATATTACATAACAATTATGTCAATTACAGGATTACAAGCTTGTTTTCTAACATTTTTTTAAATAAAACGAATTATAAAATTTCAATATTTGTATATTTGTCGTAGGTATGAAAAAAGTAAAATATGAAATGGACAAACGCTTACTTACATTGCAATAAAACTTCCACTTTTAGTTTTGCAATCCAAACGCAATATTTCTATTTCACAAATAAAAATATCCGACAACAATAAAATCACTGAAACTTCCGCGGCTGACAACGAAAACTGAAAAATATAACGGCACTTTTTGTTTCAGACCTGCATATCAACATTACGCTGTATATTATATGTTTGTTGTTGAAATAATATAAAATATATATCTAATTATATAACTTGTAAATTTTAATATTTTAACATGATTTTAACTACTTTTGACAATAACTTTTTATCAAGATGACATTTTAGACGGCAACTGACATATATGTCATAATATTTGAATCTTAAATATGTATGTAATATAATTTAAATTACTATAATGCAACTTTATACTAAGAAAACATTTATACATTCACAAAATACAACAAAGTCTAATAATATAGTCTGAAAACAATGAATATTGAATTAAAATTGAAAAAGTTAAGCGCGACCCCTTGTGTCAAAATTAGATGATTAAATTTTTGCAATTTTTACACCATTTGATGACCGGTGGCGCCTCTAGTGTTTGTTCGGACGGTTGGTCTTTTACTCACGCTTATGGCCATTAAAGAAAAAGTTCTAAAGGGGGATGTTTTATGTTGTCGTTAAATTTTAACGACTCCGATAGTTTCCCGTAAATTTTTGTGGGATTTTCTGTGTTTATTTAGTTATTTGTCATTTAATTTGTGTTTAAAATGCCGTCCCGTTTTAGTGAAAAAGAACACCGGCTCATATTAAAAGTTATCGAGTATTTGAACCTCGAAAAAGATAGTGGGAAAAAACCCTTTTACCTGTGTCGGCTGTTTACGGTGTAATTGGACAACTACCGAGTTAATATTTTGTAACTAACTCATTATTTTGGAGTTAAAAGTTTTATAGAGAGCATCGGAGGCTTTAGGAATTTCATGCTCGACTGTGCAAAGAATAAGTTCCAGAGGAATCGTGAAAGAACAAAAAGCAGCAAAACAAGTCACAATATTCGTTTGTCCCCTGAAATTCCTGCTTATAAGATCCATGAACATATTAATAGAGGACGTATTTATTCATTGTATACACTGCGGGTAGGCTACAATAAATTTGTCATTGTTTAATATTTTGTTATTAAATTTGTTATTGTTAGTTTACAACCAGAGATATAAACAACTCATGGACCAAGTCAAGAAATACGTGAAAACCAATATGGCGCTGAAAATGATGACGAAAGTTTCAAACTTCGCAAATTGAACAGTACATCTCTCATTGGGAACACCTTATTTAAAAGCAATGCGTTCGCTGTGGGCAGAAAATTTTAACATTTATGACGTCATGTCTCGTTTTCGCGCCAGGTTCCAGATTGCGAATTTCAATAATTAATTTAAATACCTTCCAGATGGAATTTCTACATACTGATTTTATATACACTCATATGCAAAAAAACGCAACGGAGAAAATTTTGGTCAAATTTAAACTATTATATTTTTGTTATTTTTAGACCTATTTTCATGAATTTTTTAGCAAGCTGTATATAATTATATCAACTTTAATTTGTAAACTCAGTTTTTTTATAAAATTTAGTATTTGGCATATTATACAAGGTTAATCGAGGGGTTGTTTTTTTACCCTAACTTTGACACACCCTGTGCAATAATTTCGTGTGTAAATTTTCCTGAAATATAATTTTACGGCCAGAACCATGTCTCCTGAGCATTTTATTTTATGGATCATGTCAATACATGCCCTCGTTAATTTTTAAGAGCGAAATGAACTTGCCACCAACAATTTGCAATTTTTTTAATTATAATTTATTATTGATTTTTTTTTTCAATATGACAAGGCAGCTTTGGTGATTATTCTGAACTATATACTACTATGAACTGCCCATCATGTTCGACGTTTGGGAAATGCTTGGCAGGAGGGTTAGAGGTCGCGAAGCGTTACCAGCTTCACTAAATGAACTTCGCTTGGTCGCTTGGTTGTTTGTATACTTCAGTATTACAGATATTTTCCTTATCGTTAGTTCTGTTATCGTTATTAATGTTTATTAAAACCAGGTCTGTATCGTTTTCACGTTTTTTTTAAATTTAGTTTAGACTGTCCGATGCAGCATAATATGACGTTGCGACAATCGTCACCAAAACCATCTCGACTTAAATAATAAAGTAAAAAATTACATCAAAAGTAATGATAACTGCAAAAATTGCATTTCGCTCTTAAAAATTAACCAAAGCATGCATTGAAGTGATCCAAAAAACAAAATGCTCAGGAGACATGGTTCTTACGGTAAAATTATATTTTAAGAAAATTTACACACGAAATTATTGCACAGGGTGTTTTAAAGTTAGGATAAAAAACAACCCTTCGATTAACCCTGTATAATATGCCAATTACTAAAGTTTACAAAACACTGAATTTACGAATTAAAGTTGATATAATTATGTACAGTTTGCTAAAAAATTCATTCAAATAGTGTTAAAAATAACAAAAATATAAAATTTTAAATTTTACCAAAAAATTCTCTGTTGCGTTTTTTTGCATCTGAGTGATGTTTTAGGTAAAGATATATTAGAAATCATAAATATTTAAGTTTTGCCTGTCACGTGCACGGACCCCATTCTACCAAGTTATAATGTTATAGTCAAAGGTTATAATATCATCAATCATATATCATCTGCTGATGATGCTAACCTGGGTACCGAAGTGCTGTTCAGTGTTTCAATTTAATATTATTTTTTCAGGAATACAGAAAATGAATCTGCAGACTTTATTCAACCCTTGTGGCCAGTCTCACCCTCGTCAATAATTATTACTGGTTCAGAACCTAAAGCTTCAAGAAGAAGGTATGGTATGATCATCTAAAAAATGAAAATTTTTCGAATAAAATTTTAAATTAATTGGTAATTAAAGAAATCTTAAATTATTCTTTTGAAAATATTATAGTTTGGTTTGAATACGTCAATCAATCCCAATTTATGTAATATACTAACATACCAAATCTCTTTTTTTTATATGAAAAAATAAAAAGTTATAGGGGTGAGCCACTTTTGAGACGCACCCGGTATAGTTCGATAGTTTCAGAGATATTAATAAATAAATAAAAAAATTATATTTTTCAACCTTTATTAAAAAAATATTACAAATACAAGAACTGTCCTGAAATCAAAGCTATATTAGGTATTTACTTTAGATGGTAAAGAAAATGGGGTTGGATAGGTCACACCTTGCGGAAACCTGATAGTAATATAGCGAGATCAGCGTTGGAGTGGAATCCCCAAGGAAAAAGAAAGCAAAGGACGACCTGCTCAAACATGGAGACGTTCTATACTGGATGAGCTTCAACAAGTAGGGTCAACATGGAAGGAAGCAAAAACAGCTGCCAAAAATAGAACCCGATGGAGAGCTTTCACTGAAGCCCTTTGCTACGCGTAGGAGATATAGGATCCTATATATACTTTAGATGGTCCATACTTAACTTTGCTATAAGTATCGTAATCTTAAATCATACAGAATGTTCAAAATTCTACGCCAAAGTTTCTAAAATATAAAATAATTTTTTTTTGTTTTTTTAAATGGAACACCCTGTATATTATTTTTTTATTAGATGGAGAATTAAAAAATAAACATTTTTTGTATTTAAAGTATTTCAAAATTTTTAATGGTTTCACAGATACACGCAGTATTATTTCATATGGCTCTCTTAACGGTAAAATACGAGAGAAAAATAATTGGGCGGCTTTGATAAAAATTTACTATGGAAAATGCCATATGAAATATAAAACCGCGAATATCTGCAAAACCGTTAAAAATTTAGAAATAATAATCTAAATACAAAAAAAATATATTTTTTAACTCTCAATCTATTGAAAAAATAATATACAGGGTATTTAAAAAAACAAAGAAAAGTTATTTTATATTTTATAAAGTTTGGCGTAAAATTTTCGCACATCCTGTATGATATACGATTACCATATTTATAGCAAAGTAAGTACAGACCATCTAAACTCAATATTTAATATAGTTTTGATTTCTGGACAGTTCTTGTATTTTTAATGTTTTTTTAAAGAAAGGCTGAAAAACATATTTTTTATTTATTTATTAATATCTCTGAAACTATCGAAATATATTTACTCATATCTTAGAATTATGTAAAGTGATCTAAAAAGAAGCCAAAAATACAATAATATACAGGGTGTTCAATTTAAAAAAAATCATCCCTATCTACTCACATTTTCTTGAGCCACTATAGAAGTTAAACTATTTTCCTGGAATACATTGTAGAACATACTTTAGATTTGCATCTAAACAAAATTCCTAAGTTTTTTATTCTTGGAGCTACAGATACCCGACGCACTATTGCCGGACCCTGTACATTAGTGCCTATTAGTGCGAGGAAGTCCAATATCGTCGTCGTTGTCGAAGACATGAAAAAAAGGGTTTTATAAAGATGTTTCATGGTTTATAAATAGTGGAGTGCTTTAAGCCCTTATGGGATACAAACCTCGGAATTTATTTACTGTAAACGAATTTTTATAAAACTTTTTGCATTGTATTGTTAATAAGATATATTACAAAGTTTACCCATTTAAAGTCTTTTCGTGCCGGTGAATGTATTTCAATAACTATACGTTTTAGTCATATTCTTTTCTAATGAAACAAACCTTTATTTTTTTACCAGAATCCAAAAATCAATTAGTATATAGGGTGTTCCATTCCAAAAAACATAACTTTGATGTGTAACTTTTTTTGGGGACACCCTGTAGAACTCTACATAATTTTAGAAAATGCTTTAAAGTGACTTACTTAAGCTCACAAAATTTCACTTCAATACAAACTTTTGTTCTCCTTGCAAAAACCACGTCGTATATGACGCGCCACCCTGTATATTTTGATTTCAATCAAAATTTCAATGAATAGAATATAAGCAGAATAGGTATAGCTTATGCATGAGATTTATTTATTTCAATAAATAATAATTATAAATAAATTTACTTAGAAAAAGAATTAAAAAAATCAAAATATTAAGAAGGAAATAATTAAGAATTTACTAAAATTACTAAAATAAAAAATTAAAAGCAACGAAAAAAAATTGGTAAACATTTTAGTATTTTATCTATAAAACACAGTACAGAAGATTTCACATTAATACATTCATAGTAATTGAATTCCGAGGTAAACGTCTCTGGGCACTCCACTAAAAGGAGCATATCCTAAAAATATTTTGTTGTATACAGTGTGTCACAGAAAAAGTTATGATAAAGTTTTAAGTTTTTTTCAATTGCTCTCCCCATTTTTCTGTAGATAATTGGATTCAGCATAAAATTCTGCATCTAGTAGACTATTTTTATTTGCAGCATTATGCGTGTCGCCATTATACAAATTATAACTTACTTTGCTGTCATTATGATACTTGGAGAACTTAACTCAACTGAACAGCGTGACTTCTTAATTCTTTCTCCCCGAGAGACCCCCTAGACTCCCTTCCCATTTACCTTTTAATTATTCTACATATTGATATTTACAACAATAATAATTAAACAAAGTTCACCTTCAGATCTTAGTCTGACGTCAACTTGTTCTAGTTTAATTTTTATTGTGCAAATATATTTATAAAATGATTTATTTTAATGATAAACCTAAAATTATTGCTCTTGACAATATCTCATTTTTTTAAATACAACACCCTGTATATATTTTTCTTTAAGATGTCGAATTAAAAATTGAACATTTTTTGTATTTAAAGTGTTCCTAAATTTTTAACGGTTGTGCAGATATTCGCGGTATTATGGCTCTTACAACAGTAAATGTTTATTAAAGCCACCTAACATGATCTTTGTCTGGTATTTTACTGTTGAAACCCCTATATGTAATATAATTCAGCGAATATCTTCAAAACCGCTAAAAAATTGAGAACACTATAAATACAAAAAATGTTCATTAATAAGTCTTCATGAAAAATAATATACGAGTGCTGCATTTAAAAAAATAGAGATATAGCATTTTAAATATTCCGATTTTGGCGACTCCATAAAAAATACACTGTATAGGATAATGTAAATTTTTCTTCTTGAATTTATTCTGTTATCATTAATTAGCGCTTAGGAAATTAATGCTGTAAACACCGTAAAAAAAATTCAAATTGAAATAGTGTTAGAAAAGTTAATAGAATTTTATGCTAAATCCAACTCACTATAGAAAAATGGGGAGTGTAATTTAAAAAAACCTATAATTTTATCATAACTTTTTTTTGTGATACTCTGTATACTCGTACAACAAAACATTGTTAGGATATTCTTCTTACAGTGCCATACTCTATATAGAGCGTCGGTTACCTCTCGCATGTACTTGTGATGTGTGTCATCAGTAGTAGTGGGAACTATATAAAACCTAAAATTGATATTTATTAGTAGTGGGAACTATCGAAACATTCGATAGTTGCAATTCATTCGAATAATTCGATAGTTAGTAAGAAAACGTTCGTTGAAAACTATTCGAATAAAAATTATCGAATAGATCCGTCATCTGCCTTGAAATATTGTATTCTAGTAATTCGGCAGCAAAAACCATTCATTTATAAAATTCATTTATTTATGAAATTCATTTATTCGTCAGGATCGATTATAATAAAATATTAACTGAATTTTAGTTGTCGCCCGGCGACGTAGGTTTCTTTCCGAGAAACCCGACAGCGGTCGGTGGCAATGCTATGAAAGAAGCCGGCATCTTTGATTTTTTGCGGAGTCAGATATAGATAAGGACACATTATTTTTTTTATTGAGGTGCTAGTATTTACACAAAAAAATACATTATGAAGGGCGCTGTTGCCATATTTTGGTATTAGTTGATATTAGCAAAGAATATTATTGTTTGGCTTTAGTTAGTTAGGGATATATGTCTATATATTTTATATTTTTTTATTAATATTCTGTTGTTACACTGCAATAATACTTGTTATTTTGGATGTAGGAAAATTATTTTTAATGTGTTTAAGCAAAGACTGGTTTAATAAATAATAATAACAGTAATAATTTGTTATACCTATTAACAACAAAATTTGAAATCATTTAATATAAACATTTTTTTTAAGTAGTAGCAAAATATAAACAACAAATTTGATGTCAAAATTATTTATATTAGATCCTATTTAAAAATAATATAGTCTCTCAATTTTTTGTGGCAACGTTGGTTTATTAAATAATAATAATTACAGAACTAATTTGTTATATTAACAACAAATTTTAAAATCATGAAATATAAACATTTATTAATTTTCTAAGCGTGCAGTGTAATGCAAGGAAAATATAAATAAAAATTAGAAATCAAAATTATTTATATTCGGTACTTTATATTACTATTTAATAATAATAATATTTACTTTTACTGGTATTTACTTACTAAAAAATAAATGAAATATTTCTTCGCAAAAAACTACATGTAAGAGAATTAGCATAAACAAAATACAAACATCGTTAACTTTTTTTTAAATTGGCACGTGTAAAACTTTTAATTTAATTTTCTCACCCCATAGTCTGAGTTCGATAACCATTTACTTAACCACATTAATTAATATAATTATTAAGTTCAACTAATTCATATTATTAAAACATCTAAAATACAAATATGTATTTTTAAAATTAATTGTAAGTTCATCTCATCTCTCTTAAAAATTGCTACTTCTCAAAATTTCCCATTAAAAAATAGACCATATACCATATAAAATTAAATAATTGAAAGATCGGGCTACGGAAAATCACACAAACTTTCGGAAAAATTTTGACCACCTGCACACGCACACAATCGTCAATTAAAAAAACTACTATTTTAGTATTTTAAATATTTTAATAAACGCAAAAATAGCACAGTATTTATAAGGCGAAGTTATAAAAATTTGGAAGAACTAATAATGCACTGACGCACACAAAAATCAAACGAATACTAAATTTCATTTATCAAAAGCATTCGATAGTCGTGGCTCAACGATAACCATTTAGTCGCACGGCGAGGTTGTCACATATGCTTTAGTATACAAATGAATGAATGATTTTATTCGAATAAAACCATTCGATAGTTGAAATCATTCATTCAGTAACCATTCGATAGTCTAATTCATTCGATGGTTCTCATCGCTAGTCATCAGTGTTTCACAAGTACACGGGGCCTACAGTTTATCACCGAATCCGAACGGCACTATTTGAGAGGCTGTACAAGGCAAATATACTTAAGGTGGTTTGCCATTGCCTTCCTTGAGGTGGCGACAAGTTGGTCGCTCTATTTAGATAAATAAATATTTTTATTTAAATAAATAAAGCGACGGCACTGGCTGGGGATCGAACCCAGTACCTTCCGCTCGCAGATCGACGCACTACCGCTGGAGCTACGGCAGGCCTTTTTTTTCGACCTTTTTTTTAGGATATGCATCATTATAAACCATGCAACATTTGTATTAAACTTTTTTTATATCGTCGAAAACAACGACGATATTGGACTTCCTCGCACTAAGGGGCCACCCTGTATATACTCAATAAAATATATTTTTTTAGGTATATTCAGTATGAACCTGGAAAATTAATACAATCATTGTGTCAAGTATTACCTTCGGAAAAAAATACTGTTTCAGGAACTGAAGTTTCAAAAAAAAGGTATGATCTATACAAACAATAATATAAAAAATAAATTTATTTATCCAACAGCCACTACTTACCTACCGACATTACTACTACCTTAGATCTTATAGTTTGACCAGTGATAATAAAGAGTTGATTTGTGGATTTCCGACGATATTTTAGATTTGTGTTTTTTGATAGTTTGTTTTTGTAGTGTGATAAAGTTAGTGCACAAATTAGTGGATAAATAGAAAATTGTGACTAATAAAAGTGTTAGCTAATATGTGAAGCTGATACGAAAATCTTATCCTTAAACGAACTCCACAACACTAAAAGTATGAAAACCTCTGAAGTATGTTCCATATTTTCCAAAAACAAGATATGTGTTATTTAAAATCGTTTTTTAAAGCGACTTTTATTCAGTGAAGTATATATTTATGTTAGGTAACTTAATCACTTTAAACATTATTAGGCAATTTACCTTTGATGTTTTTTTTCTTTAAATAATTATTATACTAGTAAATATTATCCAATAAATAATTAATATTCGAATAAGAATATTATTTTCTCTAATTTATATATTTTTATTTTGTACTAGTTTGAAGCCTGGCGCACCCGCCACGACATCAGGAGAAAAAATACTTTTTATTTTTTTTAATTAAACGAAAAACAGAAAATCCGGCGACTACAGTTTTTAGAAGAGCCAATTAGCTATCTTTTAGTAAAAAAAGCAACTTTGTAGAGCAAGTCGTTACTCCAGTAGAGACGACACAGATAAACATTAGCATTTTATATATGTAGATTTTATGACATAAAAATGACATATGCCCAAAAGAAAGACAGACGATTGGTCAATCAGTGTGAAAGACAAAGATAATCAGAGAGTCGAATGTCGCTGATGGGTCTTTAACAAAAACAAAGCGAATTTACCTTTGAATAAGAAGACTAAGGAAGGAGCATAATGCTATCCATGTATTCATGCATGGTGGGCGGAAAAAGGACTCTAGGGTGGGGATCCTTGACAGTTCTGTTTGACGATTCATTTGACACGTTTGAATTTGATTTGAAATTTTGTGGATTTGTCAGTCTTTACGGAGCTTATTTTATGTTATTTATTATTTATTCTACTACTGATAGTTGTATAAAGGTAGTAAATCTAGATGGAAATTGTGGCAGAACTTAAATTAACAGTGACACTATCGCGATTTATCGAAAAAGACTCGATTATTATCGCGATTATCGAAAAAATAGTTGGTTGTGTTGTACGTGTAAATAGTACGTTTTATATGGCTGCTTCTTTCTCTCTTGTTATATTAGAATGAGATAGTGGGCCCAATAGACGCAATGAGATCAACATAAATAGAACGAAATTTTGCGTTCTGAGTTGCGCTACGGGAACGTTGTCCCTCTTTTTGCCATTTAATTTGCCAGTCTCTTTTTATTTGTTTGTCTATGGGCAGCACTTAAATTAACAGTGACACTATCGCGATTGATCGAAAAAGACTCTAAAATAGTTGGTTGTGTAGCGTGCGGTAATTTCGGCAAAAATCGAGTGAAATAATGGAACAACTTTTTGCTAGTAAGTGGCTATATAATATACATACGTGTAGTAAACCGATCATTTATGAAATTCACTTAAATTAACTAATTATATACTGTTTCTTGCATTTTTGCTTTTATTTACTACTTGTCAAAGATTAGATGTCAAAGAATTTAAACGTCAATTTGACTTACCTGCTTCAGTAGCGTATCGAATGTTTGTGTTAATAAATAATTATTAAAACTTATCTATTTTTATTATAATAATATCTTTTTATAACATTTTTAATAACTACCAACATTTATTCATAACGTAAAATAATAAAAAAATTATTGAGTCTATCCCACGTCTACCCTACCATCATAGTTTTACATTTTTTAAATAAAATTAGAACGGCACTGATAAACCGGA
Source organism: Sitophilus oryzae (assembly GCF_002938485.1). Taxonomy (NCBI): domain Eukaryota; kingdom Metazoa; phylum Arthropoda; class Insecta; order Coleoptera; family Curculionidae; genus Sitophilus; species Sitophilus oryzae. The sequence goes on along the minus strand of NW_022146945.1, from coordinate 206,508 downwards.
ATTTAAGTCGGCCATATTTGAGTTCCATCGTGGTGGACCTAAGATTTTTGATATGCTCCTTCCTTAGTCTTCTTATTCAAAGGAATTTACTTATTCACGAAGTGTATAAGATCTAAGATTACTACTTACTACAGACATTAACTACGACTTACTACAGACATTACTCACATGTATACATGCATATAACATAAATAATAACACACTAGTGTGTTTTAACCTCAAAGCCACCATTTTATAGAACTTATTAAGCTTTATTCATAAATTGAATCCTGGTCTGGAAATCTTCCTGAATCATTTTTCTTTAAAATCTGACTTGCTGGTTGAGAATTCGCTATTTTATCGTTAAAAAATCTCGATTTATCTAAATGACGTCTTAATGTCAGTGCTATTTATTATTTAGAAAAAAACGCACATCTATATTGCATAGTTAACATAAACGCACCCTGATAATTTATTAATTCGCAACAATGAAAGTAGAACTGGTAGATCCTTTTATCTACGTCAGTAAGTTAAGAAGCTCTTTACTTACGCATTTTGAGTGAGTTAAGAGCTTCTTAACTAACGCATTTTCATTACCGCACTCCTTGTTTAGATGACTACCAAAGAGAAACAAATATTTTGTAAAACATTTATTTTGTACTAAATTGGAAAAATATATTATGAGTACCTTTTCATTTCCATAGTTGTGTACTTTTTTTTCGGTGCACCATTTTTCATACTTAAGCTTCATTCAGAACCTCCCAATTAGTGGAATAAATTAGTGGTTTCAATTACACTTTATACTTTTTAGTTTATGATCATTCACAATGACTAAAAAACACAATTAAAATTAATAAAATATCATAGCTGCAGTAGTTTGTTGTATCCATAGAGAAAGCATAATATATTTAGCTTATAAAACAATAAACTTTTGATTTCTAACTAAAATTTTTCTTGACGGGTGATAATCAAAGGCCATGATATTCCTCGCAAATTTTGAAGTATAATTAGTTGAAAAGTCAAAAGTTTGTTAGCTTTTTCCACTAATTGAAAATTACTTAAAGCTTCATTCAGAACCTCGAAATCAGTGGAATATATTAGTGGTTTCAATTAGCTTAGAAGTTTGTTCCTCTAATTTGAATGTAAGCATTCAGAACGTTAAAATTAGTGGTAGAAATTTTCAATTAGTGGAAAAAGTTAACAAACTTTCAACTTTTTCACTAATTATTATACTTCAAAATTTGCGAGGAATGTCATTTTGGTCTTTGATTATTATCTGTCAAGAGAAAAATGTAGTTAGAAACAGGTCTCTTCTTCAATGTCAGAGGGAATACTTTCCGAATCGCTAATTTTTTAAACTAGTGACATCAATATTATTTACTGTCATATTGACATTGCCATGCATGGTGTTATTAGAACAAAAGTATTAAGGTAATTGATTTTTAGGATAGATATATACTTAAGTACAATAATTTTTAAAATTCGTTGTGTGTTTTTATAGTTAGACGTAGATAAAATATTGTACAATACACGCGAGTTAACTCCATTAAGATACTTGTGTGGTTACACAACTCGGCTATGCACTCGTTATGCAACGTATCTTAATGGTGCTGTTAACTCACTTGTATCGTAAATATCTATTAAATCATTTATTATTTAGAGATTGGATAAAACCAAACCAAACCAAAACGCTATTTTGATAGCTTTTTAAATGACAATCTCTTGCTACTTACTACTAGGTTAAAATGTGACATAATAGTGACATAACAAACTAACATGCCTTTAAGAAGTGTTCTAACAAAAAACTACCACATAATATTGTTACGGATTCCGTGAGTCCTCAATTAAAAAAAAACAGGATAAAACACTTAACGAATTTATTTTCCAACTATAAACCTTTGCCAGATAGTCCACAATTTCAAAACTCTATTCAAAACTGACTGACTGCCGAGCGCGTAAAGCGTTTTAATTACCTCAGCGGATGTTTCTCGTAACTTCCAGAATTATCTGTATTATTTTTTTTTGTTTCTAGTAATTTTTTTAAACATCGGGATTTTCAGATATCATGTAAGATATGGCTATGGACTGTAGAAGTAAGGAGAAATATCTTCATGCATTAAAAAATGGTCATAAAAAAGGGAAGAAGATGGCGCTGCTGTAGCAAAAACCTAAAATTTAAAAATATGCGCCGAAAATTTTTAGAACAGGAAATGATTCAAAAGAGATAAATATTTGACGTGAAGGCGCGGGTTTCAAAAAAATACAAATTTTATTTGTATTTATGTTACATGAAATAAATTATCGATTTTTATTCAGCAGCAATAGACTGGGCCTTTTATATTTATATTAACAATAATTGTTTTATATTCTAAAGAATAAAAAAAAAACTTTTTCTGGGTAATGTTTTGGGTAATGTATTATGTTACTTTTATTCTCTTATCTATGGAAACTTTTAATTTTTTAGATATATGCGCCACTGTGGTCATTTGGTAAACCCTTATTCTTCCCGTTTTTGTGACCAATTTTCAAATAAAGTCCCATAAGAGATATTTCTCCTCATCTCTACACTCCATAGATTTATGCGTCATTAGCGCCACTGTGGTCATTCGGTGAACCATTATTCTTCCCATTTTTGTGACCACTTTTCCAAATAAAGTCCCATCAGAGATATTTCTCCTCATCTCTACACTCCATAGATATGGCGCATCATAAAGTGTACTGTATTACCGATGGAATCTCCATCGGCAATACAGAGAACACGCTCAGCCGTTGTTCGCTCCTCCGAAAGATGTCGCCCTACACCTTTACAATATATTTACTTTACATAAAACTACACACTTTATATACATAAGTGTATATGGATTTGTATATATTTATTGATACTTGTATATTTTATACCAAATTAAATTGTACTAAGATCCATCATATGATCGAAAAGAAAAATCCGCGTCAGAGTTGGCTTTGAAATGAAGATTACTGCCATTTTATATATAAATTTATATGGTGAATGTTTTCGATGAATTTCGATGAATTTGTCATTTTCGAGAATTTTTCATCGTGACGCAATTTTTTTTTTGGTCATACGGTATACTCAAGAGTATAGTTATTTATGCACTTCCACTCAATTTTTCCAATTACTGTAAACCGTGAAAAAAACATTTTTAAAATTTCTCCGCTGAGAGGAAATCTGATTGTGACAGTTGTTGCGTCTCATTTTAATTCGCATATAAATTTAATTTTCTATCATTTACACGATCTCTTTAGTCCAACTCTTCCTTGAGTCAGAGTGGAAAAATAAAACATTCATTTGCCACAATCCAGCAAAACTACTTTACTCCCAACACTGGAAGCGCTTTTTGATAACCATCATCGCATCGGCGGATGATTAAAAATAATTTAGTTCGACCTTTTTATAGTGTTAATCATCTGCTGATGATGCTAACCTGGTTAGCAAAACGCGCGTTCAGTGTTTCAATTTAATATTATATTTTTTTAGGAATAATGGAAATGAATCCGCAGAATCAATTCAACCCTTGTGGCAAGTCTCACCCTCAATGATTACTGCTCTACAAACTGAAGTTTCACCAAGAAGGTATGATCTAAGAAATTTTTTAGAATAAAACTTCCAGTGTTAAAACACTTTACTTTTAACACTGGAAGCACGTTTTTTGTTCACACATTTTACTTATCATCATCGGCAGATGATTAAAACTAATATAGTTTTTTACCATTTTTACCATGTTATAGTATTAATCATCCGCTGATGATGCTAACATTGCTAGGGAAACGCGTATCTAGTCTTAAAAGTAAAGTGTTTTGGTATATTATGATGAATTAGTGTTTTATTTTGTTCCAAACGCAACTGTATTCTTAGAGAGTTTACACATTTTTTTTTGTAAAATGTATTCTCGCTTTTGGTTGACTTGGTTTGTATTTAGTATAATATTATATATTTTTTAGGAATATTGAATATGAATCTGAAGAATTAATACAACCCTTGTGTCGAGTCCCACCCTCGTCAATGGTTACTGCTTCAAAAACGAAAGTCTCAGAAAGAAGGTATGATCTATAAAAAGAACATTTTGGAGTAAAACTGTTTAAATTAATTGTAATTAAAAAAATCTTAAACTTATTTATTCTTTTGAAACGCTATGGTTAGGAACTTTTTAAATGATAATCACTTGCAACTTAGGTTAAAACAATTTTTTGGCATTTATTTCAACCAGTGAGATAACAAACTAACATGCCCTTAAGAAGTGTTCTAATAAAATAACTACCACATAATATTACGGACTCCGTGAGCCCTCAGTTCAAGACACACGACAAAACACTTAACGATTTTATTTGACAACTGCAGCCCCAATACTAATTAAATTTAATACACAAAAACTTTTGCCAAATAATCCACAATTTGCTATATTAGAACTGACTAACAGCTTCACAGTTCACACAGCTTTTTAAGTGTTTTTAATGCCACCTTTTCACAGTTATGCGGTTCACGATCACAGGTTTGCGTAAATAAAATTTGAACTCACAAGATAACAATAATTTCTTTGAAAATGGACGCTTTATACATTTCGGTATTTTTTCAATGAGTGCGGTTTAAATTTTGAAAGATTTTATAATTTCTGATGATTCTGACTTTGACAAGAGAAAATCCTTCCTGTTCTTGTTTGCGGTTGCTCTTCGCAACCGCTATAGCAGCGCCAGGTCCAAAACATTTATACGTTTTGGCGGGAAGCCGAGCATTCCAATTTAAATTTATAGTCTGTCCAACGAGAAGATCCTTGACAGTGATAGATGTGTCTGTTTTTATAATTTCAAAGTAGTTTATTTTATTTTACCAAGAAACAAGTTGGTACAACTAGAACGCATAGCGGGAAATTAATATACCTATTTAAAATTTGACTGACAAGTGATTACTTCAAAATATCGTGAAAAAAAACTGTATAAAACTGAAAAAATGTAATCGAGTTATCTTATTTAATAAAAAACGGTATGTGTTTAATACAAAACAAGCAAGAACAAGACAACACATACCAAAAAATATAAAAAAAACTACTTCTTACTTTCAAGCTCTATGAAATTTCCCGCATTTATGATTATATTTATTAATATAACTTATGTACTTATACTTATGTACTATTTTATTAATAATAACACTTACCAAATTTTATACCTTAAAGGTTGATTAATTAACTTTAATCTTAATTTTTTTAAACCAGTACCTTCTGACATTATTTTTCTGCAGCACTAAAATCCATTATTTACCTATCGTGTGATGTCGATATTTTACAGCTACTCCAGTTTTTAGTATGTCTTTAGTAAGGTTCTTCTACCATATTCGAGATGCACTTATCTACGACGAGATGGTATCCGAACTTTATTGATGGTAACTTTATTGGTGTATAAGACTTTCTGCCTGGGCAGCGAGTATTAACCCTAAACTGTGCTCTGGGTCTACAGTTAATTTTCACTCGATTTTTCCTCCATTTGACTTTGACAAGACACACGTAATAACACGAATCAAAATGCATCATCTTCCAAAACGCAGGGTATGTGACAAAAGTTGACACAAAATTATAACCTATAATTTGGCAAGACTTTGACAAGCGTCAAAAATGTAAAGGCGAGTTCATACGCATCGGCGTCCGTTTGTCGTTCATCGTTCCGTCAAACCAATAAAATTGAAATACGATCTGTCATTTTTAAAATAAACCAATAAAACTGGTTAAAAACAAGAGACGACGCATGACGGATTTATATTTAAACCCATCGATAGTTAACTTAAAAATTATTAGAAACTTTTTTTAGAAAAATAAATAGATTGGTATGGGACGTCATCTGCTTTTCTTCTGTCATCGTCTGTCGAAATCTTAGCTGAGAAAAAAAAACAGAGTATATTTCCTTTATCTATGATGAGAGGATACCTGACCGTGACAGTTATTGTCGTCATTTTAGTTCACAGATAAATTGAAGTTTCTCTCATTTACTCGATATCGTCTCCCAAAATCAGAAATCAGAGTTTATACCTTTTTTTTGTAAAATGATATCTCGCCTTTTGCATACAATATAATTACATACTCAATAAATATATATTTTAGGATTGTTCAGTATGAATCAATACAACCCTTGGGTCGAGCCTCACCTTTGCAAACAATTACTGCTTCAGAAGGCTCAAAACACAGGTAGGTTCTACACAAACATCATTTTTGGAATATGTATTTTTTTAAAAAAATTATAATATTATAATAATTTATTGTAATCTCTAAACATTTTTCGATGCACGTCATCAATCATATCGACATTGACACTAAAGTCTATAAATCTGACTAAATAACATTTTGGAAAAATGTTCAAATTTGTTGTATAATTTAAGATACCGAGCAGCTCTTCATTTTACTTTATAGAGCAAATTATTGTAACAGATATTTTATTTAGATTAAAGCTGCAAAAATTAGTTTAAACCGAATTTTATTATCGCTATGTTGGTTACATTGCGCTGTGTTCAGCAATGTTGTCCTTTATTATTTCACAATTATCCTAGTGTCAGTCATTATTTTGTATAATATCGTGTTGTTGAATCTTTGAATTCTCGTTTTTTTCCCTATTTTTATAGTATTTTTTTTAAATTGCACTTAACATAGCGCAAACAATTCTTTTAAGAACTAAATTTTCGAGTTTTTGTATTGCATTTCTTGAAATTGTGTTGAAACCTATGCCGAAGCATTTAAACAGTCGAAGCAAAGAACTTGTAGTTTCCCTGTTTTTTTTGAAACTATTTTGAACGAGAACGTGAAAGGTCCTTTATTACCCTTGACACACTTAAGCACATTACACCACTTTCAAAGTTAGTTTTTATTAAATTCTGTGATTATTAGTTTGTGCATTAATAGCACCCTCTTACTTGTTATTACCACTTATGGCGTTGTAAGATGTACATCAATAAATAAATAACCCATAATAACGCTTATAATAATCTTCATAATGGATTAGTTTTTGCCAATATGTAATAAGTAAAATAAGCTATAAAACAAATAAATCAATTAATTACTAAAATATCAGTTATTAAATTAAAAATAAAACTTAAAACTCTTTAAAAAATGATATAATAAATATGTTGTTTGTCTATTTTAAATTAAGATTCATCTCATAAATCCATCACAATCTGGCAGCGCTGTCGCCATCGCTTGTCACTCAAAGTTGATTACGTGCATCGGAAATTCTTTTGCGATTACCATAGTTCTACCATGTTATAGTGTTAATCACCTCATATGCTAACCTGGTTAGCGAAACGCGCGTTCAGTATTTCATTTTAATATTATATTTTTAGGAGTATTGAAAAGGAATCTGCAGAATTAATTCAACCCTTCTGGCAAGTCACTACCTCACCCTCGTCAATGACTATTGCTTCAGGACCTGAAGTTTCAAAAAGAAAAGGATATACAAATAGGTATAGGAAACCCTAATATAGTTTGAAAGAGCGTTTAAATCTGCTTCGATTTATTTTAAAAAATTGAGGGTTTTGCATTTGAAATAACGAAGTTTTTATGTAAAATAGATATTTAAAATAAGCCAGCAATTTTTGGTACCCCTGTATACATTTAAGGAAGTAATCATTTTTTTTGTAAAGTTTATTTCTCGGGCTTCAAAGTCAGTACAAGAATTAATTCTGAAAAGTAATGTACAAGATGTTGACAATTTTTTTTTATTATAGCATGCATATTTAAATATCTTTAAATATCTTAAAAACCAAAGCATTTAGACATATTAAACCCTTATAATAAATGCCTTATTTTATGCCCAAGAATCCAAAAATGAAATAAAATACCGGGTGTTCTATAAGAAAAAAAATAACTTTGGTATGCATCTTAGTTCTTACCCTGTTCATTTCAAAATAATTTTAAATTATGCACATTGCCTTCCCACATATACCCATAAAATATATTGTTTCTACATCTTTCCGTTTTCTTATAATCAACCGATATATTAAAAAAAATCAGAACAGTTTCTTAATACATATTATATTGAATGTAATTATTCTTTAGTCTTTGTATAATAAGTTTTATTTGTTGATATATTTCTTAATTGTTATACGAAAAGAAGCATTACTACTTCCAATATATAAGAAAGACAAAAAAACATTCCTGAAGAAGCATTATATTAAAAACGAATCCTAGCCACAACACCCAAGAAACAACAAATTAAACTTATTAATACAGGATGGCGCCTCTCATACGACGCGGAGGCTCTATAGTTCAGTCATTGGGGATTTTTGCTTGGAAAAAAGTCCGGAAGTTTTGCACTTATGCAGGTTTATAGGTTTTGGGGTCCCTAACTAAAATCCATAAAATGCACATTTCCAGACTTGCCGCCGGCGCCGCCATCTTGCCAAGATGGCGCCCAAAATCGGTATTTGGTGAATATCTCGAAAACTGTGCGTTTTTCGCGAAAATTTGAGGAGAGCAAAATTAAAGAGAATGAAATTTCCTATAAAAAAGGTGTTATAAAAATGTTCGCTAAAGTCAATCGTTTAGGCACAAAATCCCTGGAATTTTTACAATTTTGCGTTAAGTATGATATACATAATATAGTCGATTTTCCGAAATCAAATGTCGATTAGTGTTCACTAAAACTAGTTTTAGTTTAGTTTCTTCAATTTTGTCATAAAACAGTGGCGTATCATTAATTCGCTCATTAATTTATGAATAATTAATTTTAATTATTGAAAATGTGTACTTGTTTCCACACCACCCAAGAGGTAAAGTACATGGCGCGTTTATTTTAATGTGGTCTCCCCGGACGCCTACTCCACTAGATAAATTAAAAACTTTAACTTATCTGCACCAGCCCGACGGATCTGGCTCATTGATGTCAAAGTCGATCGTGTCTGCTGTGCTGGGCTCATCAGAGTGGTCTCTCAATACGCACAACTCTTCATCTTCAGCCGCCAGAGGGATATCTACAGGCAAGTCCAACTCCTCTTCATCGGATTCGTCGAGTGACACTTCAGTGACGTCACAGTATGCATAAATCATTGAACATTTTAATCCTGCTTTTCTGCATCCGCAGGCTTTACCATAGTTGTTGGTTTTGCATTTACAGGGTAAAAATGCTAATAGGGATTTTGGAGCTGGATCTTTCAACGTTGTGACTGGAGTAATGCCTGTTATTATTTTCTTCCAACCCCATTCTTCGGCATCTTTGGTACAACCAGACCAATGCTGAAGCTGGTGGTAAGTTCGCAATGAATGCTGTCCAGCACGACAATTAATTATTCATAAATTAATGAGCGAATTAATGATACGCCACTGTTTTATGACAAAATTGAAGAAACTAAACTAAAACTAGTTTTAGTGAACACTAATCGACATTTGATTTCGGAAAATCGACTATATTATGTATATCATACTTAACGCAAAATTGTAAAAATTCCAGGGATTTTGTGCCTAAACGGTTGACTTTAGCGAAAATTTTATAAAACCTTTTTTATAGAAAATTTCATTCTCTTTAATTTTGCTCTCCTTAAATTTTCGCGAAAAACACATAGTTTTCGAGATACTCACAAAATACCGATTTTGGGCGCCATCTTGGCTAGATGGCGGCGCACAGTGGTGTGAGACTGATAATATAACGAAAAAACCCTATATTTCCTAAACCGTCAATCCAATCGCATTGGGACGGATTTTATTCGATTCAGCTTAATAAAATACATCAAATAACATGGTTTAATAAATTTATTTTAAAGTAAACTGAGCACCAATTGAAACGTAAAGTGAAAATTTTTGCATCAAGTTGAACTTCTTGTATTTTCTGAACAATTGAAGGCGTTTTGAATTGCTAGCCAGATTCTGAAACGCATTTTTATCGACTGTCGAACCGTCCTTTGCAGTTTATTTAATTATTGGCTAATACCCATAATACAGGGTAAAACAAAAATGCGTGCATTTTTTACAAAATTTTAAGTGACCTCCATTTTGTGGGGGGATGAGGGATTTCCATTATTTGTGGGTATTTTAAAAGAGCTGTTTTATATCTCGGGACGTTTTTGAGTTTTTTTTGGGGTATCGCTCTCCATTGCGATTTTCTTTTTTTTAAGGTTTTAATTCTAATAAATTTATCTCATTATGAAATTAATATATTGTATTTTTGAGTATTATGCTTATTAACTAATGATTATACTAGAATTTTTAGAATTTAGAATGAGTGTGAGGGGGGTTAATCACTGCGACCTTACAGATCCATTGTGTCCCTCTTTCTTGAGTCATAACTCATCATACAGTCCCAGGGCTTTGACAAAAGCCAGTATCTGGGACGGTTTTATAGAGGGTAGTTCTCCATCTCCAATATCAGTCGTACCAAAATTCATGGCACGAATGGTTGTCGTCTCGGCGCAGTCAGTGATGAGGTGTACTGGTGTTTCGCCATCTTCCCCACAGAATCTGCATTCGCCGTTTCTTCTTAGTTTCAATCTACTGAGGTGTTCATTGAGGAGACAGTGTCCTGTTAAAAACCCCGTGACAATCCGAAGATTGTTCTTACTTAAACCCAGGAAGATCTGTGATTTTTCTTGATCATAAGCCCTCAGAAACTTCTTCGAGTGTCTTAGACCGTTGCAAGATTTTCATTCCAGGTTGCGGATGGAATCTTCTTGGAAAGTTCTTGAGTTTCGCCTTGAGTTGGTTACCATTTGGAAAGCAGAACGGTTTTGGTCCAGTTAGTGGAGTGTTCGCTCCTTTCCTAGCTAGATTATTTGCTTTTTCATTGCCTTCTATCCCTTGGTGAGCAGGCACCCAGAGTAGGAGGACTTTGTTTTCTTTGCCTAATTTATTCAGCTTCTCTATGCATTCTTTGACCAATTTCGAATTGATTGATACTGAGTTGATCGCTTTTAACGCTGCTTGACTATCAGACAAGATGGCTATTTCTTGTTTCCGATAGTTCCTATCTAAGATAAGTTGTACGCATCTCTCGATAGCGTAGATTTCTGCCTGTAGGATACTAGGGTAAGTGCCCATTGGTTTGGAGTATTTAGCTCTCGGCCCAAACACTCCGATCCCTGTTCCCGTATTGGTTTTGGAAGCATCAGTATACCAAGTTATGGTATGGTCTTTTAACTGCTGGGCAAGCGTTTCGTTCTTCCAATCCTTTTTATTGCTCAATACTACATTGAGATGTTTCTCAAAGTTGTACGTTCTTGGCATATCGTCCACTGGGAGTTGCAGGAGTGGTATTTCCTTTATGAGGGTGTTCCAAGCCCCTGATCTGACAATTCTCCCAGTACTAATTCCATTAGTAACCATTCTAATCATTGTCGCATTGGCATATCTGCCAATGACAATGTGCAGTGGTGTTAGATCTAGAATGACCTCCATTGCTGCTGTTGGACAGGTTCTCATGTCTCAATGATTATACTAAGTGATTATACTGTATCGTTAATCAAAAAGTGTTAAATGCTTCTTTTGTTATGCCAAGATACATAATAAAATCTGTTCATATAATTTAAATATACCAGCTGGATAAATTTTTAACGCCCTGTATAACTGTAACACTTTTTAGTTATATCAAATTATTTGTTTGCTTTATTTAATTATACATTAAAATGCATAATGCTTAAAAATACGATATCTTCATTTCACAATGAGATAAAATTATTAGTATTAAAACTCATAAAGGTCCCGAGGTATAAAACACCTCCTTCAAACTACCCACAAAAAATGGATCTCCTCCATCCCTCCACAAAATGGGGCTCACTTAAAATTTTGTCAAAAATGCGCCCATTTTTGTTTTACCCTGTATTATGGGTCCTGACCAATAATTGAAAAAAACTACAAAGAACGGTTCGATAATCCATAAAACAATGTTTTAGAATCTGGCTGGCAAATTCAAAATTCCTTCAGAAGTTTAAAAAATACAAGAAGTTAAACTTAATGCAAAAATTTACACTTTACGCTTCAATTGATGCTCAGTTTAGTTATTGTGGTTCAAATTATTATAATTTAAATAATTTATTAATAACATTTAAATCTTATACAATATAATGATATTTATTTAATTTTAAGTGGCAAAAAAGTAAATTATATTAAATGAATTCGTCGGCATCCACAAAAATGAAGAATGTAGTTTTCATTTTTTCCACACTGTTTATCTTTTATTTTAAATTTTTAACAAACGTGGCCGAATGTGGCGATGAAATTTAAAGAATCACTACTTTAACAGTTGCTTTTTTTAGTCAAATTAATCCGAGACCAAAGCTCCGTAAAGCTTTTTTGTTCTAGTCTGATTAAAGTAAGAAGTAAAGTAATTTTATTAGAAATAGATTCAAACTAAACTGCATCAAAGGCACGGTATATTTTGGCAAAATGATTTTTACTTTTAATACCCATGGATAAACGAAAAAGTTCCTGGATAATACCGATTTTTAGGAATTAAAAGAAGGGCTGTAAAATATTACTTGTTTTCACTTTATTTTTGCGCGTTTCGTATATTAAGAAAATTGTCAAGGAGGTGTTGTAAATTCAAAACTAGTAATTAAATTAAAAAAGTAATATTATTATATTGTCTTTGAACTAACTCGATGTAAGATAGGATAATTTAAACCCGATTTAACACCCTTTTTTTTTGGGGGGGTTTTTCCATTGCCGAAACCACTGTGCGGCGCCGGCTGCATGTCTGGAAATGTGCATTTTATGGATTTTAGTTAGGTACCCCAAAACCTATAAACCTGCAAAGTTGCAAAACTTCCGGACTTTTTTCCAAGCAGACCCCTTTTTTTGATCCCCAATTACTGAACTACTAAGGAGAACGGGAGTTTATATTGAAATGAAATTTTGGGAGCATATGTAAGTTAACTGATCTTCAAAAAAAAGTTGCTCATCAAAGTTTGGTTTTTTGTAATGGGACACCCTATATATTAATTGGATTCTAGGAAAAAAATAGGAGTTTCATTAAAGAAACATATGCCTAAATTGTAAGGATTTAGACATATTTCACATTTTTTGAAAATGATGAATAAATTTTAAATTTTAATAACAGCTATCTAAATTGTAAGTTACCCTGTATAGCCTGATACTTGATTACAAAAACCGTTGTATGTTAAACCAAATTAAAATTTGACCCCAAAAGTTATACAGGGTGAGACAAAATTAATACTGAACATTGGCCACTTTTAAAAGCAAGTTACTTCTTTATTTTAAATGAAACACCCATTATGTTATACCGGTATTCAATGGAGAATTCATATATCTTTAAGATACTATTAAGGTTGCCTACCCCTCAGACAAATATTTTCTTAGATATTTTCATTTTTATGATTTTGCCTCAGTAGATTTTTATTATTTGATAAAATTTAGGTGGCTGTGATATACCTTTTGTTAATTTAACTAAAATCAAAGGATATAGAGTAAAATACTCAACGGTACTAAAAAGATACGCGTTTAAAACATATTTTAATTATTACAGAATTAGAACTAGATATAAGCGTATATTTATGACACAAAAATTAGCTAGATGAAATCAAATGCCTAATATGTTTTCTTTTCTGTTCACTGCATAAAATGCTTCTCTTTTCAAAAGATCTTTTCATGTTAAAGGCATATAATATGAAGTTCTACTTCGAAAAACAGTCACAATCATTTCTCTCAGGTCGACAATAGTTGGTCGAGTTTTGTAAACACTGTCTTTAACATACCCCAATAAAAAAAAGTCAAGACTAGATAAATTAGGAGCATTTAAGTATTCTATTAAATGGTGAATGCTCACTGCAGTCACCAACTAATATAATTATACCAATTCTCACTGATGTAGGATAAGTTTCCATTTTTGGCAAATTTCTGAGATTTTTTTTTATTTTAACTGACACAAAAGGATAACTAGTTGTTAAAGTTGAACTAATTTCACAGCTATGTTGAAGTAACGTCAGACGTATCACAGCCACCTAGATTTTATCAAATAATAAAGATCTACTGACACTAAATCATAGAAATGAATATATCTAGGAAAAATCTTTGTTTGAGGGGTAGGCAACCTTAATAGTAATTTGAAGAGACATGAATTCCCTATTGAATATGGAAGTAATATACCGGGTGTTTCATTTAAAATAAAAGAGTAATTTGCTTTTAAAGGTGGCCAATGTTTAATATTAATTTTGTCTCACCCTGTATAACTTTTTGAGATAAGTTTTAGTTTGATTTACAGCACAATCGTTATTTTAACTACATATTGGGTTATACCGGGTAAATTCGAATTTAGGTAGCTTTTATTGAAATTTAAAAATTGTTCTTCATTTTTAGAAAACGTTAAATATGTCAGAAACCTTACATTTTAGTCATATGTTTTTTAATTTTTTAATCAAACTCACTTTTATTTTTCACATAAAATCCAAAAATCAATTAATATATAGGGTGCTCCATTACAAAAAACCCAACTTTGATGTGTAACTTTTTTTGGGGACACCCTGTAGAACTCTCTATATTTTTATAAAATGTTCTAAATTAACCTAAATATGGTCACAAAATTTCATTTCAGTACAAACTATCGTTCTCTTTGGAGCCTCCGCGCCGTATGAGAGACGCCGCGCTACCCTGTACAGGGTGGACCATTTTGGTTGTTTCTATAGGGTTTCTAAGAAACCGTGAGAAATATTCAAATTTTGATACTGCAGTCTCGGGTTCCTTTTTTGAAAAAATCACAATGCCGCAAACGGATCGTGGCTATCTTGATCGGTTTCGAAGCTACGGTTTCGATCGGGATTCTCAAATTTTGTACTTTTTGAAGATGTTCGATAGTTTGTTTATTTCAACAACTAGGCAAAAATGAATTAAACCTTCCTAAGGCACTTTTCTGTGTAGAATGCAGTGGCGTAGTCAGACTTTTTTCGAAAAAATATTTTTTTAGATATTAACTATACTTGTTTTTTTTAAATACAACCCCCTGTATATTTTTAAATTTCCTGATTCAGTTTGCCGTGGCCTTCTCGGAAATATATAACACTATACAGGGTGATCCGAACTGTATTCCGGAAACTTCGGCAGCATACTCCTCAGATTAAAATAAGTAAAAAAGTTCTTAGAAATGTATGTCCCAAAATGCTTAGTTTCGGAGATACAGGGTGTAGAAGTTTCATTTTTATTTCGATTTTTTCCAAATAATTTATGAAGTAACGACAATATTTGGATGAAAAATGGTCTCTGGGGTTTTTTTGACATGAGAAATTTGATTTTTATGTCAATATGTCTTCTACTTGTAGAGGGCGCCACCTACATATTTTATAACAGAGTAAAAAATATACATTTACAGTCTTTTTTTTAAATAAAAGTCTCTTGGTAAAAATCGCTACGAGTAATAGTTTTCGAGATATTTGGAATCAAAATTATCAATACCTGTCATCATTGACATAAATTAAATATGTTGACTAAATAGTTATTAGACTGAAATTATAAATTTGAAACTTTTTGTGCCAAAAGTTCAACAGAAACTGTTTAATCATCATTTTTTCGCAGAAAAAATTATGATTAATTTATAAAAATAAAAATTTATTATTTCAGTCAAATAACTATACTCAAGGTGCGCTTATTTTTTGTCAATAATGACATGTATTGACTATTTCCATTTTAAATATCTTGAGAACGGTGGCTGGTAGCGATTTTTACCAAGAGACATTTTTTACGTAGAAAGTCATGGAAATGTATATTTTTTCAGTCAGTAGTTTTATACAGGTACTGACGAAAAGTTATTACTCTTCAAAACAGTTAAAACACATGTAGGTGGCGCCCTCTACAAATAGGAGTTATTTTGACATCAAAATTAAATTTCTCGTGTCACAAAACCCCCAGACACCAATTTTCATCCAAATATTGATGTTACTTCATAAATTATTTAGAAAATATCGAAATAAAAATGAAACTTCCACAATAGGCCCTCGCAGCCTCAGTGGAGGGTCCCCTATGGGACCCACTCTGAGTCAAATACAATCTCAAAAATTTAAATTAATTACTATAAAAAATATTAAATTTAATTACTATAAAAAATAAAAACACAAAGATTACATTAAATGTTCAAACTGCTGTCCATTATTATCTAGCCTCTAACAGCATTTCGAACGTGTATGTTGGTTACACTTTGCAAAGCCACAACAAAACTATTTTGTAACTCTTCTAATAAATTTGCATTTCGATAAATTTCGTTTTTCAGAAATCCCCAGAGAAAGAAGTCTAAGAGAGTGATATCAAGTGACCTAGGTGGCTAGGATTAAACTATTTTCTGACCCTTTAAAAATGGCTGGGTTTGGTTGCTCGCGCTCAAAATATAAATCAGCTACCATTTGCTTATGTTTGTTAGACTCAATATAACATTCTAACATATTATATTTCTCAAAATTTTCAAATTTACTCATTTTTTATTATTTAAAAAACACACACTTCAATCTGTTGTAATGAAATGTCACGCATCTATCAAAGGTATGTGCCGATCACCATGACAATCTTTACTTTGTTACTCGGCGCGGCCTTTACTAACTGGATATTTTAAGAAAAATTTGAAATGTTGAGGTTAATAGTGAAAATAAATATAGAGTGTTATATATTTTCGAGAAGCTCATGCCAAGCTGAATCAGGAAATTTAAAAATATACAGGGGGTTCTATTTAAAAGAACAGAAGTATAGTTAATATCTAAAAAATAATTTTTTCGAAAAAAGTCTGACTACGCCACTGAATTCTACACAGAAAAGTGCCTTTAGAATGTGTAATTCATTTTTGCGTAGTTGCTGAAATAAACGAACTATCGAACATCTTCAAAAAGTACAAAATTTGAGAATCCCCCTGTAGCTTCGAAACCGATCAAGATAGCCACGATTCGTTTGCGGCATTGTGATTTTTTCAAAAAAGAACCCGAGACTGCAGTATCAAAATTTGAATATTTCTTACGGTTTCCTAGATACCCCATAGAAACAATCAAAATGGTCCAACCTGTACATATACATACACCGGGTGGTGCATCGTCGTTGGAAACATAGGAAATCCCATGCAAATTTTGAACGGTCCAGATATTGGCTTCCCTATTGATTTTATAGCGAAGTCGTTTAGGTTGTAATACAAAAGAAAAAAAGTGTAGTAAATAGTTTTTTTTAAGGTCTACGTTTGGTTAACATACATGACGAATTTGAACAATTTTGGATAAGCCGATTTTAAGTAATTTGAAAAAAACTGAATCGATTTTTAAATTAAAACTAAATAGGTAACAATCAAACATCAGTCAAAAAATGTAATGTTCAGTAGTAGTAATAATTTATTGTTATACACATAAAGAAAAAGTGAGCATGATAAAATGGTACTACGTGGGAAATAGCTTAGACAGTGTATCTGACGTGTTTCGGTTTATTTCTCCCGAATATTAAAATTAAATTACTTTTGACAATGACAAAATCATAGTTTGTAAACCTAAGGTATGTCAGATTTTTACTGGAGTTTGATTGTTTCCTGTTCGGTTTTAATTTAAAAATATAGATGCAATCTTTTTTAAATTACTCAAAATCGGCTGGTCTAAAATTGTTCAAATTTGGCATGTGTATTTACCATACATAAACCTTTAAAAAATATTTACGACTTGGCTGTAAAATCAATAGGGAAGCCAATATTTGAACTGTTTACAATTTGCATGGGATTTCTTATGTTTCCAACGATGATGCACCACCCGGTATATTTTACCATCTTATACAAAGATTTATCATACTGTTACGGATTCCGTGGGTCCACTAATTTAAACTCACGATAAAATACTTAACGAGTTTATTTGTCTCGCTCTGTACACACAACTTATACTATTTACAACACAATTTATGCAACTAGTATTACTCTAACGGTATTTCACAATTTAAAGCGCGGTATATTCAAACTTCGACTTCAGACTATCTTCAGACTTGTCCAACTGTCAAAGCGCGGGCCTTATATACCCCCTGGCGATTGTTTCTGGAATTTTCTAAAGAATTCTGTAATTTTCTTTTACTTTCTGGCGAATTCGCCAGGTTACTCAATGAACGTTGCGGTTATGTAGCAGTAATGCAGTTATGCAACTTCTCAAATTTGATCGTCCCGATCAAGGTTTCCTGTCTGGTATCTCTTCAATCGATCGAGATGAACTACTTTCATCTTACTTCTAAGCTGGAGTTAACTTTGGGGACCTTCCTTTCTTGCGCTGTGGGTTATACAACCATACTTTATCGTCCTGTTGAAATCCCGTAGAATTAGCTCTGAGGTCGTAACGAGCTTTCATCCGGTCACTGGCTAGCGTAATCTTCCTTCTAACGGCCTTATGAATGTCCAATAATCTTTCCTTCCTAGCGCTTCTTTCGAACGACAGTCCAACGCTATCCTGTTCCATTTCTCCCCCAGATCGAGTATTTGGTCCTTGTCTAGCTGCGCAAATATTACAACGTTGACAATATTTCTTAACATCTTCGCAATAATCCACCCAGTAAAAACGATCTCTCAGCTTGCTCAAGGTCTTGTTTACTCCAAGATGGGCTCCAGTACCAGTAACTGAGTTGTTACTGTCTTGCCATCCGCACTTTCCCACGTGCGCTTTAACAAACCATTCTCAATCAACAGTGAATTCCACTGAGCCCAGATAACAGTTGAAACTGTTATAGTTATTTATAAAAACAGCTTAAAATAACAGCTTAAAAATAACAGGTTTCTTTTATTTTACTACTAAATATCTGAAAGAGTATGAGACGGTCATCGCCAGGCGTATTAACGCAGTTGCAAGTTGCAACAATGACGTGCTCGGTGGTAGTATTTCCAGGGTGTCAAAACATTTCTAAATATCGATTGTTATCTAAAATACCTCTCTAAAAACGGTGGTTATTTTTACAAATAAGCGCTGTTTACAAATTACGATATAAAAAAGCCAAAATTCGGCCACTCGTCTATAGTATATACCTACGCCCTGCCCCTCGATCCGCGTAGATCCTGAATTGCGTAGCAGTGTACAGGTGCATCTCACTCGACGGGCGAGAAGCCCTTAGTTATGATTTTACCATTTGCGGTCAAAAAATAGCAATATAAGAAAATGTGTAGTATATTCTTCATAAAACCAACTACACACTAGAGTTCGAATTAATTTACACTTAAACTAGCGTGTACCCGCGACTTCGTTCGCGTCGAATTAATAATTTCTAATGGTGATGATAAAGCAAAACAAGAATTTCCATTAACATACAAACTGATAAATTTTCTCACATTTGCCAAAAATAAGCTTTCTAACGTCGAGCAGTTTAAGCAGAATCGTGGTTAATCAATTACTCAACTTTTTGGAACACCCTGTATGATTTTGAAAAAATTTCAAAATATGTAAAAAAACAAAATAAATTATGCGTGTCCAGGCGTTTTCCGAAAGACTAACCGTTTTTAAATAACAAATATTGTAATATTTGAGGGGCGTTTTCACCCTTGTTGGAATTTGAGATTCGAGAACCCCTCCTTATCGAACCTCAACTCACAGTCAATCCGTTTGCAAAAATCAGCTTTAAACGTCCAGCAGTTTGCTAGCAGAATAGTGATTACTCAATGGTCATATTTTATGAAACAACCTGTATATATTTTTAAAAAATCTTAAAATATGTTAAACAACATATTAAAATATACGTGTTTAAGAGTTTTTCCGAAAAACTCACCGGTTTTTAAATAAAAAATATTCTAATATTTCAGAGTAGTTACACCCCTTAGAATTCGAGTTTCGAAAAAATCCCTTCTTATCGAACCTCTACACACTAAAGTCAATCCGTTTTCCAAAAAATCAGCTTTTTTACGTCAAGGGCTTTTAAGCAGAATCAGATAATCAATGACCAGATTTTCAAAACACCCTGTATACATTTTTAAAAAATCTTAAAATATTATTCTGAAAATTTTTCAGAATAAATATATACCTAAATATTGAAACTTAATAAGTAAGTACTGAAACATAGAGCGCCATAATATCTCGACCTCCGTCCGTTATTCTCGTAACAGGTTGAAACAGAATGTATCTAAAACAACTGATGCGTTGTTATTCCCCAACCTGTTTCAGAACCTCCATCGACAATCGACCGATGCAGCAGCGTTCCTTTCCACACCTATATTATCTCGTCCGCCGCCCTGTTATGCTTGTAACAGGTTGAAAAACAACATATCTAAAATGACTGCTTCTCCAACCCGTTGCGAGCCTCCATCGACAATCGACCGATGCAGCAGCGTTCCTTTCCCACTCCTGTTATCTCCACCGCCAGGCGTTATGCCCGCAACTGTTTCAAAAAACCTGCTTCTTTTATATCCTATTATTTTTAAGCTGTTGTAAATACGACCATTGACGGTATCGACCGAAGCAGCTACGTTCGCCGTAGCGCTTTCCCCACCCCGTTGTCTCGCCGCCTGTATCGATGGTTGACGAAATAATATGTTTTCCATCCATATTAGTTGTTTTTTGGAATTGCTTCGAGCAGCATAGAATTTCGTGGTGATGCAGAGCGCCGACTTCGTTTTTCCTTTCACGAGCGGCCGATCTCTACGTGTCGTTATTTTATATCTGTTATTTTTTAAAAGTAGTAACGGTTGCGTTATGTTATTTATAAATAATTGTTATAAAATAACAGATAGTTAAATAACAACCCATCACTACCACGTGCGCTTTAACAAACCATTCTCAATCAACAGTGAATTCCACTGAGCCCAGAGAGCTTTGAAAACCAGCCCTCTGTCCGCAATATCCTGCCACGGTGGTCTTTCGCCGTTACCTTCCTTGAGCCGTAGTATTGCTCCGATGTCTGGATCTTCTTTTTGATCTTTCCTCAATTGTATCGTCGTCCATTGTTCGTCAGTTCTCGGTTTAAAATTCCTTACTCTGATAGTGCTTTCGCGATGTTTCATTTTCTTGTCCAGGGTAGCTCGTCGTCGATCTGGCTCGTTGTCGATAATTTGTACCCGTCCTACACGGCACTCAGGGGTTTTCTCCATTTTCCCGAACACAGTCTTCTTGGCATCACCATGTATCATCACAATTTCCGCTGATCTTGCTTCCATATTTCCTGGTCTCTTCTCTTTAGGTACAGAAAATTCTTTATTTCCGATTTTCAGGATGTTTTTATGGTGATCGAACGAAAACCCATGTTGACTGATCACATCCATACCCATGATAAAATCATCTTCAATGTCTGCCACTAAAACGCTATGCCGAAACTTCAAATTCCCTAACTCCAGTTCCATGAAAGCCTCTCCCCGTACAACGGCCATTTCCCCCGTAACTGTACGTAAATACACTCTTCTTCTAAGAGGCATCATCTTCAATCCTTGCACTGGGTTAGTCCGCACCAACGATACCATAGCGCCTGTATCCACAGTCATTCGAATTCTTCTACCATTGACCTTCCCGTTGATCACCAAACTGTCAGCGGTTTTTCCTAGACTCCTAACGGAAAACATCCTAGGGGCTCTGTTTTCTTCAACCAATACTCGCCCATTAGTACTGATTTCCTGGTGCCTATGTTCTCTTGATGGTAAACGGAATCGCATTTGGGCGCGGCAATCCCGTTTGATGTGGGCATTCCTGCCACATCTATAGCACCTAATGGATCTTCTCTGCTTCTCTGTCTGGGTGTTGTTGACTCTCTTGTTCACTAGTAACTCACATAGTTTATTAAACATCTCCTCCAAACGTATGTGAGAACTCTTTGGCTGTTCCTCAATCGTTACCGAGCCTATCTTCGGTTTAGGAATGGCGCTAAATGCAGCTTCTATTTCCAGCGCCCTGACGAGTACTTCGCTGCTGGTAGAAAATCGGGATATTTGCAGCGCCCTCTGTAATTCGTTGTCCTTCAATCCACTGATAAAGCACTGGGCAGCGAGTTCCTCCCTAAACCTTTCCGGTGCTTCTGGATATGCTAGGTGTACCAGCCGACGTAAGTCTGCTTCAAATTCCTTCAGACTCTCTCCGGACCTCTGCAGGCGTGTCTTGATCTGGGCCTGGTAAAGTTGGCGTCGATGTTGGTCGCCATATCTTCTGTCCAGTGCAGCGACCAAAGTTTGGTATTCTTGCTGTTGGGCTGCAAGAATAGTTTGCAACAGTTCCAGGGCAGGGCCACGCAGCGCGATGACAAGTGCTGCTGCTTTCTCTTGGTCAGTCCATTCATTGGCAGCAGCCGCTGCTTCAAACTGGCGGTGGTACATCGTCCAGGTCGTTTGTCCATCGTAGCTCGGGGCCTTAAGATTCGCAGTTCCTTGAACGCCAGGTGTCCTTACTTGTACCTTGGTCTTCTGTAGGTCCATCTCCAATCTTTCTATCTTCTGCTGAAGGCGTTCCTCAAGGTCTTCTACGGCTTCTTAGAAGTGGTTCTGCTGTTCCTGGCAACGTACTTCCAACGTTGCTTGTTGCTGTTCCCCCAAGCTTTTCTGAAGTCGAATTTCTTGATTTTCTAAAGTTTTCTTAAGACGGTCCTGATCTTCTTGTCTTTCTTTCTGGCGGCGCGTTTCTATATCTTCTAAAATTTCCCTCCATTCATTTTTCTGACGAATTTCTAAATTGCCTAAAATTTTCTCAAGCCGGTCCTGTTCTTCTTCTTTGTCTTGTTGTCGTTGAATTTTCAAATCTCCGAAAATTTTTTCAAGCCGGTCCTTTTCTTCTTGTTTTTCTTGTCGTCGTTGTAATTTTTCCTTTTCTTTTTCTCTCTCTAATTTCTCCATAACATCGCCCAATAATTTACTTACTTCTTCCATTTTCTTCGCTTGCTGTACCAACCATAAAAATTCCCAAATTCGGTGTAAAATCTTCAAAATCCACTTAAATCGCACTTCCGACACCAATTGTTACGTATTCCGTGGGTCCACTAATTTAAACTCACGATAAAATACTTAACGAATTTATTTGTCTCACTCTGTACACACAACTTATACTATTTACAACACAATTTATGCAACTACTATTACTCTAACGGTATTTCACAATTTAAAGCGCGGTATATTCAAACTTCGACTTCAGACTATCTTCAGACTGGTCCAACCGTCAAAGCGCGGGCCTTATATACCCCCTGGGGATTGTTTCTGGAATTTTTGTAAAGAATTCTGTAATTTTCTTTTACTTTCTGGCGAATTCGCCAGGTTCCTCGATGCACGTTGCGGTTATGTAGCAGTGATGCAGTTATGCAACCAGTAATGCACCTTGACCTTGACAATACGATCGAAAAAACACCGCGTCAGAGTTGCTTTGAAATTAAGATTGTTGTCATATTATATTATGTAAATTTATACAGGGTGTCCCAGAAATAAGTGCAAATATTTTAAGGGGTGGTAGATCTGGTTAAAAGAAACATATTTTGTCTTTATAATTTTTAAAATAAGTTGAAAATAACTGAGTTATTTAAGTTTGAAGAATTGAAAAAGTTTGAAAATTAAAATAAAAATTGCAACATTTACAGCAGAAATATATATAATAACATACTTCAGAAATTATTTGAAAAAAAATCTAAATAAAAATGAAACTTCTACACCCTGTATCTCCGAAACTAAGCATTTTAGGACAAACATTTATACGAACTTTTTTACTTATTTTTATCTGCAGAATATGCTGCCAAAGTTTCCGGAATACAGTTCGGGCCACCCTGTATATAACAGGGCTAATTCTTATGAATATGAAAAATACACCGCGTCAGAGTTGCTTTGAAATTAAGATTGTTGTCATATTATATTATGTAAATTTATACAGGGTGTCCCAGAAATAAGTGCAAATATTTTAAGGGGTGGTAGATCTGGTTAAAAGAAACATATTTTGTCTTTATCATTTTTAAAATAAGTTGAAAATAACCCAGTTATTTAAGTTTGAAGAATTGAAAAAGTTTGAAAATTAAAATAAAAATTGCAACATTTACAGCAGAAATATATATAACAACATACTTCAGAAATTATTTGAAAAAAATCTAAATAAAAATGAAACTTCTACACCCTGTATCTCCGAAACTAAGCATTTTAGGACAAACATTTATACGAATTTTTTTACTTATTTTTATCTGCAGAATATGCTGCCAAAGTTTCCGGAATACAGTTCGGACCACCCTGTATATAACAGGGCTAATTCTTATGAATAACCTATAATTTGCTTCACCAGATCAGCTGATCTGTTTGAATGTTGTTGACCCTATAACCTTCGTTGTTAAGACAGAAATAAGTAATTCATCGATTAACAAATAGGTGGCGCTGATTCAAAACAAGTTGGCAAGTATATTAGGGGATATAGTCTGCCGTCTACTCAGGAGCTCGGATCAAATAGGATTGTTTAGGTTCCGGTGGAATTTTTATTGCTTTGGTTTGAACCTTTGAATAAGAAGACTAAGGAAGGAGCATAATGCTATCCATGTATTCATGCATGGTGGGCGGAAAAAGCACCATAAAAGCACTCTAGGGTGGGGATCCTTGACAGTTCTGTTTGACGATTCATTTGACACATTTGAATTTGATTTGAAATTTTGTGGATTTGTCAGTCTTTACGGAGCTTATTTTATGTTATTTATTATTTATTCTACTACTGATAGTTGTATAAAGGTAGTAAATCTAGATAGAAATTGTGGCAGCACTTAAATTAACAGTGACACTATCGCGATTTATCGAAAAAGACTCTAAAATAGTTGGTTGTGTAGCGTGCGGTAGATCTCGGAAAAAATTGAGTGAAATAATGGAACAACTTTTCGCTAGTAAGTGACGATATAATATACATACGTGTAGTAAACCGATCATTTATGAAATTCACTTAAATTAACTAAATTATATATTTTTCTTGCATTTTAACTTTTATTTATTAATAATAATTGTCAAAGATTAGATGTCAAAGAATTTAGATACGTTATTTTGACTTACCTGCATTAGTAGCGTATCGGATGTTTGTGGTAATAAATATAGTCTGTCCAACGAGAAGATCCTTGACAGTGATAGATGTGTCTGTCATTTTAATTTCAAAGTAGTTTATTTTATTTTACAAAGAAATAAGTTGGTACAACTGGAACGCATGGCAGGATATATTTAAAATTTGATTGACAAGATGACAAGTGATTACTTCAAAATATTGTGAAAAAACTGTATAAAACTGAAAAAATGTAATTGAGTTATTTTATTTAATAAAAAGGTAATGTTAATACAAAACAAACAAGAACAAGACACTACATACCAAAAAATATAAAAAAGAACTATTATTTACTTTCAAGCTTTATGAAACTACCCGCATTTATGATTATATTTATCAATATAACTTATGTACAAATACAAATTTGTAATATTCCACAGGAATAAATAAAACAACATAGGTAAATAAAACAAACTATTTTATTAATAATAAGACAAAATCTAAAGGCGAGTTCATACGCATCGGCGTCCGATTGTCGTTCATCGTTCCGTCAAACCAATAAAATTGAAATACGATCTGTCATTTTTTAAATAAACCAATAAAACTGGTTAAAAACAACAAGACACGACGCATGACGGATTTATATTTAAACCCATCCATAGATAACTTAAAAATTATTAGAAACTTTTTTTAGTAAAATAAATAGATTGGTATGGGACGTCATCTGCTTTTCTTCTGTCATCGTCTGTCGAAATCTTACCTGAGAAAAAAAACAGAGTATACTTATTATAACTTATCTATTTTTATTAGAATTATATATATTTTTATAACAATTTTAATAACTACCAACATTTATTCACAACGTAAAATAAAACAACAAATTATTGGGTCTACCCCACGTCTACCCTACATCAAAGTTTTACATTTTTTAAATAAAATTAGAACGACACTGATAAACCGGAATTTAAGTCGGCCATATTTGAGGCCCATCGCGGTGTACCTAAGATTTTTGATATGCTCCTTCCTTAGTCTTCTTATTCAAAGGTTTGAACCTTTTTTTCGTTTTTTTTTATATTCTGTGATACAGGATGCTGTAATACTTGGATCTTTTCTGTTTTTTTTCTTGTAAATTTAATCTACTACCTATATTGCCATATTATCAAGAAATTATGTTTATTAACTAAAAACTACTTAAAATTCCTAAATTTTTTTCAAAAAATCCCAAATTTACAAAAAAATCGCCGAACAAAACTCATAAT
Source organism: Sitophilus oryzae (assembly GCF_002938485.1). Classification (NCBI taxonomy): domain Eukaryota; kingdom Metazoa; phylum Arthropoda; class Insecta; order Coleoptera; family Curculionidae; genus Sitophilus; species Sitophilus oryzae. Next base: position 180,417 of record NW_022146945.1, on the reverse strand, counting down.
GGTGTTTTCTGGGGTCGAAATATACAACCCCTAAAAATATTTGCACTTATTTAAGACTCACCCTGTATATGTAAATTTATAATTGTGAATGTTACATGTTAATGGTGAATTATATATAGTTTTCGATCATACGTTGTACTCAAGATTATTTCTCCGTTTAATATTATCACCTATTTACCAACGTATTTAAAGTCGTATATGAAAGGTACAGGCAAAGAAGGCTATAAGTCAGTTTTTGTCGAAATTGAGTTAAAAATCAGGTCATCTGCACGATAAAGGTGCATACTATGCATAGATCATATATACTTACGTGGATAAGTAAATCACTATGGAAACTGTCGCAAACATATCAACGATTTCCATTTATCTTCTTTTTTTGTTGCACACGCGGTTCTTCTACTCTAGCTATCCTTGTCGAGGACCTATCGTCCGCGCGCCAAATTTGCACATTAATTTTAAAAATTTAATTTTTAAAATGCTTATATTTAAACAATAAATTGAATGTTTACTGTCACAAAAATTAAATTGTATAAAAAATACATTTAGCCACTCCGTACTAATATCGATATTGTTAGGAAATCTAACCAGACAGTATGCATATGGCTTAATATAAATAAAAGAACAACTGAATTCTTTACTTGCCGAAAAGATAATCCGTGGACCTCTATATTAGAACTTTCACACACTAAACACTCTCATTTTTAAGAGTATTTAGAAAGTCCAACGAAAAAAAATAGGAATATAATTGCACAAACTTAAAATTAACTTTTCACTGAACACACTTGCATCCTTGGCTATATAAATGCGATCAATTAAATCGAAAAAGTAATTAATGCAATTTTTAAATTAAGAAACGCAAAAAACAAGCGTCGTTACACAATGGAAATAAGAATATAACATATGCACGACATATGATTATGACAATATGATGACAATGAAAAGTTGGTTTCCATAGCAATGTGTAATTTGTAGTTTCTAAAACCGTATAAAATTGTGATTATTTTGGAAATACGTGCAACTTTTAATGCGCATGCGCAAATTGAGGTCCTCGAGAAAGACAAACCTATTGAATGTTTCATAAGTGCAATAAAGAAGGTTTGAAAATGGCATGTCGTGATGTTGGAGACATATTTTTTAATGCTAAACTTATGGCATTGATTTATCCACGTAAGTATATATGATCTAGGATCGATTTAAATTTTAAATATGTCCCCAAAAATTGTTCTGGCTAAATAAGGGATTAGTCATGAGATATGAACTGTTTTATATTTGCTTCTCTTCTTCTTCTTCGAGTACCGTCTCCTAACGGAGGTTAGCAATCATCATGGCTATTTTGATTTTATTTGCGGCTGCTCTAAATAATCCATTCGACGTCAATCCATACCATTCTCTGAGGTTCCTCAGCCAGGATGTTCTGCCTCTTCTGCCCCGACTACGTCCTCCTTGGATTTTTCCTTCCATAATATTCTGGAGCAATTGATATTTAGGACCTCTTATAACGTGTGCAAAATATTCTACTTTTTTCCTCTTAACGGTTTTATGTATTTCTTCTTCCTTGTTCATACGGCTTAACACCTCGATATTTGTAACTCTATCGACCCAAGAAATCGGTAACATGCGACGATAACACCATCTTTCGAAAGCCACCAGTTTGTTAATTTCGGCTATTTTAAGGGTCCACGCTTCGGCACAATACAATAAGTTAAATCTAAGTTTATATCTCTACTGCAACAAAATTTCTTTAGTTTTAAAAAAGAATTTCTGGCTATCTCAATCCTGGACTCTATTTCTTACAATTGTTCGGCAATTTCATTTATTATTGTGCCCCAGTATTTGTAGTGTTGGACTTTTTCTATTGGCGTGATGTCTACTGATATGAAGTATTTACATTCATATCATATATTTACATACATATCATATTGGTCCTTTGATAATCATGAATTTTGTTTTCTTCAAATTCATATTCAGCCCATATTGTTTGCAGGATACATTTATTCTTTGAAGTAGATTCTGCAGATCTTCACTATTGTCTGTCATTATTGATATTGTTGATTCGTTGATTCATTCCATTCACTTTGATTCCCTCATCTCCCTTTTCCAAAGCTTCTTGAAAAATGGCCTCACTATATCGGGTGCGTCTCAAAAGTAGTTCACCCCTATAACTATTTTTATTTTTTCAGATAAAAGAACGATGTTTGGTATGTTAGTATATGACATAAATTCGAAATGATTGACGTTTTCAATTCTTTTCGGCTACTTCCTGTTTCACCGGAAATTACTACAACTTTTGATTTTTACATGGCGTCGTCGGTATTTTTTTACTTTATTCGATAGAAAATGACACCTTGAATAGAATGACATATCATATGTCAACTTTTGACATTTTCGTTTAAAAAAAAATTGCATTTTAAAATTAAATCTAGTGTGCCATGGCTGTGTTACAAACACTAATTTTTAATCAAGAAACCTTGGAAAAATAAATTTGATCCTCTAATGTTTTTAGTGTCTTGTCCTGGCCGGTTAAAAGATGCCCAAACTGTATTTTTAATCATATCTCATTTTTTTCAAATGGAACGAGGATGGCCCACTAGCATGTTTGGAAAAAGCATTTTTTTACGAATAATTTAGTACCATACACTTGGTATTTCGAGTCAAATTGTCCTTATGAATCGCATGTTACAATTTCAAATAAACCATATTTGAAAATGTCAAAAGTTGACATATGATATCTTATTCTCTTCAGAGTCTCATTTTCTATCGAATAAAGTAACAAAATACCGAGAGTGCCATTTAAAAATCAAAAGTTGTCATTTCCGGTGAAACAGGAAATGACCGAAAACAATTGAATATGTCAATCAGTCCTAATTTATGTCATATACTAACATACCAAATCTCGATTTTTTATTTGAAAAATAAAAAAGTTATAGGAGTGAGCCACTTTTGAGATGCACTCGGTATATATTGAAAAGGAGGGGAGACAAGATGCATCCCTGATGTACACCTCGTTGTATTTGTATTTTTTCAGAAAAAAAAAACATCATCTAATCTGATCTTAGCGGTCTGTCCCAATAAAGGTTCGCTATCAATCTTGTATCTCGACTATCAATATTCTTTCTTTGTAATATTTCGATTAGTTTTTTGTGTCGAACTCTGTCGAACGCCTTCTCGAAGTCTACAAAACCATCTTGATTTACGTCTAAACATCTTTGCGTAAGAACATTTAAACCGAAGAGCACTTCCCTTGTGCCCATTTTCCTTCCTAAACACCTTCTTTCCCAGTTTGAATTTGATTTATTGTAAAAAGATACCTTTTTTAAATCACCCAGTGCGTTAAAAAATATCTATGAATTTTATTTGTAGCACAATGTCCTAACAACTATAGTATTTAAAGAATGTGTCCTATTTTACTTTCATAAATTAGTTTTCCAAGCTCTCAAAACCTTTAAAACTCGTTTTTCTCAAACCTCGGATTTTTTACTTATCGCTTTGTTTGCCTGTACCCTTCATATGCTTTCACTGGGTTTCTATAATTTGTTTTAGGAAACGGCGTTACATAGGAGATCTGGCTTGTGAAGATTTTGACACACCAATAAAACGGGAAAAAAATCTGAAGTGGGTTAAAGAACAGTTTTCCACATACAGAACGAAAATTAAAGAGTTAGGAAACACAGTTAGAAAGCTGCAAACAGAACTAAAAATTTTAAAGGGCTTAGTGAAACAATACAAAGCAAAAAAGGGCTTAATGAAACAATACAAACAAAAAAAATAGTATATAGAATCTTCTAATGCAAATTACTATTACTCTCGAGTAGTTTTAAATCTTACCGTGGAAATAGTTTGCTTAACTTGAGAGTGATTTTGTAGAAGTCAACCACCAATAATGACCCTTTCTGTACTGTAAAGCTGTAGTGAGTCTACTACAGGACACTGTAAGCTCAATAGGCATCTAAAGCTGATGGGGTTGATGGACGAAGCCACGTGTTTATGACGTTTTATGTCAGTGCGCCAGTGTGGCAAATGAGCAGTTCTTTGTACTATGCGATGCTAGACCATTATCAAATCATTATCAAAAAGCTATATGGAGGGTTCAGTCTTCAAATCCAAAAGAAACAAGCCTCAAAGTATCGGTCTCAACATTTATTATTAAAAAGTTAAATTGTGACATACGAGTACCATCAGAAAAATGTACAATTAAGGTCACACCACACACGATCACATTTTACATATTAAAAGAACACCCTTTTAAATTTCCGAGAACGTGTCCTGGAGATCAGAAGAGGACCACAATAATAGATCTGAAAAGGTCGCGGAATGGTCAAGAAATCTTGAAGCGGTACACAATCATGAAGAAAATTGAGTGTCACATGACTCTGACAAAAGATTCCTTTTGGGTTATCACATCGTCAAGCTGAGGCACCCAAATAAAGGATCTATAACTAATTATATTATTATATAACTAATTTATTAAAATTTGGATTTTGCTCCTTTTGTCTTTGGTTTTTTGCTCCCTAACCTAATAAATTAAATCCTAATTTAGGAACTAGATGTGATTTTAAATTTTTTAATTTTAATACATTTTGTTTTAGATAAAATATAGATTTTTTAATTCGGTGCAAATTTTTCGTTACATTAAACATACTTTTCGAAAATTAGCGGTTTTTAGCTGATTTTTAATTACGTATTTGGCGGGATATCTGGGACAAATGATTAAACTGAAAAAAGAAAACCAAACAATGAAAATGAAATAAAGAGACGAGTAAGACTGGCCTGGGCAGCATTTGGAAAATTAAGTTACATATTAAAAAACAAAAGATATCCACAGTACCTCAAAACCAAAGTATATAATCAATGTGTACTCCCTGTACTTACTTACGGATCCCAGACCTGGACACTGACAAAATCAAATATGGATAAGGTAACCAAATCTCAAAGATCTATGGAAAGACATGCTACATATAAGGCTGGCAGATAGAAAAAGGAATGAGTGGATCAGAGGAAAAACTAAAGTAAGGGATGTTAGAAGTGAAGTAGCAAAATTGAAATGGAAGTTTGCCGGTCACAGTGTCAGACGGGAGGATGATCTATGGAACAAATGCATCGTAAACTGGAGGCCTTGGGAGAATAGAAGAAGTAGAGAAAGACCCCAGATGAGATGGGCGGACGATCTGAGGAAACATGCAGGCACAAGATGGATGAGCATGGCGACAGAGAGGGAAGAGTGGAAGAGATTGGGGAGGCCTATGTCCAACGATGGACCGAAGAGGCTGGATAGATAGATAGATAGAGATTTGGCGGGATGCTAAAGCTGGCTGTTTGCAACGCTTTGAATAAAGCGATTAAGCGATTATTTGTGATAAACCTGAAGATAGATGACAATAGGCGCGGAATAGGGTTGTTCCGCATAGTCAGCTTCTCGCGATTGAGAGTTTTGTTTATAAAGTAATTAATAATATACTGGGCGTTTCACGGTTATGGTATGTTAGACGTTTATGGAGTACAGGTGATTTTTTTAAACATATGGATTTTTGCATAAAGGTACCGCCCCATCTGTCTAAATTATTTTCAGCATTAGAGTGTTGCCGCTTCATACTGTAAGTGGTAGCATCTTTGTTACTTTAAATGGGACACTTGGTATATTATTACATTTTTCGAAAGTACTTTCATATATCATAACTTTTTTATTATACTAACTTATACCTACCTGTAACAGCGCTTTCAGGTGGAGCTGAGCGTCCGCGACGGATTGTCCGCGACTTCGAGCAAGTACTATGAGTTTATATTGTTACGTTTTTCGTCGGTTCCGTGTGGATAGAAAGTCACAATTTATTTAAACACAATTTATTTAACACTAATTAACAAAAACAATAACGATAAAAGACTTAAAGAACTATTTTACAAGCGATTTATAACTATTTATCTAGAAAGAATTTATTTTGAATTTAGCGCGGCGATTGTAACTGTACGCGTCGACCGATTGTTTTTCTCTATCCTCGTCAGGCTTCAGGCGCCGGCTTATATATGAGCGAAACAGACAATCCAGATTTGTCTCGAAAATTCTTAGCCGCGTTCTTCGTCTCACCAGCTTCTTATTCGTTCACGAACATCGCCGGGTGTATGAGTCATAGCCGAGTGGCCAGGCCTAAGGCCGGGTTCAAACGGGTCCGCAACACTGCCCCCTTCTTAAATACATGCTCGTCCCGAGATGTACACGGTGAATGAAGGTATTTGCAAAGCTGGCCCCTGGTACATTGAGAAGTCTGGTAGAAATAGCAGTCTACAGTTTTCTCTCCCGATCTCAGCTTTGGGTTGTAGCAGCAAACGAGGATCTCGATTCCCGTAAATCTGAACAAGACTTTAATCATGTTACGGATTGTACGCCAACTCAAACCATCGAGTCCACATGCCAGCTTCGGAATGGCTAATCGTGTAATGTTGTTTAGCAGGGCTTCTCTCAGTTCAATCAAGGTATACCATAGATTGGGATAAGTCGGCTTACTCGGGGACCATTCCTTTGTGACCAGGTAGAAGATGTGCCTTGCTTGACCATGTGCATTGTCGGTTAGCCTCAAGACGCTTTCAACCTCTGGATCCTGTCGGCGAATTCTCCGACACGCCCAAACTTCTCATTGAACGTCGAAGCGATTCCTCTAGACATTCGCAAATGTCGGGCTAATCAGGAGGCACGGAAAAGAGGTCTCGTTGTTCTTCTTTGGTCACACCATAGCGAGCCTTCTCACTGCTGTTGTATCGGACCATGAAGTTGTTCTGGTCTTGCGGATATTAAGGACTTCACAGACACCTTTGAACAGATTGGACTCAAAATTTCTTCCCTGATCTGAATGCAGCTCCATGGGAACACCAAACCTGCAGATCCATTCTTTAACAAGGGCGTCAGCAATGGTGGACGCTTCTTGATTTGGCAACGCGTAGGTGTCGACCCATTTGCTGAAGTAATCCATTACTACCACAATGTATTTGTTGCCATCGTTAGTCTCCGGGAAAGGACCAGCCACGTCGATCGCTATTCGTTCGAAGGCACTGCCTATATTGTACTGGCGCATTGGGGCTTTACCGCGCTTTTGTGGCCCATTGATGGCGGCGCAAACGTCACATTTCTTGCACCAGGCCCTCACATATTTGCAGTTCACCCAATAGAACCGTTCTCGCAGCTTGCCAAGTGTTTTGGTAACACCAAGATGCAGAGTTCTGCTGGTTCCATTGTGAACTTCCTCCAAGACTTCCGGGACCCTCTTCTTTGGAATGACGATCTGCCTTCTCTATTCTTGTCCCTCTGTCTCTCAATCACACGGCGAAGTAACCTATCATCTATTACCAAGGAATTCCACTGGACCCAGTACCACTTCACGTTCGACGAATATCTGCAAACTTCCTCCCACGTTGGTATTTGGTCTGCGTTTTTCCAGTTAATTACTAAGCCTAATTCTGGGTCACTGATTTGGTCATTTGCATGATCTTCGGGTTGCCAAGTATCATTAATCACAGTTGTTCTTAGGAGTTTCGCTTCTTTCTCTTCTGCTCGGGAACAATGCTTACAGTCCTTAGCGCAAGGTCTTCTGGAAAGTGCGTCGGCATTTCGATGGATTGCCCCAGCTGATTCTCTCGAAGTCAAATTCTTGTAATCGTTCAATCCATCTAGCTACCTGCCCTTCAGGATTCTTATACTGCAACAGCCATTTCAAAGCAGCATGGTCTGTTCTTAACAAGAACTCTCTTCCATAGAGATACTTGTAGAAGTGTTCCACTGCTTTAACTACTGCTAGTAATTCTCGTCTGGTCACACAGTAGTTCCTTTCTGGTTTTGACAAGGTCTTACTAAAATAACCAATTACTTTTTCTTGACCATCCTGGATTTGAGACAGAACACCGCCTAATTTGAACATTGCTAGAGTCGGTATCCAATATGAAATTTCCGTTGCCAAGAGGGTAGCTAAGTATGGGCGCACTAGTCAGGGCCTTCTTCAATTTTCGGAATACCTCGTCAGAATCTGAGTCCCAAGAGAAACGCTTCTCGCTTTCGGTAAGCTTGGTCAATGGTTTTGCGATGGTGGCGAAACATTGTACATAGCGGCGATATCATGTGCATAGCCCCAAAAAGCTTCCGAGTTCATGGTTGTCTTTGGGTATCGGCCACTCTTCCAATGTCTTGGTCTTCTGTGGATCTACCGCAACTCCCTGGGAGGAGACTACATGGCCCAAGTAATGTACCTTTTCTTGACACAGATGACATTTCTTAGGCAGCTAAATTTCAAAACAGAGCTCGCTAGTCGCTTGAAAACTTCTTCCAAATTCTTAAGATGATCGTCAAAGGATTTTCCAACCACTATAACGTCATCCAGGTACACTAAACAGGTAGTCCAGGACAGTCCCTTTAACACAGACTCCATTAGTCTTTCAAAGGTAGCGGGCGCGTTGCACAATCCAAAGGGTATGACGGTAAATTGTCACAGTCCGGAGCCAACTGAGAACGCTGTCTTCTCTCTGTCTTTCGACGCCATGTCGACTTGCCAATATCCACTCTTCAGATCTAAGGTAGAGAATATTGTCGACCCCGCCAGCGTGTCTAGAGTATCGTCTATCCTCGGCAGGGGATAGCTATCCTTCATGGTAACATTATTGAGCTGCCGATAATCAACACAGAACCTGGTGGTACCGTCTTTCTTCTTTACTAGTACTACCGGCGATGTCCACGGGCTGTTAGATGGTTCGATGACACCCTCTTCTTTCATTTCTCGAAGGATTTTGTCAGCTTCTTCACGTTTGGCGAGTGGAAATCTTCTCGGATTTTGTTTGATTGGTCGCGCATCTCCGGTGTCAATTTTATGTTGTACTAAATTGGTACGACCTTTATGTCCTGCTTCTCCTTTATCAAACACATCCTGATACTTGATTATTAGGTTTCTCAATTTTCTACTATCCTGGGAAGATAATCGGTTAACATTTACTAGCGCCTTCACCATTTTGTCCGGCATTTTCGAAGCCGAAACTTTAGAGGTTTCCATGCTTCGAATAACTGAGGAGATCGAGCAGGGTTCCCTTCTTCAAGGATACAGAATAATAATTCGCGTTCATTACTCTCATCGGTACAGTCTTCTTCGCTCGTAGCAGAGCTTTTCCAACAGCGACCTCGTCCTATTTCGCTGTCATGGTTCCTTAGCTCCAACAGAATAATACTCCCATTATTCATTTTACCCTCCAGGCAACCATTCAAAAATATCTCACAGCGCTCAGGGATTGAAACATCTTCTGCTACTACCACGCGAAGCGTCTCCTCACATTTCGATGTAGAACCACTTCTTCATTTATTTTCAAAATTCCTTGTTTGAGGTTTAGTTCAAAACCTCTAGTGGTTTGGTTTGGTCCATGATGTCCATTCCGAGAATAAGTTCATCTTCGATGTCTGCTACTAACACTTGATGATTAAAACAGGTGCTTCCGATAACAAAATTAAGATCTACCTCTCCATGGATGAGAGCGGAGCTTCCTGTAGCTGTATGTAGTCGCCATTGTGTTGTTTTAATCCTTTTTGATGTTTTAAGGATATCCGGCCTGATGATTGTTTTGGTCGCACCCGTATCCAACAGCATGGTCCGTAACTCTCCATCCACGAAACCATCCACAAAAATGCTGTTGAACTTGTGTTGTAACGATGCGACTTGAGCAGTTTTCATTGGGGCATGTTGGGTACAGGTCGACGTGTGCCCCTTCATTTCGACCTTTAGTAGTTTTCCGAAATTGACGAAGCCTGTTCTTCATTCTTCTCCTTACAGCGGCTTCGCACGTGTCCCACCTGTCCACAATTCCAGCAACGAATCGGTCCCTTCTTGTCCATGTACTGGTCCATAACTTTCCGTACAATCCCTTCCAAGGATTCGTCGCAACATTCGTCGATGACCCGTACTCTTCCTAAAGACCGAAAACTTTGTTTCGCGGCCTTAAATTCTAGGGCACGTGCTAAAGGATCCACCAAGTGCGTTGGGTGGGCTAGAAGAAGCGCTTGCCTTGTCTCGTCACGTAGGCCATCTGAGAATGCCTGTACTGCTAACCGCTCCATAACATTTTCAGGTGTAGCAGGGTACGCAAGGCGAACGAGGTGGGCTATGTCCGCTACAAACTCCTGCAGAGACTCATTTGACTTCTGAATGTGATTTTTCAGCTGGGAATGGTAGACATGCTCTAAATGAGCCTGCCCGTACCTCATTTCTAAATGTCGTACCAATCTCCTTGTTCCGATGGTGAGAGTGTCTGCAGGATGCCAGTCGCATCTCCCCGCAGTGCGATAGTCAAAGCGTTAGCTTTTTCAGCGATTGTCCATCCGTTCGCTCTTGCAGCGGCTTCAAATTGACAAAAGTAGTTGGCCCAAGCTGTTTTTCCGTCAAACTGGAGGCTTCATAACTGACTTTGAGGTATACTTATTTTCGACTAGTTTCGGATCCTCCGGTTTTTCTTGACATTTTGGTGAATTTGCCTTTCCCATTTCTTCTCTCAAAATCTCGATTTTTCTGTTTACATCGTCCTCAATTTGTGTTATTTTGTCTTGTAGCTCCGTGGAATTCTCTATAATCTTTTCTTCTAATTCCCTGGAATTTTCTACTATCTTGTTATATAAACTTCTTCTTCTTCTAGTGCAGATCCATTAATGGATATTTGCGATAACATTTTCCATTGCTTCTCTGTTCCGGGCGGTGTGTATTAACGACTGAACATCGAGTAGCCCTGTCTACTGTCTAATATTCCTCAGCCAAGACATTTTCTTCCTTCCGATACCCCTCCGGCCTTCGATCTTACCTTCGATCAACAAATGCAAGAACTGATATTTGGGGTTTCGCATTATGTGCCCCAGGTATGCCGTTTTTTTTCTTTTTAATCAATTCAAATAATTCACGCTCTTTGTCAACACGTCTGAGAACTTCCTCATTTGTCAATCTAGCCAAACCAAACCAAACCAAGGTATCTTCAGGATTCTGCGATATAGCCACATCTCGAAAGCCTCCAATTTGTCGATGGTAGCAGCTTTCAATGTCCAACCTTCCATACCATAAAGGAGCACCGACCACATATAACACTTTACGAATCTTAATCTAAGGCTAAGGTCAAAATCAGAACAGACAAGTACTTTTCGAAACCTCAAAAATGCCTGCCGAGCTTGTTCGATGCGACATTTAATTTCCTTGTCTGATGTCCAATTTTCGGAGAGCCAGATGCCCAAGTACTTAAATTTATCTACTCTTTCTATGGGCCTTGAGTTAAATGTTAGAATGGAGTTTATAAACACATCTGGGTTTCTGGATATAAACATAAATTTGGTTTTCTTGATGTTGATGTTTAAACCCATTGCTTTGCTCTGTTCTCCTACCTTGTTGACCAGTTGCTGTAGGTCGTGTATATTGTCTGCAATTAAGACCGTGGAGATAGCACGCAACCCTGTCGCACCCCCTTCTAACTTGTATGGGATTGGACATGGTATTGGACAATTTTATTTGTGCTGTTTGGTTCAGTATAACTTCTCAATGCACTGGATGTCTTTATGATCTATATCAAGTCTTTTCAGGAACTGCATTAATTTGTAGTGTTGTACGCGATCGAATGCCTTTTCGTAGTCTATGAAACACAGGCACACATCCTTTCTTTGATCGTAGCAGTTCTGGACAAGCACATGTGTTGCAACTATCGCTTCACTGGTGCCTTACCCTTGTCTGAATCCCATTTGCGAATCGCTTATGTCCCTTTCACATTTTTTTTTAAATTCTCTGGTGTATTATTTTCAGAAATATTTTTAGGGTATGGCTCATCAGGCTGATAAGTCTGTGATCTTCACACTTTCTGGCATTGGTCTTCTTAGGCAGGGGTATAAAAGTAGAACGCAACCACTGTTTGGGGTAGAGACCTGTCTCATATATAATATTGAATATTTTATGTAATGCTGTAATGCCTCTTTCATCTAGCAGCTTAAGGATTTCTGCAGGAATTTCACCCTGGCCAGCCGCTTTGTTATTTTTCGAATTAAGGATGGCTTTTTCAATCTCATCTTTAGTAATCGAGGGGCCGGTTAGTGAGTTATTGATATCAGCTGAGGGTCTTTCATCGTCAAAAAGTTTTTCTATATACTTTTCCCAAACATTGTTCTTCTCTATGCTTTCGAAGACTATCTGGTTGTTATTATTGACTGTCACAGTTGATCTCATTTTCTTATATATGCCAGCAGTCTCCTTCAGCTTTTTATGCAGGTTAAAATTATCATGTTGGTTTTGCAGCTGTTCTAATTCTGAACATTCACGTTTAAGCCATTTGTTCTTTGCTATTCTAATCTTTGTTCTTATGAGTCTTTGAATATCTTTGTACATGCCATCTGTTTTGTTCTTGTACTTTCGACGTTCATCCATTAACAACAATATCTCATCCGTCATCCATCTTTGCTTTTTGTTTTTTGCTTCATATCCTAACTTGTTTTGCATTGAATTTGATATAACGTCTATTATCTTTGTCCAAGATTGTGTTGGTTCTTTTCCCATATTCGGTATCATTGCTTGAATTTGTGTGTTGATTTCGTCACTCATCTCTGATTTTACTATTGGATCCCTCATTCTTTCTAACGCCATCCGGCGCTGTGTGGTTGGCTTTCTTTGACTCGATAAAGCAATTTTCATTACGGCCACTAGTAGCACATGCTTAGAAGGAACATCGGCGCCAGGGTAGGTGCTGGCTCTTTTGATGGTTGAGCTGAACCTTTGGTTAATGAGGATGAAATCTATTTGGTTTCGTATTACATTGTCCGGTCGGTCCGCTGGAGACTTCCAGGTATAGAGACGGCGAGAGTGAAGTTGAATCGCCGTATTTGCTATTTTCATGCCTTTTTGGCAGAACTGCAGAAGTCGATCGCCCCTCTCGTTCCTTTCTCCAAGACCATAGGAACCAATAATTTCCTCAAATTTACCCTTTCCTATTTTGGCATTGAAGTCATCCATAATTATGTTGACGTCGTGTTTTTTAGTCAATATGAGCAGTTCTTTGACTTCCTCATAGAATCTTTCCACATCATGGTCCGGCGTATCTGCAGTTGGAGCGCATACCTGTATTATATTAAGATCACTTAGCTTGGCTCTGAGTTTTAATAAAGCAGTGCGATCCGACTATGGAACAAAGTCCACTACAGATTTCAGTATTTTTTTTTGTTATTATGATTCCCATACCTTTTCTGTGTTTTGGATCTTCATTACCAGAGTAAAAGAATAAGCCGTTATCCACATTGCACTCTCCCACCCCAGGCCACCAGGTTTCTGCAACGCCTAGGATATCCAGACTAAGTCTGTTCATTTCTCGTGTAAGGTTTGCCAGTTTTCCAGCCTCGAATAGGCTCCTTACATTTGATGTTCCGATCTTAATTGGTTTTCTCAAATTCGCTCTTTTGTTTGTTACATTTAAAGCCGTTCCCCCCGGAGATCCGATTGGGGAACTATTTATAATTTTGAATTAAATGTACTCATGTTATTGTCTTGGGAATTAATAGTAAAGGTGGTATCCCGTTGCCTTCCTTTATGCCAAATCCTGGCTTGTGTATCGGCCGCCCATTTTGGGTCAGACGCCGTTTGCAACCGCCCAATCTGGGAACAGATATTGCCGTTGTGCTTTTATATTGCCCCCAAAAGCATGGGTTGCCACTTGTGCCAGGTCCGCCGTACCGAAGTTCTTTTTCTCCGCCTTTTCTGCCGGTGTGGTCTTCACCCGTATCCCTGAGCAAAGGGATTGCGTCATACCCCGCAATACTGGGTCCCCAGCAGAACTTAGCCACCGATTCCGTGGAGTCGGGCCCACCCTCGCGACTTGGACGCGCCTGCTGAGAATTACCTATGTGGATTCAGAGTAGGAGTCTCTGATTTCCCATAGGCCGGGTTAATGTTCGTGTATGATTCCAAGAACAAAGGCTTCTATATAAACTATATAAACAAGGCAATCTATATAAACTTTCTTCTAGAATTTTCTGTTATCTTGCCTTCTAAAATATTTATTAAATCCTGGGAATTTTCCATAATCATATCTTCTAATTTTTGAGAATTTTCCGTCATTTTATCTTCTAATTTTTGTAGGCACGAGTCAAGGTCACCTTCCAACTCAAAAGCAAAATGTGTGAGGATCCTCACCTTCCTCCACTAAAACGCCTCTCAGTCTGGCTTGCAAAATGCTTTTCTTTCCATCTGTCTTGCACTCTCTCTCTTCCAATATGCATTTGAGTTCGGACACTTTCAAGTCTTTCAACAATTTTTTCGGAGCCATTGTCAGTCTTTTTATTTTTGTATAGTCTATCACACACGTCTCACCTGACACCAATTGTTACGTTTTTCGTCGGTTCCCTGTGGATAGAAAGTCACAATTTATTTAAACACAATTTATTTATCACTAATTAACAAAAACAATAACGATAAAAGAGTTAAAGAACTATTTACAAGCGATTTATAACTATTTATCTAGAAAGAATTTATTTTGAATTTAGCGCGGCGATTGTAACTGTACGCGTAGACCGGTTGTTTTTCTCTGTCCTCAGGCTTCAGGCGCCGGCTTATATATGCGCAAAAATGGCCGAGTACACACGGGTCCGCAACAATATGAACAATTTCACATGGGTCGCGTATGCTCCGTCCGGATGAGTTCGTCGACGACTATCTTAAAAAAACATCCGCGCGGACGCTCCGCTCCATCTGAAAGCCCTGTAATAGTTTACGGGATAAAAATAAAACATGTGTAACATTGACAAAAAATGTTCTTGAGCAAGCATTCATTAAATCATAAATTCGGCATATTAAAAGCTGAAATTTGGTTTATAGGTTAAAGAAAAAATCATCCGATTGTATATCAAATAGGAAGATCAAAAAAATATTTCTGTTTATTATAAAAGCGCTCAAATCATTGTAATGACAACAAATAAAATTGCTTTTTGTGAACGATAAATAGGGTTGGTTTGGGTTTATAATTTAAGAGGTACATTTTAAATTTTATCTTTAACTGTTTTTTATTGTAGTTGTAAAATTCATATATACAGGTTACACGAAAACGGAAAGATGTAGAAACAAAATATTTTATATATGGGGACAATGTGCAGAATTTAAAAGTATTTTGAAATATACAGGGTGTATTCAGAACTAAGATCCATACCAAAGTTATATTTTTTCTTATGGAACACCCGGTGTTTTATTTCATTTTTGGTTTCTTGGGCTCAAAAAGGCATTTATTATAAGGGTTAAATATGTTTGAACTTTTTGGTTTTTGAGATATTTCGATTTGAGATCTGAGCTAGATAGGTATAGGACGCCCTAATATAGTTTGAAAGAGCATTTGAATCTGTTTCGACGTATTTTAAAAAATACAGGGTGTTGTATTTGAAATGACCAAGTTTTTATGTAAAATAAATATTTAAAATAGACCATCAATTTTTGATACCCCCGTATACATTAAACGAAGCAATGAAATTTTTTAGGAAAGTTTATTTCTCTAGCTTAAAAATCAGCATAAGAATTAATTATCAAAAATGCAATGTATAGGGTGTTGACAAACTTTTTTATTATGGCATGCATATTTAAATGCTTTTAAATATCTTAAAAACTAAAGCTTGTAAACATATTTAACCCTTATAATAAATGCTTTATTTTGTGTCCAAGGATCCAAAAAGAAATAAAATACTGGGCGTTCCATATGAAAAATATAACTTTCGTATGGACCTTAGTTCTGACACACCCTGTACATTTCAAAATAATTTTAAATTAAGTACATTGTCTTTCCACGTATACCCATAAAATATTTTGTTTCTATATCTTTACGTTTTCGTATAATCAACCGAGACGAATGAGGTGCGCCATCTTATATATCATGTTTCTATACTTAAACCTTCTGGTTTCTTCAGTAAAGTTATTTAAAAGATAATAACTCCATTCTAGTTGTTTCGTTTAAAGAAAACGTTACCATGACAAATATTCAAACTTTATAAGCATCAATGAGACTTGCTAAATTTCTAAAATAGTTATGGTAACGAAATTTTTGAAACGGGACTGTTATAATAGAATTATTAATTTTTAAATAGTTCTACTGAAGAAACCGGAAGGTTTAGATATAGGAACATCATATATCTTTGAAAAGCTGTTTTATTAGTCTTTTGATTTTTTTAAATAATATACATAGGGTTGAATTTAATGTCCTTCAATCCATGAAATTTGTAAAAAGAACAGATAGGAGTGTACCTCCAGTACTTAATGGATGGGTACAAACCATTGAAGGTTTTATTAGAGTAAAACAAATAATAATGAATCTGTGTGAATTTAAATTTGTCACACGAATGTTTAATCAAGACACGTTGGAAAATTTCTTCTGTCAAATTAGCCAGTATGGCGTTAGAATTATTTTATAAAAATGTATATTTTTAATTATATAAAAAAAATAAATATAATTCTAATGGGTAAACTGAATCCAATGAAGAAAAAATTAAATAGAGCAAACATGTTTCGAAATGTACAAAAAAAGGATAAAAAGGAAAAATAAATAAAAATGTACAGGGTGTTCATTTTAAAACTTACCACCCACGTTATCTGCAAAAATAGACAGAACGTCAACAAATTTATCGAGGGGCAAGGTGTTTCATGAAAAATTGGATGGCTCTGCTTCAACCCCCTAACCCCCAGGGCTACCACCCCAATTTTTTTAAATTAAACAAGGGGTCGTGTGACACATCATTTTAAAGCGCTTTTTATTCTGAACATTTTGACGTCCTATTTTTTAAATTTTACTTTACCGTTGCGGAATAACACCCATATTAAAGTTTAAATAAGTAGACATAATAAAAATATCCAAATTACTGCTCTGTCCCATAAATGCTGTAAATATTAAGAAAAATTACATGTTTGTTATTAAAAAAAAATCAGTAAACAATATGCATTCCACCTTTTTAAACAGACTCTTTTGTTATCATTAAAATTTGCAAACATTTCTTCTTTTTATTTGTTTATTTTATGATATTTCAGAAGAATTGCAACGAAATATCAGTATCACTTTGTGATGTGAATGCACAAGTGTTTCCTTTCAATTTCGGGCTACGGTTTTATAAAAATGGTTTACTCTCTGGAAGAAAGAGTTGAATTAGTGCTTATTTATGGATCATGTAATGAATCACCTCGGACTACTGTTCTCAATGCGAGGCACCCTGATAAAAATGTTTCTCACATTTATTGCATGCAGCTTATTCAAAAGTTTAGAACCACGGGGTCGGTAGCCAATTTAAAACGTAGAGGTCCTAGGGTTCTTGATGAGGCTACTCAAATTGAGGTTTTAGGACATTTTGCGGCAGATCCATATGTACTTCCATAAGGTAGGTTTCTAATGCCACCTACGTGTCAGTCGGATCAATCCACAAGGTAACTAAGCTTCACAAATTCCATCCGTATAAAATTCAAATTCTATACGCATTGAATGAAGAGATCCAAGAATTCAATTTTGTGAAAAAATGACCGAGTACATTGCACGAACTCCAAATTTGCTTTTAAACACATGTTTTACTCACGAATGCACATTTTTCCTTAATGGAGATGTCAATAAACATAATTATCGCTATTGGAGTGATGAAAACCCTCATATTTTTAGAGAAGGGTATACGCAGTGCCCACATAAAATCAATGTTTGGGCGGGAATTCTGGGTAATACTGTATTCCTAAATGAAAATCTGACGGGGGAGATTTACCTAAACATGTTGGAAGAAGCAATTGATCCACTAATTACTGATGCAGTGGAAAATCAAAGGGACGACGTCGGTAACGCCATAATTAATGAAGATTTTATTCACTTTCAACAAGACGGGGCACGTCCCCACTACGCCAGATATGTTCGGGATTGGCTGGGCGATAGATTTTCAGAGAGGTGGATAGGAAGAAGAGGGCCAATAGAATGGCCTGTAAGGTCACCTGATTTTAGCCCGAACTACTTTTTTCTTTGGGGTCATTTAAACTTGGTAGTTTATAAAATCTTTCTCCAAAACATTGAAGATTTAAAAAATCGCATAACAGCAGCGTGTAGGGCCATACCCCGGGAAATTTTTCAAAATGTCCGTCAAGAATTTGAACAGCGATTATTTTATTGTTTACAAGTCAATGAAGAACACTTTGAGCAATTAATTAAATAAGCTTAGTGATTAGGTAATGATTTAAATAAAAATAATTATTCAAACCTTAAAATGGGTGTTATTCCTCAACGGTAAATTAAAATTTAAAAAATATGACGTCAAAATGTTCAAAATAAAAAGCGCTTTAAAATGAGGTGTCACACGACCCCTTGTCTCATTTAAAAAAAATGGGGTGGTAGCCCTGGGGGTTAGGCAGTTGAAGCAGGGCCTTCCGATTTTTCATAAAACACCTCCCCCCTCGATAAATTTGTTGACGTGTTTCCGCGAATATCACAAATCTGTTTTAAAATGAACACCCTGTATAACAAAAAATAAATGATTTTTATTATAAACATCTTTGTTATGTATATAATCAATTCGAATGTGTTATTAATCATACGCCTATTATTAACTTGAATCTCGTAGTAATTTTCTGATTGTGGTATAGAAAATATTGCGATATGATTGTTATCGCATGTGTATTGTTTAACGATTATAGACTACGAGTAGATAATTTGTTCGACAAGTATATTAGATCAATCACCTTTTACAACATTTTTGTTTAAAAATAGATTGTGTATATAATAAGATGTTTTTTTTTTAATTTACCTACTTGTTGAAACAAATTATCTGGCGTAAAATCATCCTAGTTTAAATATTGTATGATCGACGAATACAGCTTCAAGTTGCCTCAGAAATGACTATTGATCCCCCATTTTGCCATTAACCATATAATTTTACAAAGAAAATGTTATCAATCGTAATTTTTAAGGTAACATGAAATCGTTATTTTTCAAACGTACCAGGTACACAGGTCCCTGGTACGTATAAGTACGTACTAGGGACGTACATTTTTCAACGCTTTGTACGTCCCCGGTACGTTCCTGGGATGTGGTAAAGTACGTACTCTGTACGTCGCATGTACGTACATTCCAGGTACGTACATTTTATGTTATGTTACGGACCAAAACTAGATGTAAAATGATCGAAAGTACGTACCGGGTGGCCAACTAAGAATGGATGCCGGCTGTATCTCAGAAACTACTTATCGTATAACTTTGGGAAAAAAATTCTAATAAGTAAATCGACCCAGAGAAATCGCTGGAAATTATTTTCAAGTTCGAAAAATGCCCGCTAGGGGGCGTTTCTCTAATTCCATCCATACTAGTTGTTTTTTGGAATTGCTTCGAGCAGCATAGAATTTCGTGACGATGCAGAGCGCCGAAAATCATCCTAGTTTAAATATTGTATAATCGACGAATACAGCTTCAAGTTGCCTCAGAAATGACTATTGATCCCCATTTTGCCATTAACCATATAACTTTACAAAGAAAATGTTATCAATCGTCATTTTTAAGGTAACATGAAATCGTTATTTTTCGAACGTACCCAGGTACACAGGTCCCTGGTACGTATAAGTACGTACAGGTACGTACTATGTACGTACTAGGGACGTACATTTTTCAACGCTTTGTACGTCCCCGGTACGTCCCTGGGATGTGGTAAAGTACGTACTCTGTACGTCGCATGTACGTACATTCCAGGTACGTACATTTTATGTTATGTTCCGGACCAAAACTGGATGTAAAGTGATCGAAAGTACGTACCGGGTGGCCAACTAAGAATGGATGCCGGCTGTATCTCAGAAACTACTTGCCGTATAACTTTGGGAAAAAAATCTAATAAATAAAAAAAAAAAATTGCTGAAATTATTTTCAAGTTCGAAAAATATGCCCGCTAGGGGCGTTTCTCTAATTCCATCCATACTAGTTGTGTTTTGGAATTGCTTCGAGCAGCATGGGATTTTACAAATTGACGATGCAGAGCGCCGGAAATCATCCCTGGATTTTAAATATTGTATAATCGACGAATACAGCTTCAAGTTGCCTCAGAAATGACTATTGATCCCCATTTTGCCATTAACCATATAACTTTACAAAGAAAATGTTATCAATCGTCATTTTAAGGTAACATGAAATCGTTATTTTCGAACGTGCCAGAACACAGGTCCCTGGTGCGATATAAGTACGATACAGGTACATTATATGTGCGATACTAAGGGACGTTACTAACTTTTACGTCGGTACGTCCTGGGATGTGAGTAGAAAGTACGTATCTGTACGTCATGCGTACATTCCAGGTACCCCATTGCGACCTATGATATGTTTCGGACCAAAACTGGATGTAAAGTGATCGAAAGTACGTACCGGGTGGCCAATTAAGAATGGATGCCGGCTGTATCTCACAAACTACTTATCATATAACTTTGGGGAAAAAAATCTAATAAGTAAAACGACCAAGAGAAATCGCTGGAATTTATTTTCAAGTTCGAAAAATGCCCGCTAGGGGCGTTTCTCTAATAGCCAATCAGAAAACAGGGTTTTTCTCAAAATATACAAGTGAATAGGTGTTGTATTACTATTGTAATCATCGATAAATTTGCAATTTTTTGATATATTTGCTCTATCATAAAATAAAGTGGTGGGGAAGGTTAAACTTGCTTTTATTAAAATAAGGATAACTCTGGTTTTGGTTACCCGATTTAAACAAACTAATGGGTCGTTTAAAGAGCTTTTCTTCATAATGATCTCAATTATAAATTTTTGTATCCAGAATTTTTTTCGTGGTAGCTAGAGGGCGCTGTTTGACATCATAACAGATATTGCGCTTTTGCGTAAAAATTTAAATAGGAGGATATATTTTTCTTTGCACAGTTAAATATATCAGCGCAAACCGCAACTTTCATATCTCTCTAACCAGGAAATATTAAGAGAACAAATCATGTTAGGCTTCCGCTTAGAAGTTATATAGTCCTACAAAAGGAAATTATAGTAGTAGGCTAGGAAACAAAAAGAGGTAAATTGGTTACGTCAAAATATCAAAACATATATTTTAATTTCATTTTAATACCATTTAATTATTATTTATCCATGTTCGTTCTTGATTCGACTCCATAAATTAAAACCCAGGCATATTGAATCCGATGACCTAGCTAGCCGTGGAAATATGCCGCTCCAGCATCTCTACTAAAGTAAGTGGTATCCAAGAAGCCCCACACATTCATAGCAAAATAAGCGGCGCCACTGCCTCAACTACACCAACTGCATTCATGCTGATGAATTTGCAACAAACGCAATTTCATCATGATGGATCCTCTAACAAAATTGGCAATTAATTTCTTAGAAATTATGAATAGTTCATTTCTTTCAGATAATTAAAAAAGCCCAGTCGTTCGCCATCCTAGAATTCCTGCGTAAACATTTACCGATCAACGGTCTTGGTGCTAAACTACTTGCATCGAGGGTAGATTTGGTAAAGATAGCATATTGTTAAGATTCGCACCTTCGTTCGATGCTGTATGAAAAGTGGCCCAAACGACATAAACTTTATAATATAATAATAAATAACACAAAAAACAGGTAAAACACGAAAACAAGTGAAATCAAGTACAAACTTGGATTAATAACTAAATGACGTTACATGAAATAAACCCCTAGTTTTCGACCATACGAAATTCGGCCGTTTTCTGTTAAAAGCAATATGGCGGAACAAAATTCCAAGAAATTTTAATAAAATTATTGATTGTCCGACTTTCAGACATTTTAATCTGAGAACTTCTTACGAATAATTAACCAAGAAATTCGTAAAAATTTTATGGATGGATGATAATGTTACATAAACACGTTTAAATAACTATGACATATTTTTTTAAGAAAACGCCCGAAATTCGGATGCATAAAAACTGAACTTGAACGTTTTGATATTTTGACGTAACCAATTTACCTCTTTTTGTTTCCTAGCCTACTACTATAATTTTTAGACCATATAATCCTAAGTGGCAGCCTAACATGATTTGTTCTCTTAATATCTCCGGTTAGAGAGAAGATAGAAAGTTGCGGTTTGCGCTGATATTTTGGAAATTTTGTGCTATATTTAACTGTGCAAAGAGAAATATAGCCTCCTATTTAATTTTTTTACGCAAAAGTGCAATATCTGTTATGATGTTAAACAGCGCCCTCTAGTTACCACGAAAAAAATTGTGAAAAGAAGATTTATACTGGAGATCATTAAGGAAGAAAAGCTCTTTTACACGAGCCCTAGTTTGTTTAAATCGCATAACTCAAACCAGAGTTATCCTTATTTTAATAAAAGCAAGTTTAACCTTCCCCCACCACTTTATTTTACGAGATAGAGCAAAAAACTCTATATCAAAAAAATTACAAATTTCTCGATGATTACAACAGTAATATTTAAAATACCTGTTCACCTGCATATTTCTGAGAAAAATCCTGTTTTCTGATTGGCTATTAGAGAAACGCCCCCTAGCGGGCATTTTTCGAACTTGAAAATAATTTCCAGCGATTTTTCTTGGTCGATTTACTTATTAGAATTTTTGTCCCAAAGTTATACGATAAGTAGTTTCTGAGATACAGCCGGCGCCCATTCTTAGTTGGCCACCCAGTACGTACTACGGACGTACATTTTTCAACGCTTTGTACGTCCCCGGTACGTCCCTGAGATGTGGTAAAGTACGTACTATGTACGTCGCATGTACGTACATTTTATGTTTTGTTCCGGACCAAAACTGGATGTAAAATGATCGAAAGTACGTACAATGTACGTACTATGGACATACAATGTACGTACTATAGACGTACATTTTTCAACGACGTATACGATCTAGGAATTTAATTAGAAATAATTCAATGGAAGTCAGCTTAAAATATTTATTAATATAAAAACTCAGGTACAGGGTCATCCCTTATGTCTTACACCCGTCAGTCTGGCTTCGGTCCGGCAACTACACCCTTAGCGCACTCTGTCTTTTATTGGATGTTGATAGATATTTTATTTTTTTTATTCTCGAACTGTTTCTAACTAAAAAATATAAAAAGAAAACTAAGTATTCAAATATCTAATTCTTGCCTCTGTTTTGAAAAAATTGAATGAGCCGATTCTCAATCATTCGAGGTTGTGACTGTGCTATGTGAAATAGTCACATAAGATGTGGCAGTGTCATGTAATTCATCTGATGATTCCCCACTTTGAGATACACAACATGCCTTATTAAATGAAGCAGGCTGTCTATTTTGATTATGTTCTGGAGCCTCTTGAAGAGCTCTTTCAAAACGCTTAATTTGAACATTTGCCCTTTTGTAATATTTGCTAGAAGTATCTTTGCGCCACATTATATTATTACACTTTAACTTACCTTGAAACAACGAGCAGCGAAGGCAACGACAAAAGAAAACAAGGCGGAAGCCAAACAACCTACGGCCACCATGACACATGACACCCACTCACACAACACAATCGAAAACTGGATCGGAGTAGGTGCGCACTCAGTGTATTGTTGTTTTTATTTTTTAAGTTGATTAATAAAAGATGGAAATACACTGAGTGCGCACGTGCACTCTAGCTCTGCCAATCGAAAACGCCATTAGAAACCGCCCGACTTCCGATTCCGACAAGACTCGAATGTGAACGAATAACTTAGCCGGAAATTTAAACATAGGACTGCATAATTTTCCTGTTAGTATTGATTGCATAATATATTGCATTTTTAACCCATCAGATTTCTTCAAAGGCTGTCATGCATTATGGTCATTGGATAATTTAGGAAATCATTTTTATAGCGGTCGGGTTAGATTTATTAATAAAAGAAGTAGAGGTAGGCTAGAGTGACTTGAATTAACGTTAGCCTACTAGAAAAGATCTACTGATCCAGTCCATTCATTATTATTGGGTATATCTGACCAAAATAATCCAGTCATGATATTAAAATTAAATAACATTTTGTAATGCGTTGTCAAAAATTTTCAAGATACGTAGTACGTACTCGCATGTACGTCCGTAGTGAAGTCCTACAATATACGTAAATAGTACGTACATGGGGCACGTACTATGTACGTACATAGTACGTCCCTAATTTGTCCCGGGACGTACCGACGTAAAATGGACATAAAATGTACGTCCCTGGGACGAAGTGTGCTGTATGGGCTGTGGTCCAGATACTATCATTCCTGTTTCGAAGAGATGCAGTTCACTGTCTCTTACTAGCCGTGTTGATAAACATATTTGATCGGGCTATCAAATTTGTTGGACTCTTATAATAGGCTTGGTAAATTCTCCACCGGTGCTGCCACCATCGGAGAATATCGTAAACAATCGATATATACAAATACACTGGTTTAAATAGCGAGTATACGAAAAATTTATTATTTAATCTAAATGTGTTAGGGAGTATAATTTGTGAAAATTCTCAAAAAATAAAAATAAAAAAGTAAATATTTTGATATCTTCAGAAGGCCTAACTTGTATTAAAATTTATTATTCCAGTTAAAAAAACTTTTTAGATGAGTTCAACTACACAACAGGTATGGTAGGCTATTAAGATCGGCAAATTTTTTTTTTAATTTCACTCAAAATGAGTTGTTTTGGTCATAAATGACCTAAATACAAAATATTTTCATGGTGTCTGTCTGTCCGTCTGTCTGTAACATGATAACTCAAAAACCGCTAAACCGATTTTAACCAAATTTGGCACAAAAATACTGTGGCACCCGAGAATCTGGTCATTAGTTTTTGGTGGGGGTGGAGGATTGGTAAGGGGGTATGGGAGGGGGTTAAACATTTTAAAAAATCGTAACTCTAAAATTACAGTAGCTAGCGAAACGCGGTTTTCAATTTAAGATTAGGAATAATATTTGCAACAAAATTTGTAATAACATCAAAATCAGTTAAAGTCGCAGTTTTTGAGATATTCCGTGTTTCCGTAGTCCGTTTTTGAGAAAATCCGTGTGGCGAACTCCAATCGGACACGACCCCAGGTGGCGGATAGGGGAAATAACCGCGGACCAAAATTGGAAAAATTCCTTTACTTTGAAACTAAAAGAACTGCCTACCAACTTTTTATTAACATATTTTAGTATGGGCGGCTATACGTGCCTCCCGGCGCTAATTTTTTGATTATGTAACAAGCACTTTGTCTACTCACTTATTTCGTCGAACTGCTTGAATTAATTTTTGCTTTTGATCAAATCGGTGTGAGAAACTATATGAAGCTATAAAATGTTGTTTCGGCAGAGTTGAATATCCGAAAGAATTGAGTTATTGAATGTAATTACACCTAAGAACGCCCTAATTACGCTCTCCTTTATGGGTTAACATTTTTTTGGCAATTTTATTAACATTCGAAATTGTCACAACACAACACGGCGCCTAGTTCGAATTCTTTTTCACTTATTTTTTACTACCCGAAACAGCCTTATATCAGACAAACCTCGTATAATCCGGGGACATACTGTATACTTGCATGATCTAAATCTAAACGAATGAATGAATATAATACACATTTTAATATTTATTGTGTACTTTGTAAACAGTATATATTCTTTCTTTAAAAAATACATTTTATTTCAGTATAAAGAACTTGAATTAGAAAATGGTGACCAGAGCCTATAAAATTGTGAATAATATTACTATGGTATGTGTCTCACAGAATATGCAAACTAAATCCAGGAAGTTAGGCTTCTATAGTTATAGGAAATATTTTCGGCGATGTCAGTATTTTCAAATAAAATAAAATTAAGACTTTGATACTTGACGTATCAATATCAACGTTAACAATATCGCGTGATCGCGGTAAAAAACGACATTATAGTCCTCTTTGAAATAAAAATCGTTGATAATTTCTACAATTCTAGATCGGAGATTTTTTGCACATCATTGTTTCACAATGAGATCTATCGATTAAAAATATTTTCAATATGCCGGCACTTCCGGAAATACCCGAAGTAGATTTTTAAAAGATAGTAGAATTAAATTCTCTGTAAAATGTTATGAATTTTGATTTATCAAACACTCTATACCTAACGTTAACCCTTTTTGAGAAAAAAAAATTGGCGCCGGGAGGCACGTATAGCCGCCCATACCACCCATACTAAAATATGTTAATATCTCGAAAACTGCGATTTTGACTGATTTTGATGTTATTACAAATTTTGTTGCAAATATTATTCCTAATCTTAATTTCAAAACCGCGTTTCGCTAGCTACTGTAATTTTGGAGTTACGATTTTTTTAAATTTTTAACCTCCTCCTATACCCCCTTACCAACCCCCCACCCCCACCAAAAACTAATGGCCAGATTCTCGGGTGCGACAGTATTTTTGTGTCAAATTTGGTTAAAATCGGTTCAGCGGTTTTTGAGTTATCGTCAGTCAGACAGACAGACAGACAGACAGACACCACGAAAATATTTTGTATTTAGGTCATTTATGACCCAAATAATTCATTTTGAGTGAAATTAAAAAAAACTTTTTTTTGCCGATCCTAATAGCCTACCATACCTATTGGTATGGTCGGCTAAAAATATTTAAAATTTTTGCAGGAAAAAAACTGCCTACCAAATAATAATATTTATTATATATTTCTATAGCCTAAATGTGAAATTTGGTGATTACCACAGCCACACAGTGGGGTATTTGACACCGATAGTTGATCGAAATTTTTTTATGTAGACCTTATATAAATTATTGCTATTTTCAATTAAAGAGTAAATAATATGAACAAAATAAAGGATAATTCGTCGATTCTAAGAAAAGAAAGTAAAATCACTGTTCCAGTGTTTCCACGGCCAATGCCACTAATGCCAGTAGTAATATCGCAACTAATACTACTAATGCTACGACTGATCCACGGCTAATGCCCATACCACTAAAGCCGCTACTAATGCCAAATTGTGCTATACTGCTAATGGCACTATGCGATCGCTTTGTACACAACAGTGCCATCGCGGTTTACACCTCGTATTAGTATATCACTGATTTGCAAATTAGAGGAAACCAAGAATGTTTTTCTCATTTTATCAGCAAAGTCGCAAAAAGTCGCACTACTTTATTTTACTGTATGAAAGCCCAATGTTTACTTAGTAAAACGTATATAGACAATATGCTGAATTCTTCGAAATGCGCAACTAAATCTCTAAGTATAATAAAAAATGTCAGAAATTTAATCAAATTTTCTGAACGCCTAACTTTTAGTTGCAAAAAAAAATCGTTAGTATAGAGAATATCAAAATAAGTAATATGTTTTTGTAGAATAAATACCTGCAGCTTGCATTTTTAATCAAAACAATAATATAAACGTAAAAGGACCACAAGAACAACAACAATTTATAATTTTAAACATAAAATTTAGCTATTTACCTCTTATCTGTGAGAAGTAACAACTTTGACGTTTCGTTGAAACAAATGAATGCAACTAAACACACCCATAGCAACGCCATTCATGGCAGACATGATTTAACTTATCATTTATCTTTTTTGGGAAATTTCAAACACATTTGCTTTTTCGAATTTCGATCACATTTTTCATGCTAATACTCCACCCTGAGCCACTGGGACACACCAAAGAGAAGACATATGGCTATCTATTTTAAAAATTAAATTGTTTGAATGTCATATATGTAATATTGGCCGTAGCTGTCATGGAATTGAGAGATTTTTTATTTCACTTGTGAAAACGTTTTCCAATTTGTTACTTCTGGATTATACATGTTCCCATACCTAAAATAAATCGTTTTTAAGTTATTTAATATTTAGTTTTAAAGCGTAATTTTTTTCTTGATTTTATGTAGTTTCTTTTGTTTGACAATAAGTGTCAAACCATCAGCTAATTTATTTCCTTCTGTCAAAAAACTAATTTTTGAATTTCGTATATTATAAATACTGCTGTTAAACTTTATAAAGTGAATTTATAAAAATACATCTCGTATTTTAGTGATCTCTAATGGTAATATGACATGGCCAGATATAGTTTTAAATGGCTTGACGTTTAAAGTTATAGGCTACCGGTTAAAAACTAGAAAAATATACGCTTTAAAATTAAATCTTAAATAACTTGAAAACGATTTATTTTAGGTCTAGGAACATGTATAATCAAAAAGTAACGAATTAAAATGCTTGTCCACTAGTGAAATAAAAAAGTAAGTTTCCATTTGAAAAAAATGATTTTTAATCTCTCAATTTCATGACAGCTACGGCCGATATTATATGACATTCAAACAATTAGATAAGCACATGTCTTTTCTTTATGTCCCAGTGACTGTGGTAATCACTAAATTTCACATTTAGGCTATACAAATTTTTTTAGCAGGCAGTTTTTTCCCCCAACAATTTTAAATATTTTTTTTTCTCAAAAACGGTTAGTGTTAGGTATAGAGTGTTTAATATCAAAATTCATAAAATTTTACAGAGAATTTAAGTATGTAATAAAAAATTCTGATGCCCATTTAAAATAAGAAAGTTGCTGTCAACTTCCGGTATTTCCGGAAATGCTGCCATATTGAAAATATTTTTAATCGATAGATCTCATTGTGAAACAATGATGTGCAAACAATCTCCCATCTAGGTATTGTAGTTCTCTAGAAACTTCTAATGCACGCTCAGTCGGGGACACCCTGTATATCACTCGTATATATGTATATTTATTATGAAATAATATTAATTTTTGTTGTAAGTTTGGTTGTATCATACATTGGTGTACTTACATAAATATTTATATCACAATTTTTCCAGGTCTATGATGCTATTTTCTTAATTAAAGCTCTTTATAATGAAATAAAAGGCAGATGTTCTTGACTGCGTGTTAAACCGTACTGAATGATCGAAAAAAAGCTGGTTACCTTAGACAACGGTGACAAGCTACTTTGACACCGTTTATTATATTCGAGCGTACGGTATACCCTACATAATGTTTATTTCACAATTTATCAGACTATGATATCTATTTCTTAAAATAACTGTTTCTACTTAAATAAACGGTAAAATTTCTTTACTGCTGGTAAATAAAGATTAAATATAATTCTTTCTAAAAGTACCGAATGATCGAATAACACCTGTGTCAGGTTTGTGTGCTGCTGTACATTTAAATATAATTGATGATATTTTATATGTGAAAAATTATATTATGATGAATTATAGAGAATGGAAGAGTATGGTCACTGGTCACTGGCTGTTGTTTCCCAGGTAATTTGATGTCGTTTTCGTTTTCGGTTACACATTACAGGGTGGTCGAAATTGGTCTGTTTTAACAGAGAAAACCTATTTCCTGACTAGATAGAGCAAAACTGACATAGATGTCATGGGCTCGATTTCTGAGATACGCTTAATGGCGTAAACCGCCTGTTGATATTTTCATTGCCAACAGAGATACGGGGTCTTTTTGAATTTTTTACCATTTTGAAAATTGCCTATAACTTTTTTATTTCGCAAAATAATAAAATTCTGTAAAAACATTCTTAAGGCACTTTTTTAAGGACAATCCAGTCAGCTAGTCAGTTTTTATCTATGCTTACTATTTTTGTCAGAAATAATAAAAAATATAATTTTTTAAATGGAAATCATAGTTGGCTATGCACTTGGGAAAGCACTATTCATCTCGGCCGACAGGTGTCAAAGGTTTATCAAAGATTTCGGGATTCCCACGCACAAGAAGAGTTTTTTTAGTTCTGAGTTCTGATTCTGACTATAAAATATCGTCTACCGAAAAAGTCGACAACTGCTGCGGGCTGTGTTAACTGTGTAACATGTTTATAAGGTTCTACTTGATAATGAAATGGCGTTAAATTCCAAAAGTGCAGGGTACATTGTATTTATTTAATGTAAGAATTTTTATTTTGGTTTATTAACGTTAATAATTAAATTTAAGGCCTAACCTGAATGTAGAGTAGATGTATGTACTCGTATGTATTAAGACAAATTAGAAAATAAAGTACTATTTATCTTTTTTCAAAATTTTCGTTAAAATGTCTCGATTTTATACTTTAGAAAGTTGGTCACCTTGGATACAGAAGCCTTAAACAACTATTTTCTAAACGTGGCCGGGTATTTATTAATTAATTCTAATACATTTAATTTCTATAACAATCCAAACTAGATACTAAAACTTCATTCAGTTTAAATTTAATAAATTATGAAGATATATACATAAATTTAAAAGAGCTTAAGTCTAATGCATATGGTATCGGTAACATTAATAGGAAAATGCTAAATTTTATACTACCGCATTGTATTGATTTAATTAAATATATATTTAGTCAATCTATTTCAACTAGCACATTCCCACTCATATAGAAAACTGCTAACATACTTCCAATAGCAAAAGTAGCCACTCCAAATTCCTATAAAGATTTACGACCTAAAAGTTTACTGCCAGCCTTGTCAAAACAAATTTATGTTTTTCTCCAGACGAATAATGTTCTACCATCTATTCAATCCGGTTTTCGCCCAAACCACGGAACTAAAACAGAACTTCTTAAGGTTGTTGACGATATTGCATATACTATGGATAGGTCGATGTGCACAATTTTAGTTCTACTTGATCAAAAAAGGCATTTGATCTGGTTAACTTCGAGTTAATACTGGCTAAGCTTAACTATATTGGATTTTATGGTACTGCTCTGGCATGGTTTAAAGATTACCTATACGGGAGGTGTCAATGTGTTAAAGTAAATAATTCGCAGTTTTCAACTTTAAAAGAAAAAAAGAACTTAGCCGTACGGGTTACACATATCTCCCTATTTGGAGCAACTAAAAGAAGCGCGAATTTCCTTGCGATGTCAATATTTGTATATGATATTGTTGTATAAAATGTTTAGAAATTGTATTCCTGATTATTTGTATAAGCTAATTGTAAAAAAAACACAAATACATGAAATATGCGTTAGAACTGATTCATTCACTATACCGCGGCACTTTTCATCTAAATATAAGGGTTGTTTTTCGTATATGGCACCTTGTTGTCTTAACAAAATTTTGGAATTGTTGGTGTTGCCACTATCATTATTTAAAAATGAAATTAGGTGTCGTCAATTTACGTGAAGGTATAGTCTTTTTTTTATGATTTCGTTTCTAGTGGATATATTTTATTTTTTCTTACTATTAAACTACCATTACTTTTTTACTATGTTTTCATTTGTATTTTCGATATTAATGTACAGGGTGTCCCATTTTGGTTGAAATCATCGGGTATCTTTATTAGTGAAGTTAGAAGGGTGCGGTTTGCACAAACCTGTACCACTTTTTTGCCAAACGGAAGATGCAGTAAACAAAATTTTCATAGCGCTCTTCGTTTCTAAGCTACAGGGTCTTTTTGAAAATTTTGCAATTTGGGACAGCTCCCGTCTCTCCGTTATTGTGGCTGATATCGAGAAGGTGAAAACTTATTCTTGTAGAACTTTTTACGTAGAATACAGTGGCGTAGTCTGTTTTTCTATGGAAAAAATATTTTTGAAAATATGAACTAAAGTTATGTTTTCAAATGGAACACCCTGTATATTTATAAATCATATGATCCGTCTTGCTATGAGCTTCTCAAAAATATATATCACTCTATATTTATTTTCACTCTTTACTTATACAATATTTAAAATATATCATTTCTTTATTAGTAGGCCGTGATAAATAACATAAAAATCAAAACATTTTACTAAGATAGTCTACACATATTAAAATTTTATTTTAAGCTTTTTTTATCACCCCTGTAGTTACGCCAATGCGTGTCCTACAATAATATTGTCCAATAAAAGTATTGTGCAATTATATTGTAGGTCTAGAGGCCGCCGTTTAGGGTTTACATTGAAAGGTTGCACAATATATTGTGTCAATCAAAAACAGTTTGATTTTTATTGTGCAATAGTGATTAGTTTGTATCGTGTGTGGATAATATTGCACAATAGTTCAGTATATTTTTGTTTTCTCTGCGTGTTTGTCTTGCTGCTCGGCTCTATTTAAAATATTTAGATTAGTGATTTGTCAGCAAATATGGGATCAAAAGCAAAAGAGGAAGAAAGACGATTTATTTTAGAAGTCATCGAAATATACCATTCTTTGCCAGCTTTATGAAATACAAAAAGCAAAAAATATGGCCTCTTTTCTTATATCAATCTTTCATCCATTTACTTCGACACTTTTGTTTCTTTGTTAAACAAGTGGCCAAAACAATGGCAATAGCAGCTTGTTTTTTCTTATCCATGTTAACCAAAGTGCAAAACAAAACTAGTTATTGAACAAATTCATTGTACTGTTTGGAGATAACTAACAATATTATTGGGCAATATTATTGCACAAACATATTGACCGTCTGTGGGCCCTTTTACCAAGTATCTGTTTGATAAGTAATAGTAGTGTATATCGGAAAATAAAGGCAATGGAAGGTCGACATAAGATTTTATTTATTTTTAATGAATCACTATCTACCACCTAGAAAAAAATTACTTTTTATAAAATAATACACATCTATTAAAAGTTTATTTAGACTTACTATTCTGGATAATCTGAAGTGAAAATCTGAAATAGAATATCGACTGGAGCTTCTCCCGAACATTGGATTATCCTGTAGAATAAATCATAATATATACCTGTTTTTAAGTGAACTGTAGGGTTAAATCATATATAATATACATTTCTATTATTTTTCAAATTAATTTATAAACCCCAAAAACTAGATCTTTAGATGTAGACTGTCTACAATAGTTTGTCAACAAAGTTTTATACATAAACGTTTAATTACAAAAAATTAACAGAAACAATATAGATTTACGAATATAGTTCGAAAAATTGTAAAGCTTAATGGTTATTTGATGAATGATGTATACCTAACAATTTATTTATTATTAATTATTTGTAATCTAATTGTCCAAAAATATCTTATAATCCCCTTTAAAAAATACAATAATAATAAAATACTCTCATATAATGTAAATGTAATCATAATTATTTAGAATATTTAATTAGAGTTTCATAGTATTTTTTATTAGAAAAATACTATAAGATTATACACATACGCCATAATAAACTGCCCGTCAAATTAAATACCACACAATTATTTTACTATTTTAATACCACACAAAATATTTTTGTTAGCATATCTCTTAAGCAAGGTAGAAAAAATACAAGTTGGAGTAAAAATTGGTTATCTTTTATTCCAGATGAGTTATCGTAAAAATTCCAAATACGTCCCGAGATATTAGTCTTAGCTATACCCAGAACTTATAATTCTAGTTAATTTTTTTTTGGCAAAATGGTAGCAACACAAAAATTACATTCCTTTTTTTCACACCCTGTATATCATAGAAAACTAAATCTCATACAAAATTTAGAAAAAGCAGATCAATCTACGAAAAACGATTTTTAATGCTAAAAAAATCAACAAAACTGCCTATGCTTGTTTACCGCAAATTTTCCCACGGTATAATTTCTTAATCTCTGATAATACCATAGTTACGGCTTTACTCCATGGTTACGGCACTAAAAGGAATGCAAATACTTTGAAAATTTAAAAAAAAATCATTTTTTTTTAATTTTCAAACTTAAATTACTCTAAAATAAAATAACATAATATGCAGCTTGCGTACGCCTAAATTAAAAAAAAAAATTTATTGAACGACCCTGGGTTGTTATACTAACAGGGTCGTTCAATAATACAGGGTAGGCCGAACTGTATTCCGGAAACTTCGGCAGCACATTCTGCAGATAAAAATAAGTAAAAAAGTTCATATAAATGTATATCCGAAAATGCTTAGTTTCTGAGATACAGGGTGTAGACATTTCATTTTTATT